>NC_139986.1:6274709-6769709 GCF_963993115.1 Abramis brama | reverse complement strand
ACTCTCTACGAGAGCTCGTTTACCGGCTGGAATTTCTTCCTCTAGTAACATCTGCAGCTCTGCCATCTTACATGTCTCCGCAGAGCTTCCTACTCCTCGTCTCTGGGATTTGATTGAGAGCTCAAGCTCAGCCCTGGTGAAGTCGGAGTCGTTCTTTTGAGTCGAATCTCGATTGAATCGGTTCGCAAAAAAGGACTCGACGATTCGAATGCATACAGTTCACATGTCGGACTGAATCAGTAAGAATCTGAATCTCGAGTCAACGATTCACTAATCCATTGAACCGAGTCATGCGCGACTCGTAATGAGCTTTGGAGTGAACCGATTAGCAGGCAGGAATATTACAAAACACACTGGAAATATGTTGACGACTTGATTAAATGACAGATTTATCAACACGCATACGAAAATGAGTTGGTTATAACTTGCACAAAAACATGAGAAATGGTGATTGTATAGCCTAATTTAATCCGCATTAGCCTACATTTAGGTTCATATGAGAGTTGTAGCAAATGGGATAAATTACAATATACAACCCTATAGCCTACCTATAACGTCATAGAGAAAGAAATACCAATAAACAGAAACATGTGCCAACATGGTTTAATAATGAGCATTTGAAATGTAATGCCAGGATCCCAGGGACACGTGGTGACGTAACTACGTATTGACGCAAAAGAATCAGTGATTTTATTATTTATTTAAACGGTTCTTTGCAAAAGATCTGTTCAAAAGAGCCGATTCTGTGAAATGAGTCTGATTCCCCCTGGCCTCGCTTTCGTCACACAGCGTCACCTATCAACACAGCTGATACAGCGTTGCTGAGCGAATGGAACGTTGGGATTTGTAGTTTTACACTTCATTTAGTAACGAGGGACGGAACGCTTTGATGTGTTTCATTAAGTGATACAGTGTTACCTTCGCATAGAATTATTAAGCGTATGTATTTCTTTAGAAATATGGGTCAAAATATTGCTAGGCAGTTTCAAAGTTCGTAGCTAGGTATGGTTTTTATGTCATTAACCCCCTTGGGTAAGCTTACTTCGATGGACTACATTACCCAGAATGTTACGCGTGTAGGTTAAGAACTACGGTATTTGTAGGATTTAAATACCGTTGCTGCAAAACCCTCGGCAGTTTCGTTCTCTAAAGAAACTACAATTCCCAGTAAACACACAAGGCTTTCGTATGTTGACTGTCCGGAACGTATTCATGAGGTCGTAGTCTCACCAGCACAGCAGGTAGAGCAGCAAATGGTAAAGTATCAAATGCTAGTGCTTCGTCGCTTCGATAATTTCTAATGCAGGTTGATCTAAAAATATCACATTAAATAGTATTCGGTGCACTTTCAGTCATGTCTTGCTTGTCCTTCAGGATTTGTCGAGACATACGTTAATGGGTTGTTTTTGGCTTTGTTTACTTCTTTTGGAATGATAAATAGTCGTATGAACTTGTAATGAGCAGCTTAGATTTACTGTGACAGAAAAATGCGTTTCATAAATAGGGTAATATGTAATGTAACTTTGCCTGTAGGTTTGATCCAGATCTTGCTGTAGCGGTTAGATGGTCATGATGGAGGGTGACAACAAGCCAGTCTACGAGCAGAGGTTCAACGCTGCTGTCAAAGTGATCCAAAGTTTACCTTCAAACGGTGAGTAGATCTGACCTCATTCAGATAGTGTATTGTGTGTTATTGCAGCAGTGCACGCGACCCCTCACCTACTTTCATTTGATCGCCGCAGTTTCATAATCAAATTAGAAATTATTTCGGGCTTCTATGGTCAACGCGATTAGCCTACATTCAGCTGGGTTTAGACGTGAAACAGCTCATGTGCCTCTATCCCTGATCACAGTCAACGTGTGCTGATTGGTGATGTGTTACCTTATGACAACATGCTAAAGACATGCTTATGGTATTTCTATGTAGATGGATAGTTCACCCAAAAATTTAAATTATGTCTTCATTTACCTCAAACCAATATGCTGTTTGTTTATGTATTTATTTTGTGAAATACAAGATACAAATTATTTAAATGGGTGGTTGATTATGATTTCACTTTTCTAACTTTAGTTAGTGTGTAATGTTGCGGTTTGAGCATTAACAACATCTGCAAAGTTACAACGCTCAAAGTTCAAAGCAAAGGGAGATATTTTATTTTAAAGGGGTGGTATAATGCCCCTTTTTACAAGATGTAAAATACATTTCTGATGTCCCCAGAGAGTGTATGTGAAGTTTTAGCTCAAAATACCCCACAGATATTTTTATATAGAATGTTAAAATTGTCACTTTTTGTGGTGAGCAAAAACGCACAGTTTTTGTGTCTGTCCCTTTAAATGCAAATGAGCTGCTGGTTCCAGCACAGGGGGCGGAGCTTCAAGAGCTCATGTCCTTTTACCTCACACAGACATGCACTGAAAATTTCAAAAACGTTTAGCCTTTTATGTTCAAACCGGAGTCAGAAAGATGGAGAGAATCAAGAAGAAGTGACAACATGTAGACAACATTTCTGAATGGTTAGTTGATGAATTTATGTAGCTTATGTGGTGTTATCTTCTAGTCATTGATTAGCATATTCTGTCTTGATAATCTAGAAATCGTGTTCCGGGGGCGGGGTTTATGTTAATTTTAGGGTTGGTGATGTCAGTAACACGGGAGGAAGCTCGTGTAGTCCCTATCAGCCGTTTGTTGTAGTTGTAGCCTGAACACGATTTATAGATTATCAAGACAGAATATGCTAATCAATGACTAGAAGATAACTACACATCAGCTTCATAAACCATTCAGAAATGTCCTGTTGCATTCTACATGTTGTCACTTCTTCTTGAGTCTCTCCATCATTGTCTGACTGCGGTTTGAACATAAAAGGCTAAAATCTTTGACATTGTCAGTGCATGTCTGTGTGTGAGGTAAAATTACACAAGCTGTTGTAGCTCCGCCCTCTGTGCCGGGAGCAGCAGCTCATTTGCATTTAAAGGGACAGACTAGAGCCCGACCGATATATCGGCGGGCCGATATTAGGCATTTTCCAAACTGTCGGTATCGGCATTTATAACGGCCGATAAATGAATATTTAAAAAATAAAATAAAAGCGGACGAAACACCCTGCAACCATGTTATGAGTGTTGGTGCTGCATAGTTTGTCCACCAGAGGGCACTCTACAAGGAAGACTGCTAACATCAATGAGCTAACAAGTAATGATTACTGTATTTATAACTATATCTGTAGTTCCAGTCCCTGCATTGTAAAACGTAAGTTAGGCACGCGAGGAGTGAATATTTAGACATGGAGAAAAAGTATCAAACATAGCCTGTGCATAAAAGTTAGCTTTTCTTTTACACGTGTGTGAAATCCAAGTGTGTGTTACTGTAGGGGTAATTAACACATGGTTACCGAGTCGATTGTTCCCTGGGATGCGTTTTCATGAAAATCGAATGTAAAGAGTTTTATCTCTAAAAACAGATGATCTTATAACGCTAGTATATGGGGCACAGAGTAAGTAAAAGTAAATCGCTAGTTAATGCCACGAACAAGGCTCAAAATAGCCTCACACTAACACGGTAGCATAATGAGGGTCCCTACATGCAAACCGAAGCATTGAGAACTTTGTAAGTGTACAGACAGTTTAATAAGAAGATACTTTATAAAGACCGTACATTACGCGTTTACAGCCATTCGTCATCTAGGAAAACAGTCTCGACTAATCGAGTCACGAACGCCGTGCTATTTTGAGCCTTGTTCGTGGCATTAACTAGCGATTTACTTTTACTTACTCTGTGCCCCATATACTAGCGTTATAAGCTAACGTTAATCTGTTTTTAGAGATAAAACTCTTTACATTCGATTTTCATGAAAACGCATCTCAGGGAACGATCGACTCGGTAACCATGTGTTAATTACCTCACATAATGTATTTAGTGCATCACTAAGTAGTAGATTTTAGAAGGCAGGCAGCAAATGATGATTGAAAATGGTTTGTTGTAGCTTGATGGAATAGATGGATAGAATTAGGAGTGACCTTTGTCTTGTTTAATAATAATACAAATGATGATGATAATAATAATAATATCATCATCATTGATTTTTTTTTAATTATTACTGTCAATATTAATAATAATAGTAGATTTTTTTTGTTCAAAGGACTTTAAGTTTCATATCTTAAGTTTGTATTTTTAATATACATTATATTTATCAGAACTTTAATATATTCTGTTCTGTTGTGACAATAAAGTTAATTTAAAAAAATTTGTTTTTATTTTTAAACTGCATTATATTATTTTAGTAAGGCTGAGGACTCTTAAATAACTACAAATAACTAATGTTAGGGAAAATCTGTTCATGTTTTGTTACACGTTTCTGGATTTAAAAAATATATACATATCGGCCGATATATCGGAATATCGGATTTTTAAATCACCAAATATTTGTATCGGTATCGGCCTTAAAAATCCTTTATCGGTCGGGCTCTAGGACAGACACAAAACGGTGCGTTTTTGCTCACCCTCAAAAAGTGACAACTTTAACATGCTATATAAAAATATAATATGTCCTCTGGGGACATCAGAGACTTATTTTACATCTTGTGAAAAGGGCATTATACCACCCCTTTAAGAACCGATAGTGCCTTCTTTAACGACATGAGGATGCGTAAATGATGGCATTTTTTCTTTTTATGTGAATTCACATAATTTGGAATGAATTCATGGTTCAGAATGGATCATATTTATACATTATATATATGCAGTAGTCAACATTTGAAGTGGATCAAAAAATGTTTGTCAAAGTTGCCCTAAGACAAGAATGAGTGTTGTTCAAAATTCATGTGTAACTTTGATGAAGGGTTTTGATCCACTTCAAATGTTGACAACCATATATATATATATATATATATATATAAATGCATGTTTTTTTTAATATACAATACATACTATTTTATACATTATAAAATAATATCAACTTTACTATAATATATAGGCATATATATATATATATATATATATATATATATATATATATATATATATATATATATTATTTATATAAAAAAATTATTCTTGATTTTTTTTGACAAATCTCTAATATTGTAGTATTTTTTGTTTTTCAAACAGGTTCTTTTCAGCCTTCCAATGACATGATGCTGAAATTTTATAGCTACTACAAGCAAGCAACACAAGGCCCCTGCAGCATCCCCCGTCCAGGATTCTGGGACCCCGTTGGCAAAGCCAAATGGTATTGAACCTGCTGAATGTCCATATTTGTACATTTATAAAGAAATGTTTATTTATAAATGTTAATAGTTTTTTAAAGGTTTTTTTTTTATTTAATCACTGTTAAATATACCTTATTTTGTCCTTTTACAAAGTCTTGATTTCGAAAGACTTGACTTTTTTTCACATATTTGACATTTTTGCAGTTCCACTTGGTGCAACTATTGATGCTAAAACATATTTCACCTTTAAATTCACATTTTTTCACTTCTACAATGATCTGCTAAGTGTCTTCTTTAAAAAGAGTCTGTGCTCCAAAGTATTCAAGATTTACAACAACTAAAGTTAGAGATGTCATTTTGGTGTCTATGCCAGATTGCCAGTATGAGTCTACATGATTTAGACCAGTGTCAGTGACCTACTGAAACTGAACTGTTAATCCGCTTAAAGTTCAGTGAAATAACAGATCAGTATCAGTAACATCTGTAACAATCAGTAACATTCCTATTATTAGTAACTTTTTGAAGCCGCTCTGAAAGTTCCGCATTTGTACTTCTGTAAAACGTATTTTAAAATCGTTGTTGAAAATCTTTAATGTAACCGACAGAGAGTCAGATGGTTCACTGAGGAATTCAGTTTTTCCCACACATACCATTTTATGATGTTTCATGCTGTTTTTCTTCCTCCATCTTTTATACATTCGTCCTGAGAGTTGCTTTAAAATGTGCAAACTCCTGATATGGTTGTGCTTGAGATGACAACATCAGTGTTGACATGGAGCTTATCAGTGAAGTGACCCTTCATGGTGCTTGTGTTTAGGGATGCGTGGAATTCTCTTGGAGAAATGCCAAAAGAGGAGGCGATGGCGGCCTATGTGGATGACTTGAAACTGGTATTATGTTTTGGACTCTTTAGCAGTGTTTGAGAATGTAGTATGTAACGTAATTGTCCTCGTTTCAGCTTTGTTGTAACTTGTTATTATATGTGCTGAACAGATTCTGGAAAGTATGCCTGTGACAAATGAGGTAGAGGAGCTTCTGCAGATCATTGGACCGTTCTACGAGCTCGTTGATGAAAAGAGGAGGATATCGCAAGTGTCAGATTTGAGCTCAGGTAAACTGACCAATAGTGCCCTCTCACACAAATTGTATTTTGGCCAAAAATCAAAAGAAAAAATGCTATTTTTTTTAACCTTTAAGATTTCTGTTATAAATATATATATATTTTTATTGGTAAGAACAATAATAATCATTTTATAATTTAAGCACTAAAAAAAACATGTTATCAATTCCAGACATTTTCAGCATTTAATTAGTTGTATTACGGAAATTAGACTTTTAAAATTAGACTTTTAAAATGTGCCATGTCATGTAAATAATGCCAAAATGCCCCCCCCCCAAAAAGCCTAAAAAAATTAGGCTTAATATCCTTAATGTAAAATATACTTTTTTACTTTTTACCCTTCAAATTTGGGGTGAAATATGACTGTACTTTTCTTTGAAGGAAACATCCTCAAAATGTTCTCTTATTCATCAAACTTGTTATAAATCAAAAGTGCTGAACATGTAGCTGGAGCATTAATTCAAATTAAACATGAATCAAATCATAAAAATACTCAAATGGGGAATCATCAAATATCAAATTAAGTAATTTTTCACAGCAGTTGTTATATTCATTTTTGTAAAAATGTCAGTTACATCTGGAAAGCCTGAAGTTTTATAATAATTATATTGTAATAGGAACAAACATCATTAGAAAATAATGCATATGACTATATATATATATATTAATTAATTCTTATATTCTATATTTGCATACACTAATACACATACATTCAATAGGATTTTAATAATGCTTTTATTCAGTATGGACACATTAAATTGACAGAGAGAATTGACATTAAAAGTGACAGCTAAATCTTTTAAATTGTTATAAAAAATAAATTATTATAAAAATGTTAAAAAAATATATTAAGCAACAACTCTTTTCAACATTGAAAATAATAAGAAATGTTTTGTGAGCAGCAAATCATCATATTAGAATGATTTCTGAAGGATCATTTGACACTGAAGACTGGAGTAATGATGCTGAAAAAATCAGCTTTGCCAGCACTGGAATAAATTACATTTTAATTATATTAATTTAGAAAACAATTATTTTAAATTGTAATAATGTTTCAAAATATTGCTATTTTTACTGTATTTTTGATCAAATAAACGGAGCCTTGCTGAGCATAACAGACTTCTTTAAAAAATATAAAAAAAAAACCAACCCTAAACGTAGGAACGGTAGTATTTATGTAAACAATTATAACATCTTGTTTACATTAATTAACTAATCACGCTTTGTTTCATGCTCAGCCCGCTTGGAAAGATTTGCTAGGAAACTTGAAGGCAAGTGGATATCCGTGTGTTCTCCCAGTGGCCTGTGCCCTTAGTTAATAGTGCCATAGTCCTGGTGTTTCCTTTGACACCTCAGTTGTTCCCTCGCTGCTATTATTAGTGTAGATTGCTGGCTTCTGTACAGGGTTGTAGACAGTCCTGATAGAACAGACCTTTTAGAAAGTGTGCAGAACATATCCTCAAAGCATCATCTTGCATATGTATTGTTGTTCTAACCAGGCTTTGGGAGCCTGCTAACGTCACCACCCAAAAGTGTCACGAAAAGCATCATCAGGACGATGGAGATGAACGGCAGCCTGGACAGTTACTCCGTCAAAACAGCAATAATGCCAAAGACTAAATTAATTGAGCTGGAAGATGGAGAAAATGATAATGAGGAGGAAGAAGAGGAGAAAGATGAAGAAGAGGAGGTTAAAGAGGTGAAAAAAGGTAAACATCATTATTACCATTGTTCATAACTTACTATACGGTCACATTTACCGCAGTCATTTTAATAGGAATCCACACAATCAGGAGTTTCCCAGTGCAGATTTCGCAAAGGGTTCATGTGGATTTGCCTCGTTAACCAACAGAAAGCTGCTTGGTTTAAAAGTGAGCTGTGCTTCATACATCACTAAACTATAATGACAATAAACAATATACCCTTTGTGCAATATAAATTTCGCATGAACATAACATACTATACAGGCCGTGCAGAATTATTAGGCATGTTGATTTTCTGATCATATTTTATTCCCAGGAACATTTTGCCAATTCCAAACCATATTAATCTTAATAACTACTATTAATTTTGTATTTAATCATTTTTAAGTGATATATAATTGTTCATGAAGGCTGGAAATGAAAAATGCCTTATTTTCAGGTGTGCAGAATTATTAGGCAAGTTTTCTTTTACAGATAAAATAAGCCAAAAAAGAGATTAAACAAAGACTGAAAAGTCAAAAAATATTAAATCCCCATGAGAAGAATGCAATACTAATGCAATACTAGAGATTACAGTTAAGGCATGACCATTGGACAGTGAAATGCTCATTGGGTCAGCAGGGTCAGACAAATACAGGTGGAGAAGAAAAGACACATGTTAACTGCAAAAGAATGAAGAATTAAGGTGAAGAATTAAGATTAATATGGTTTGGAATTGGCAAAATGTTCCTGGAAATAAAATATGATCAGAAAATCAACGTGCCTAATAATTCTGCACGCACTGTATACTTATTGAAGTAATGACACTAACTGGGTAATAAATAGGTACCCTGAACCTACCCCTAAACCTTAACTTAAGTCACTTTTACATTACTCAGTACTTTTGTGGGTAAGTATACTGAAGTACATTGAAATTGCACGTATTGTAAAATAAAGTGCAACCGAATTTTTTTTTAAAGTGCCCCTATTATGCTTTTTCTGAGATTACCTTTCATGTAGTGTGTAAGGTATTTATTTATTTATTTAACCAGGAAAGTCACTTAATAACGAATTCTTATTTAAAACCGCAGCCTGGCAGGAGAATAACAAGCAGAGATTTAAATATGTGTCTTTGTGTCTAAATATGTGGTTTTTGTAACATTTGGTGCAGCAAAGCTTAAAGCAGAACAGTCACAAACACTTTTCTTTTTGGGAATATTTAAAAGAAATATAAATTGACTATCTACTTGATGTTTTAACATGATGTTGCAGCATGTCTTGGATGTAGGTGGGTGAAAAAACAGAAATATAATATAGCTGTTTGTGAATGTAAAATGTCTTGCATAGTTTCAAAGATCAAACTGCAGATAAATTGAGTTATTATCTCCCAAAAGGAAGAACTGATCAAAACGAGTCGTCAGTAATTCCAGCCTCACTTCCTGCACGAACTTGCATACCTTTGCAAAAATGCACCTTGCATGCACTTCCAAATGATGAGGATGTGAATTAAAATAAATTTTCGCAATGATTGTCTTCAACCAACGTCTCATCTACAACATACGACAAACGAAATAAAAACGTATTAGTTAGAAAAGTCCTGCTCCAGTTGTGGATTAGGTTGATCAGATACTTCTTCCAATGTTTCTCTTTTGGCTTGAAACGATAAAACCTACGCCATCGTTACTGTTCGTATCACTGTGAATACAACAGACTGGGCCGTCTGACCAATCAGAACAGAGTAGGATCTCAGAAAGGTGGGGTTTAGAGAGACCGAATCCTTTATCGAACCGTTTCAGGCCCTGTTTACACCTGGTATTAGGATGTGGTTTGATCGATCGGATCACAAGTGGACGACGCTAAATAAATACAGGTGTAAACAGGGTCTAAAAAGTTTTAAGCTTGTCCACTCTCGACCACTTCCAGAGGTAGTTGAAAACATGTTAGTCCGGATTACTTCCGTAGTGTAAACGCTCATGTGGTCGAATGTGTTTGAACAGCCACAAAAGACCTCCTACTCTCCATCTACTGACCTAACGCATAAACATTATGACATGCGCACTAGCCAGACAGGATTTAAACTTTGTCTTCTGTAGACCCAAAGTTAGTTTGAAGACGGAAAACGTATCAAGCACAATGTTCTCTCACTATTCCTGATTTCTAACACACACTCACAGCGTTCGGCTGGTCTTGCGGCTGTCAGAGCAGAAACTAAAGCTGATTCTCTCTGCATGTTTTTCCGTCATCTCCGAACGTCTTCAAATGTATATTGCGTGAGCTTATTTTGTCCATTAGATCGAAAGATCTGACAAAGCCCATACATTTACCCACCCATAGACCCTCCCCTCGAAGAAATGTAGGACAGAAGTGTTTGAAAGTGGACAAAAGAGAGATTAAAACACTAGGTGTAAACGGGAACGTATCTCCCTCGTCTACTTGTGATCCGATCGGCCAAAACATATCTTAATACCAGGTGTAAACAGGGCTTCAGATACTATGAGAAAAGATGCTGCAATGTACTGTATATTATGAATTATTTTATTTTTTTAACCTTGGATGCATTTAAACCTATTGTAGGAGACCTCCAGAACAAAATTAAGAACCTTTAAAATACCATAATGGGGCACTTTAAAAGTTGAAAAGTCTTGAAGAGTCGTACGTTAAAGGAGGGACTTGAGTCAGAGACTATTTCTAAATGCTATTTTGTTGTGGGTCAGTTCATGACAACTTAGATGCCGTAGAAACCTAGCAGTGCCTTGGCACCCATATAGCAGTTTTGCGTTGGTAAGCAACTCTAAATTTCTTCATAATACATGCAATAATAATACATTTGCTTTTTTGACAACTTTTTTTAGCCTCACAACCGAAGAAAAGGGCTTCTACAGGGAGACTTAAAGGACCGGTATCTAACGGCAATGTCAGTCAACATAAAGTCCTTAACAATGGCACACACGGGTCTGATCTGAACAGGCAAGAGTCAGAAGAAGACTCTGAAAGCATTAACCATGCTGGAGACATCGTAGAGCTCAACAGACACATCAAAGGTGAGGAAAAGGACTTTGAAGGTAATCATTTACCTATATAACTAAGACTTTAAAAGTAAGATCTTGAACACACTATCAGTAGTTATCTGATCTTAAAGACTCAATGTCTTGTATATGAAACAGAAGATGTGTCCAGTTCTCACCATGTGGCCAGTGATTCGGACAGCGAGGTGTACTGCGACTCTGTCGACCAGTTTGGTGGAGAGGAAGTAAGCAGATTTCAGTTTACACTTTCATCATGTCCCAACCATAATTTACTTGATGCTGAGAATTTAAGATACATGCGCGGTCACATTATTGAAATTTTGGCAAAATGTTGTGGACAAAGGTTAGGCATTATCTATTGTCAATAGTGTAGCAATGTTTCAAACCAAGCAGTTTCTGTTGGCCAGAATACGTGTGTTGGGAAATCTTTCACCCTCAAGTGAAATTCCCAATCGCGCGGATTCCTATTGTAATGACTGTATTTCGCTTGTGCAAATTTGCCCAACCAAAGTAAATGTGACCACACCATAATTCTGCAGAGCACCTCTGCAATTGTTTGCCAGATTTCTAGCAAAATGTCAGCAATGCATGTGGTTCTGCTCCTGGACACCAGGGATCTGAGACACACATCAACCACTCACTGGACGTGGCCGAGGAGAGCCACAGCAGGCTGTCCTCCACAGACGAGGTCAGATCACAGGAGGAACTGCTGGGACAAGAGGAAGGTGCACAGCATGGAGGAGAAGATGGACAGAGCAGCGGAGGAGCTTCTCAGAGACAGGGACTTCCTGCGAATAGAAGTAACAGTTCTGTGGTCAGGAGGGGAAGAGGTAAAACCTAGCAGCCAAAAACAGTAGCGATCATATATAAGCTCTGTTTCAAAACCTTGCTAGCTTGCTTTTATTTTCTACTGAAGGCCCTGATATACTCACGCCGAAGTTCTTTTTCATTCTTTGCTTGAAATACCTACGTTATACTGTTACCAAACATCCCAATACCGGGAGCTGATGACTAAATTTACGACACTTTATGCATACACTAGAATACGTGTAAAAACTTAAGTATACTTCGCAGTAGTGGACAACGTACACGAATCAGGTACTTGAGTAAAAGTACAGATACTTTTTTAAAATATTACTCCAGGAAAAGTATGAAATACTCCTTTTCAATTTTACTTTTGTAAAATTACAAAAGTACTTGGATTTGAATAAACTTAAGATAAAAGTACTGATTAAAAGTAAAAAGTACTGATGGATGAATGTTTATTTTGTAATTTTATATACTTGTATACTTTCATATTAGTTTAGGAGGGAGGGAGGGGGTTTGTTGGGTCTGACATCATTATGAATTGTCAAGTAGCCAGCACTAGTCAGTATGTTAGTGGATGCAGAATACATATGTATTGATCTGCATGCAAGAAAATTCTCGTTTTAGTTTATTACCTAAACTTGTCATATACTATAAAACATTTGGAAGGAGATATAGCATAGTGTTTGAAAATGAGGAAAAACAAAATGCGTGTTGATCACATAGAGATAAATGCATAAAATTTTAAAAAGAACATTATGCAAACATACTAGATTTATAGAATTTGATCTGCTACGGCAGCGGTTTTATTATTTTACAGTTAAGTTTAGGGTTGTTTTTTTTGTTGTTGTTTTTTACGTAAAACCTACCCTGTTGAGATGGTGATATGGACATGTATTACAGCAGATTTTGTTCACAAACAACTGACCGTCGAGACCTAAATATGATTTTCGTTTATTGCACTTCAAGGATCTCCCGGTTCTTGGCTAATTTTCAGCCAGACTTGTGAATTCGGGTAACTGGAGACTCTGAATGGATTTTTAATAGGCTCATTGAAAAGAATCAGCTCGTTCACGAATCGGACACCGCTGTCGCGACTTGGAGCATGTGATGATTTCTTCAGTTCAAAGTAATGAGGAACAAGATGTTTTTTAGGTATTGGAGTAAAAAGTACAATATTATGGTTTAGAATGTAGTAAAGTAAAAGTTTTTTAACAGGTTGTTTTCGGTCGAAGTCCATAGTAATCGATTGTCGAGTTCACGCACGTGATCATAGGCAACTAAACCTATGAGCGTGAACTCGACAATCGATTACTATGGACTTCGACCGAAAACAGGATGTAAATACAGGTATAAGCACTGGCTGAAATAACATAATTTTTATTCATATCTTTCACATCTACTGCAGTCAGATTCACCGTGTTCACTCTGAAGGAATCACTCACATGGCTGGGCACTTGTAATGACACATCAAGGACGTTAAGAGGCTAAAAGCAGGTTTAAAACTTGCCCCATTGAAGTCAACAGGGTGCAAATTTTAAAAAGAGGATAACACGGTGTAGGCAACACCGATTTTTGTCGTTGTTCTCTGTATTGAAAGCACTCCAAATTTACAAAAAAATGAGCTCAAGGTTAAAATTGACCGGAGTTCTCCTTTAAGTACTGTAACAAAGAAAAAATACTTTGTTACTGTCCACCACTGGGCTTTAGGATGGTGCATTACAACAGCAAAATCAAAGAATGAACTGGTGTGATGTCATTTCAAACAAAATCAGGCAAAAACGTATCAGGGGTTTCGTTTCAGGAGTTCGAATCAGCTCTTCAAAGCAAACTTTCAAGAAAAGTTTTCTCCGGCTGTTAAATGCCTTCGAACTACCATTGGTCCGTGGCGATTACATAATAGGTAGATGTGGCCTTCTTTGACGTGGTAATCTTCGGTTTATTTCTTCTGTTCATTCGAGGTCAGAGGTCAAATGTCTGCAAGTGAAAACATGAACGCACGGGAGAGCCACTTTATAGTAGAAAAGGTTAAAATTCTAATTGAAAGAGACACTGACACTCTTTTTTCATGTTTAATACTTTATAGCTACTAGCTTTAAAGCAATCTATTGTATAACGTGCTATATAAATAAACTTGATTCGGTTAAAATAGTATTAAGCTTTTCCTGACAAAAAAGACCTCTGCATTGAGTGTACATGTGATGCCTTAAAATGCTTCCTAGGTAGGCAGTTCACTAGGTTTTGGAACAGAGCTGAAGTCCTCAAGTAAACCCTGTTTCTTTATTCTGTTAATGATCTACAGAATGTTGTTTGTCTCGTGTGTATCAGGGTCCAGGTCTCCTGCCTCTGGCTCCGGGCCTGCAGGACCACAGCAGGGCAGTGGGGGAGATGGGGAGCGCTGGGGGACGGGTGGACCTGTGATGGAGAACCTCAACCAACAGATCATCTGTGCTCTGGCCAGACTGCAGGAAGACATGCAGAGCGTGTTAGAGAGACTGCACACGCTAGAAGCTCTGACAGCCGTACAGGTTACAAACCCTCACCTTTATCACATCAAGACAGAGAACACAGATTCAATATGAAATATAACATTTTTCATTTGTCATGTGCCACTTCTCAGGCCCGATCCTTAGCGCTGCCGTCAGACTACCTGTCACCACCTGTAAATAAAACTAAGAAGGTAGAGTCATTATAATAAACTGATTGATGGGATGTTTTTAAGAGTTTTAAGACTAAATAGGAGAGCATTCCTGTAGCTCAGACAGCTAGCAACACCGAGGTCATGGGTTCAGTTCTCGGTGAATGCTTGAACTGATAAAATGTCTGCCAAATGCAGAGTTGTAAATGTTATTTTGTACCCTGGTCATAGAAAAGGCCAGTTACTTCTCATGTCCCAGATCATTTTATGTGACTATGCCAGTGCCATAGAACGAGTGCTGACATAATATTTGCATTTTGTTATTATTATGATTTTTTTGCTGTTTACAGAAGCCATCCTGGTGGCCTTTTGATGTGTCTCCTGGAACTGTGGCCTTTGCCGTGATCTGGCCATTTGTGGTGCAGTGGCTCATCCGTCTGTATCTGCAGCGCAGGAGAAGGTACGCACTGTCATGTTAGCTATGTAACACAATACTATTCTTTTTATTTTTGCATTTGTACACTACTGTTCAAAAGTAAAAAAAAAGAAACAATAATTAAGACTTTTATTCAGCAAGCATGTATTAAATTGATTAAAAGTGTCAGTAAATACATTTATAATGTAACAAAAATATATATTTTTCAAATAAATGCCGTTTGAATCATCAAATCCTCAATCATTCAAAACACAGACAAAAACAGAGCAGAAACAAGTGATAAAAGCATTGCTTATGCATGTTGTATTTTTTTTGATTTTCTCAGCTTTTTGTTGAGCTTTTTTTTATGAAATGTACCCACATTCAAGTGTTGATAAAAAATAATGTATGCTAGAATAAAATAATTTTATTTAGAAGCTAGAATAAAAGTTTTTTTTGGTTTGTTTTTTTTAAGCAGAGGCTATTCTTTCTTTTGATATGTTCCATATTCAGATATATTGCAGCAGCAACTTAAAAAAAAAACGTTGGCAGGGAAAGAGGTAATAAGAATAGAAATAAATGTTTCCTGAGCAGCAAATCAGAATATTAGATTGATTTCTGAAGGATCATGTGACACTAAAGACTGGAGTAATGATGCTGAAAATTCAGGTTTGCATCACAGGAATACATTTTACAATATATTCACATAGCAATTATAATATAATTGCAATTATATTGCACGATATTATAATGTATGTTTGATAAAAAAAATATATGCAGCCTTTTTTCAAGAACATTTAAAAAATCTTGTTGACCCCAAACTTTTGCACGATAATGAATACTGTTAGCCTGGATGCCAGCCGAACTTAGCCCCGCCCACAACATTTGAGCTCGGGAAGTTCGGTCTGGACTTGATCCGTTGTGGTGCAACTATACTCGAACCAGCGCTGTTCGGACCAATCAAATTGTAGGGCGGGCTTTATACGATGATGGACAGATGATCAACAGTAACGTAATCATCTGCGTCACCAAAGAGCGCTTGCCTTGGGTTGCGATAAGATTTGTTTGCTGTCAAGTTCTAATCCTTAACGGAGAACTTGTTCGTATATGCATTCACCTTTACTATTTCTCTCAAAAATGATGATCGTGTTGGTAAGTACTCCGTGTATCCTTAATTTCTTTTACAACACTGGCAAAGATCGCTTACACTCATCTTCTTCTTCTACTTCTTCCAGCGTGCGTGCAGTTGAGTCAATTACTCGGTTGCTCTGATTGGCTGTAGGTCTATCCAATTGAGTGCAGAGACATTTTCCTTCCTGGTTTGATTGAAACACACCCCATAATCACAGCCCAATGGAGCAGTATCAGACTCACATTCTGACTATATCCGAGTATGACGACGCCAGGCTAGAATACTGTGCAAGTATAATTGCAAATTATAATAGATGCCACATTTTCAAAAACCTTTTTATAGTATTTTTAAAAAATCATAGCCAGTATACAGTGAACACTGCATAGTCTGAACATAGCTTAGGTAATTATTAACAGACATGATCATATTCGGATTAAATAAAATAAGACCAAGTTGGAAAAATTTGCATGTAGAAACAAATATGTTTAAAGTTGGCATGAAACAGAAGTTGCGATGGTCTTTTCTTCTCAAACAAGAACAAATGTAGGGCGGGACTTGATTTTGTCAATAAGAGGAGTGGATTGGATGGTTGTGGTTTGCTATTGGTGGATCTCATGTGAGTGACAGGTTGCCCCGCCCTCACTCCAGTAAACATCATCAGAGAAGAGATGAGATGTAAGAGGGAGGGGAAGATTACAAGGGCAGATGAATAAAAAAAAAATGATGTGCAGTTATAATAATAATCCATTTTGATTTCATGGTGACTTTAAGATCGTTTCATCTTGTTGCAGAAGAATCAACTGAAAGGAATGGACTGATGGTTGGATCCAGAGGAGAGGCGTGTTGCGTTTAGGAGGAGGAGGGCGTTTCTCTGCCTGTCCCGTGATCTCTAACTCCTGCTTTTGCACTATGATGATGACGAATCTTGAGAATCAGCGAACGGAAAGACTGAGTGAATGTACAGCATTGCAGCTTATCATTTTTTTTTTCCGATAAGCTGCAATGTAAAATTTACAAAGTGAGAAATCCCTGATTAGGGTAATTAAACGTAGAATTACTATCTTTCGTAGTAGTTATGAAAACCCAGTTAATAGACATGCATTAAGATAACTTTAATGTCACTTATATATCATTCAGTGTTCTGTGCTCATAGCTGCTAACTGTCAGTAATACTGTAGCAAAGATTAAGATGCACTGATGATTTCTCTGATTCTCAGCCCACATCAAGGGCTTCGGACCGCAAATTTGTTAGAGGTACTAAGTGTAACATTTTTACTTTATATGTTAATATCTAGTCTTGACTTTTACTCAAGTGATCTGTGGTGCTTATCAAAGCCATAATGAGAAAAATCATGCGTATTTAAGTGACCCTTTGCTTTGCAAATGTATGGAAAGGGTCAAAAGGCAATATAGAGATTTATGTTCTTCATCCGCTCAATATCCCATGATTCCTGAAAGATCTGGCCTATCAGACACCCTTAAAAGTGTGTAGACGCTGAACCACACTTAATAAAACAAAAATCGGCATGTCACTGCATTTGATACAGAATATTAAAGCAAGTGTCAAAGAACAAAAAACAATAAAAAAATGAATGGTTAAATAAATTTGTAAGTAATAATCAGCAAAAAAAAGTCTAGATTTCAAATAATAAAACAATAATAATATAAGCATAATTTGTTTGAAGATGCAGTGACATTCAGACGGATGTTAGTGTGATTCAAGTGTGCAAATACTTTTTGGGTCCACTGTATTGTGTTGATGCAGACACATTTACACACACATTTACTAATGTTAATTTGTGGCTGTGGTGAATTATTTGAATGTTACTACAAGGTCTGTGTGCATGAGAAATCCTAAACCTTTGTCAATGTTTGCAGGGTTGAGATTGAAACCTATCCAGTTGAAATGTAAAGCACTTTGGATGAATGTGAAGACAGTGACTAAAACTAATATAAGGCTGAAATCTAATGAATCATTTACATAGGCTGTTTTTTTTTATTTAACTGAGACATACAAGTGTTTTGTTTCATTGTAGTTTGTGTAAATGAGTCAATAATTCCTTTAATAATTGTATATTAGAAATGTGCAAAAATATATACACAAAGTTCTATTTTAATTGTACTATACTGTAATGTAGCATTTGCATATATAATTCATGTCTGTACTACTTTGAATCATCTGTAGAGCAGGAGGTTCTTGATTTGATGCTTTTGTTCTGATGAAACATTATGTTCCTATTAAAACAGAAGACATATGATGAGCGCATGTTTCACCACTTACAATACATGTCATTCAATATGTTAGACTTAAGCGTTATTAAAAGCTTTAGAAAAACTGAATGGTTTTTATTTCCTTCTTGCACTGTATTTAATGTTATATTTGCTCTTGCATTATCAGATGTGTGTATTTATTTTTTATTTGTTGTATTTTAAATCTTTTTAAGTTGTATCTTAAAAAAAAAAAAAAAAAAATGCCTTGGAATGTACCTTGTAATACACACCAAACTTGGTAGAATGGTTGTGAATTCTTCACAAAACATCTGCATTGATGACACAAAAATAAGTCAATTTTACAAAAAGAATCACATGATTTTCCATTTCAGTCTAGAAAGTTTTTCAACTATTTATATAGTAATTTTATTCAGAGTCCCAAACATGACATACAAAAGAATTTATACATTTATGACCACGTTGTACAAGTTTGTTATTGTTTTAATTTAGTTAACCCTCTGGTGTTGTTTAGTCATGTTTGAAAACTAAGTTTTTGTTTTTTTACTTCAGCGGAATGGTACAAAACTTGGTAAAGGTTTTGAGACTTGATATGTGAAAAAAAAGAAAAGAAATCATGGACATGATTCGATGAGGTTAAATGGTCCTGAAAAAATACACTTGTACTTTGGCATTAGAAACGAATGGTAAGCAAAATTCGTTTAGTGGAAAGGTTTGGTACTGCGCCCAAACAAAATATTACCGAAAGCTAATGTTTTTGTAGAACCTCAAATTTGGAACTTTATTTAGATTCATGGCTTTGATTTATTTCACATCAAATTTAAAGTCTTTTTATGCATTTTTCATAATAAACAAACTTCTATAACTTGTTTTAGATTTTTTTT
The DNA here is from genome assembly GCF_963993115.1 of Abramis brama. NCBI lineage: Eukaryota > Metazoa > Chordata > Actinopteri > Cypriniformes > Leuciscidae > Abramis > Abramis brama. The sequence continues at coordinate 6,750,568 of NC_139986.1, read as the reverse complement.
TTTTTTTTTTATTTTTTTTTTCACTTTTACAATAATCTGCCAAGTGTCTTCTTTAAAAAGAGACCAAACTTAAATATTTTGTCCAAAGTATTCAAGATTTATGGCAGATTAAGATAGAAATAAAAAATTTCAGGTAGATACTCAAAACAGTTAATAAAGGTGATTATCAGGTAATAAATGGACCATAACTATTCCATAAATATAATTCAGTACCATAAAATCCCCTAAAAACACAAAATATTAAATAAGAAAACATTATCAAACTAAAACATAGTACATTTATTTTAATGAAATAATAAAAAAGGTTAGCATTTTTGAAACCTGAACAACAACACGTTGTGTATATACACTTCAGTCGGGTTGAGGTCTGGACATTGACTGGGCCGGTAGATTTGCTGGTGTGCTTGGGATTATTGTCCTGTTGCATGACATGGTCGACTCAGTGATGGCAAGGTGCCCGGGTCCTGTGACTGCAAAACAAGCCAAAAATCATCAACCCTCCACCAGTGTGATGGACAGTTGCTATAGGGTATTTGTGCTGATATGCTGTGTTTAGTTTTCGCCTAACTTGGTGCTGTGCATTATGGCCAAACATTTCCACTTTGCTCTCGTCTGTCCAAAGGACATTGTTCCAGAAGTCTTGAGGTTTGTTCAGATGCAACTTTCCAAACCTAAGCCGTGCTGCCATGTTCTTTTTAGAGAGAAGAGGCTTCCTCCTGGCAACACCTTCGAAACATGCCATACTTCTCCAGTCTTTTTCTGATTGTACTGCCATGAACTTTAACATTTCACATGTTAACTGAGGCCTGTAGAATCTAAGGTGTAGTTCTTGGGTGTTTTGCGATGTCTGACCTTGGGTCGAATTTGCTGGGACGTCCAGTCCTGGGAAGATTGGCAACTGTTTTGAATGTTTTCCACTTGTAAATAGTCTTCCTCACTGTAGAATGATGGACTTCAAATTGTTTGGAAAAGGCCATATAACCCTTCTCAGATTGATGGCAGCAAGATTTGCTTCTCTAAGATCATTGTTGATGTCTTTCCTCCTTGGTATTGTGTAAACACACACCTGAATGCTCCAGACCAGCAAACTGCCAGAACTTCTGCTTTTATAGAGTTGGTCACACTTACTGATGATCAATTAATCACACTTACTTAATGATCAAAGACATTTGATTAGCAGCGCCTGACTGTTACTTACCCTCTTCATTCCAATGGAAGCTGTAAGTGTGCACTTAGTTTGTAGCCATGGCTTTTCCATTTTGGCCTAGTTTTTGTTAAATAAATAATGGCATGGTGTAATGTCACGTGTTGTTGTTCATCGGAGGTTGTATTTACCTAATTTTAAGACTTCCCAAGAACCAGATTATTTTTTGTTATGTCCTGATACATAAAACCATAGAATTTAATAGTGCCCACTTTCTTTTTCACACGACTAATATATATATATATATATACACACACATAAACTATACACATATATATCCACAGAAACAGAAAAAAATATATTGTAGTCTCGAATTAAGAAATTCGTTCCCTCAATTTTATTTTGGGGTGGAATATCCCTTTCACAAAAATGAGGGAAACAATTAATAAACAAGCTGTATTTTTTTTCTTCCCATGTCATGTCCGGGGAAACATTTTTAAACGTACATTTAAAAATGTCCAAGACATTTGTGGATGTGCCCATTATGTAACTGACATACTTCAAGAGGCTGGAAGTCTTTGTCTCAGTTTTTATTTTTGTCCCACTCCTTACAACAAAAGCACAAAGCCAGGTTATGTCAGAAAGATGAACAATATTAATAGTAACCTGTACCTTCAAAACAAATTAAATCTGAGTAACTTATTTTACTTTATGATATTTATATTTTTGGAGATTTTTCTCCCACACACTCAGCAATGGAAACTTCTGGTGTGTTGCTCAGTTGATCAGGCCTCTATATTATATGCATATTTCTGTGAGAGGTAGTGAATTTATTTATTTCTATCAGACAAACAGCACAGGCTTTAGGTTTCAAGTGAAAATCAGAAATAACGCTCATCAGTTGTATTTTATTTAATCATCTTAAAAATAGGCAAAGTGACAAGTTATAATCCAGAAACATTTTAAGGTGTTGTGTGTATTAAACAATTACAAATGACTAAAACTTATGTTTTTGAAGCAGCAACCATGTTCAAAATCAAACTTGCTGTAGACTAGTTAAAACATTTAGCATGTTAAAATTACAATCAGACAAGAAGTTTTCAAGAAAACATGAGTTAAAAACAGCAGTCTTCCATCTAAATGTGCAATGAGACATAGTAAATAGTAGTGTTGCAAAATATATTACTTTTTTTTTTCTTCCACCAAACAAAGATAACTGAAGATTTTACGCCACAAGCTTTGCAGCATTTATGTGCTCACTGCATTTCAGAATGCTTTCCAACATCAAATCTGCATATACATTTTCAAGAACATAAAAACATCTGACATGAATAACTGAGACAGAAGGAAGAAGGACAAACAAGAGCACTGTGGGATCTGTATTCATTAGAGCTTCTACAACACAGCTGTACCTGAACATACTGCGTGAGCCCTTGGCGCTACAGAGTGTGTGTGTGTGCGTGTGTGTTTACAGACTGAAGCCCGATACAGTGAGATGTTGTGCTATGTTTCTCGCCTCAAAGTACGAGGTGTCTGTCTCATCATCGGGCTGAGGGATGAAGGGCATACTCTTATGATGAAGGTTTTCCCAGTCCACACCCTCAAAGAACGCATGATACTTCAGTTCTACAGAAAGACATAAAAATACATGAAAACATGCCAGTGTTGAGAGTAAGGTAGTTTAAGAATTTTTGTCATAAAGAATTCTTGTTAGTAAGATTAACAAGTTTTAGATGCTAGTTCAAAATAATTCAATGAAAATACATTTTGGCAACAGTTCTTCTAACCCTAAATGATGGGAGTGTGTAGCTTTTCATTTCTTAAACAACCATGTAGGAACACACATCGTGGCCAAATTCCAGGATGACAATGTCAAGATTCATCAGACGCAAATTGTGAAAAAATTGTTGGGAGGGAGCATGAAGAATTATTGTCACATGAATTGGCACCTCTGAGTCCAGACCTTAAAGTCATTAAAAGTCTTTGGGATGTGCTGAAGGAGACTTTACAGAGTGCATTATTTACTCTTGCATTGTCAATACAAGATCTTGAGCAAAAATTTATAAACCTCTTCATAGAAATAAATGTTGTAATGTTATATCCATCAAGAAGTGCGTAGATTTTTGGTCAAGACCACATCACACCCATAGACATCAATCACTTCACTGAATACTTGTCGGCTAAGAACAAATTACTACCTTACAATCCACATTTGAATATCAAGACATCGATGTCTGTCAAAAATAACGTGCATAATACACAGTAGTATTTACGGGAAGCAAAGGGTCCAGAAAGTGCAAGCATTACCTGGAAAACCCACACTACCAGATGTTTCGAGTACGTTATTGCTTTCCAAGAAGGAGAAAATGCCGGCCTGAGCGGCTTCAACATGTCAGAGACGATGACATGTATAATACATAACCCACATAAGTATAAATGTATTCTTTACTCGCTGAAACTGGATCGGAATGATCAGCGAACTGAGTGAAATCCTAAATCACACTGCATGCTAAAGAGAATAAACGCCAATCCAATTGAAAAACTTCAGTGGTTAGTGAACATTGTTTAACGTTTGTTGGTTTTGATGTTTTTTATGCCGTTACATTTGATCACTTGATTTTATTTCATTCTAATGAATTATCCACAAGTAAATGTTAAATGCTAAATTACTACTCATACAAGTTACTTTATTCATCAAATCAAATGGTGGGGTAACAATCATACTAAAAGTGTATTTGAACGTACCCACAGCATATGCAAAAAGGCTTGTGTATGTATAACACATACTGTATTAAATTACACTGCCATAGACTTGTCCACCAGACTTGTTAAACAGCGTTAGGAAATGCCACACTGGCTACGTTTACATGCACAACTTTTGTTTCAATCGGACTGAATTCATTCCGATTGATGAATCTGAATGTAGTGTTTACCTGAACGCTAAACGTGATCGGGTTGATGTGCGCGTTTATATGTAACAAGCTTCAAATCGGAATAGATTTTTTGACGTGCACACTGCACGAATATACAGTTTCCTGCTGTTGGTGCATAATAACCATTTCCTACATTGGTTCTTTATTTTAAACAGCAGACTTAATATTTATCCATTTCTGGTCATAATTTGGAGACATAAGCACATGAACCGTGCAGCGTTATGCCGTGTTGCTTATATTTATCAAGCAGTAAAAATGCCCAAAACCAGTCATCTATGGATGAGAATCCGAAACAAGGACTGGTGGGATGTTGCCCTGCTTCACTTCACAGACGCAGTGAAAGGAGAGTTTTAGAATGACGGGACACCCATTTATATGACACTTTATTCAACAGAAGGAACAGCTCGTTCCACGTGTCATACGTCGTCACGCTATATTAACGTCATTGCACATGCGCAGTCCTTTCAGTTTCGGTTTTCAAGCAGATCAAGTATAAACCACTCCTTTCAAACTCAATCGGATCGATTATGGTGTTTACATGAGGGCTTTTCAGTCCGATTGAGCCGTCCATCCGATTACTAATGGATTATTTAGTTGCATGTTAACATAGCCACTGACACTCAGAGAGTCTCACTGTCTTCCCATGGTTTCTACAGCAGTAAACGTGGAAACCGAGGATAAAGCGGACATGAGGCCACTGACAGGTGATGCAATGAGGGATGTTACACTGCATAAAAATGCTAATTTCTCTGGATTTAAACATTATTGGAAACATTTGGGATAATATAAGTACACAAGTGAACAAAATATATAAGGTTTTCAGATATTTTAATGCACAAATCTTACATGTTGTGCCTTTGTGCTTATAGTCCCTCCCTCTAGTCATCCAATTTGACTCTTTTATGCTGATGCAATATATCAAACTTGACAGTATTCAAACTTTGATAATAAAAGAAATCACCTATCTTCTCAGTTGTTAAAAATATTAATTTGATATATAATATGATTCACCTTTAAAGCCAGCTCTCTTGTTTGGATCCATGGTGAGAAGAATCTCAATGGCATTTCTTGAATTCTGGGTCAACTCCTCATCTCCATCTGGCCACGGTATATCTGAACACATCATTAGATGAAGAACATGAAGATCAGAAACAGTCAACACAACTCTCATGGTTCTGAGGAAAAACAAACCAGGAGATCCATTTGTTGGATCTAGGAGTACATAACTTTTAGTTGTTTTAAAAAACCCTATTTTCATCACCTATGGTGTGTATTTATCATTGATCCTCTTACCTCTGTTGAGAATGTTCTGGAACACCAGCTGTGGAGTCTCATCGTTGAAGGGTGGGATTCCTGTGAGAAACTCAAACAGACAGACACCTAACGCCCACCAATCCACCATGAAATCTGTTGGAGAACAACAAAACCCACTTAAACACACTGTTTTATTAGAGCAAACACACAACATGGCTCAAAATGTGTTAGAAATGTGTCCACTGTTATAAAGAGGTGACAGTAGTAGGCTTGAGTTGATTTTTTGGGGGAAAGGGAACAGCAGAACACAAAACCAGCTTGATATGAACTCAAGTATCATGATAGCTAATGTTACATTACAAAACTGAATAAAAATCAGTCAAAAAATAAATACCTTCAACACTGATAAACTTGAAGCCTAAAAGGTGAAGTTTCTTTGCCAGTAGCAGCACTGAATAGAATTGTGAAAATAACTATTTTAAGAAAACAACTGCCCAGGGTGAGCTAGGTGGTTGCCAGAGTGTTGCTATGCAGTTGCTAGGGTGTTCTGGGTGGTCAAAAAGACCGAATCAAAAGTGTCCACCATCTCAAATCTGTAGATTTGACTGGGTCCCTTCTTCAATGCAAGTCTAAAGTTTCACCTGTTTTATTGTGAAAACTGTTTGTTTAGAAAAGTAATGGTAAGAGTAAATAGTAAGAGTAAGACGGGTGGTTTTAGCTTTTGATGTGACTGACCAAAGTTCTACGTATTTTGCAATTAGTGCAAAGAAAACCTTTTTGTTGCCATTTAGACTTAGTGCAAATAGTTGCTGTCTGTCTTTTATGGCTATGGGACGAACAGTGCAAGACTAATTGAATGCCAGAGTTTGATCAAATTGAGAAACTCAAGTATGCATGAGTTTTAACGCAAACAAAGCATATTTGTACAGCCAAATGCATAGCTTTTTTGAAAGTATGCACAAACACAGGAGGTCCACATGCTAAAAAAATGTTTCATGTTTGTCCAATTGCTGAGCTAATTCTCGAAATTTACGACACGCATTGTACGCATATCCTTGCATACAATGCAAAAACTAAAGTATACTTTGGGTTTAAAAAGTATGTCTAAAGTATACATCAGTTTTTATGCATACACTAGGGTATTCGTACAGTGCGCACATTTTTTTAATCACCACCATTGTACACAAGTAGGCAGATTTTTTTTTCTGATTGTTCATACTCTGTAGACTCAGCTTGCTCATGAACTCATAATTGTTAATCAAAATAACTTTTGACTTGCAGCGACATCTCATCTCTTCTCTGATGACATGAGATCACAGCAATAGCAAACCAAACCATCCAACAATTCCCAATTGACAAAAATAGGTCCTGCCTTGCACTTTTTTCTTGTTCCGAGAGATGAATACTCTTGGTGTAACAGGGCTTGAATTTTGCTGTGGGATTGCACGTATTGAGCATAATTTTACTCATTCCTGCAGATTTTGTGCTCAAACATAAAGCCGCCTCTCAGTACTAAATTGAGTTATTTTTTAGGGGTGGGAGAAAAAATCGATTCATCGATGCATCGCGATTCTCTCTCCAACGATTCTGGATCGATTCTGAGAATTTCAGAATCGATTCTGAACTTAGTTTTTAACCAGATATGCGATGACGCGGAGTTTGCTTTAGAAACACCCGTAATCTGTTTTCTTCCAATTCCTCACACACATACAGTACATACACCAATCAAACTTTCCGTAAAATAATCTTTCATAAGTTCGGAAAGGTTGAAGCGAATTACAAGGACATTCACAGGCTTCATTGCACAGGATGCGCTGTGAGAGACGCGCACTTTGTTTGATGTTATGTTACACTTGAAGCGTGCTGTCTCGCCTTTCGGTATTTTCCTTACAAATGCTCTACGAAGTCATCATTTATGTGGTTTGGAATGCAGTGGACTTTTATATTTAAAATATGAACCTCACTAACAGAAGGCTGCTTTCAATTTCAAATGCTGACGCGCGCTTTGTTTGTGTAGACTGCTCGCGCATGCGGCTGTGCGACTCCGTGTATACTTGTGAGGGGAGGGTTGAGGAGTAGATAAAGAATCATTGGTAACACTTTACAATAAGGTTCATTAGTTAACTACATTAGTTAACATTAACTAATAATGAACTGCACTTATACAGCATTTGTTCATCTTTGTTAATTTCAACATTTACTAATACTTTATTAAAATCTTGTTAACATTAGGTAATGCACTGTGAACTAACATGAACAAACAATGAACATTAACAAAGATTAACAAAAACAGTAGTAAATGTATTGCTCATTGTTAGTTCATGTTAGTTAATACATTTACTAATGTTTAATAAAGGAACCTTATTGTAAAGTGTTACCGAATCATTCTGGAATTGGATCGGATCGTGGGGTGACTAAAGATTCCCACCCCTAACATTACATACTGTGAATCGTTTTTTTGAATCGAGAATCGGTTTTGAATCGAAAATCGATTTTGAATCGAATCTTGAGCCTAAAAATCGATATCGAATCGAATCGTGACATTTTCTGAATCGTGCACCCCTATTATTTTTCACTACTTATTGCCCTTAAAGTCAAATACACACAAAATGATCTCAAAATGCCGGTCTTGTGAGTATTCACGTAAACACAATCAGTTGTGTATTAAGTGAACGTAAACAGTTGTGAGTGAAAAACCATGTGTAACAGTATAATGAATCCGTGCGTCAGGTCTTAAAGTAACAGTAGCCTATACCTGATGCCAAATTATGAGATAATAATATAAAAAATATCTATATGGCAGTTGTGGCCAGTGAAAATGCTGAGTGGCTAGTAACTTTGGAAAACCACTTGCCACAGTAGCTGGTGAGCAAAAAGTTAATGTCAAGCTCTGGACAGAGATGAAAAACTCTAAATGAGCAAGTGTTGAGCACTGTTTAAAGGCTATGCCTTTGGCTGTACGCATATGCTAAGTTGTTGCATCAAAACTTTCCTTAAACCATACCAAAGACTTCCATTGCTAAGCCAAACAGGCAGTTATGCCCCTAACTCACACCCTTGGTTGAAACGCAAGTTGACACGGTCCGCTCAACAGAGCAATGTTTCGAAAGCTACACAAAGTTAGCGTTCAGACTTTACAGGAAGTCAAGCCACAAATTACTTTTAATTGACTGACAATAAACATTGAAATTGCTTTTTTAGTATAATGCCCCAGAATTCCCAAGCACCGTCATAACATCCCAACAGAGTTGAGACATTCAGCATTACTGAAGCATTAAGGGTGATGAATCAGGAGCTGCCAATCACAAAAGCTGCGACCCATAATGGAATTAGTCAGCCACGTCCTTATCTAATGCGGTAAAGGTAAGCTGCCCACACATGCACCAACATCTCCATGGCTTATGATCTCAACAGAATACTTTTTAGCATACTTACCATAACGCACAGACCCTGAAACTAAAACATAACATCTGTTAATGAAGCAAAGTAAAAGATTTGTCCCCACGTTATTTGTATATGTACTGTGTAACAAAAATGAATTTTACAATTGTTATGTTGTATTGCAAAACCCTTATGCTGCTATTGTGGTGGGATACGGGTACGGTAAGGGACGTTTGGTGATATTGTTAGGTTTAAGGTTGGGTGAAGGGGTAAGAGAAGGTTCAACAGTGTTAATTACAGATGTAACTATAGAAATTATTTACAAAACTATTACATGAAAGTATTTTTTTTTTTAAATATAACAACATGTACAGTGTAAGTGCACTGTATCAAATGCTTAATTTAAAGACATGCATTCCACATTTTGTATTATATCATATTTCAGCATTATATGAGCTGTTGGGACACCCTGCTCTCTCGGCCATTGTAAAATCCATAATGGTTGACAATAGGCCTTTATCTCATTTCCTGGTTTCGGAACGTTCGAAATCGCCAAGCAGTGTACTCGCACTTCCGGTGGTTACTTAGCTACCTGAAAAGTAGGTCAGTAAACTTAAATAAAATCGCGATATAGACCAGTGTCTGTCAATATTAAACCGCATAAAGACTATTTAAATAGGAATCAAGCAGTTCTGCGTGTCTCTGTTTCATTTACCACACACACACACACTGAGACACGCATGATGCTCGCGATGTTTTCAGCCTAACGTTATATGAGGACATTAATGCACTTCATCAACACAGCCGCTCTGAGAGTCACTTCAGCAGCATTTTAGCTTAATTTGAGAAAAACTATCGTCATATCATAAAACACAGAGAGACGGCACGGCAACCCGTCAAAATAAAAGTTTGGTTTAACCTTTGAAGAAAGTTTTGCTTAAATCATTACATTTTAAATAAATGGTTATAACAATTTAATTAAACCATTAAAATGGAATCAAGAAAACAAACAAAAAAAGAAACTTTTGGGAGATGCGAGAGCGAAGTAGTCCAGTGATAATTAACAGGCAGCCATGGTAAACGCAATAACCGGAAGACGCAGTACACTGCTTCAGCAATTTTTCGCGGCTACTTCCGGCGTTCTATTGTGATGCGATAAATGCCTATTATCATTTAACAGACTAATATTTGAGGCACATATCAGCACAAGATAAACACATCACATACTGATCACACAAACTCTTACCATGAGGTTTGCCTAATAAAAGTTCTGGTGCCAAGTAGTCAGGAGTTCCCAAAATAGGAGCCCCTTCTACACGTTCTGGACCTCTACGGACACTTTTGGGTGTTCTGTAGGGAGTTTGAGACACAATCATCTGCTGTGGAGTCTAGAAAAGAAAAAGAAAATATGACTATTTCATTTTAAATGATTTTAATTCCAACTAAAATCCTTTTCTTCAGTTTTTTTGAGTTCCAAAAAGACTCCAAAAGGCTCCTCACCTGGTAAAGTGAGCTGCTCAGACTGGGCCTTTTCTTCTGAACTGGAGTCACTGCAGACTGGGCATTGTGGAAGGAGGTTGACGCAGACATCTCCATGGCATCCAAAGAGGCTAGGCTGAGATGCGACATACAAGAGCGGTTTATGGAGCTGCAGTAGCTCCTGAACGCAACCACGTTCTTGGGTTTGAGGAAGCCAGGTGATTTGATCATACTGTCAGATAGCCCATGAGGATGGTCAAGAAGAGAACACTTAGATTCACCCCTGTGTTGCTTTGAGCTGCTATGCTTTGGTGTAGCTATTGTGGGCCGAGCTGCCGGCGTGACTACGGAAATCTCGTTTTCATCCAGCTCCTCGAAAGAGGACGACAAAGCCTCATGTTTGAAGTCTGTCGAATTTTGTGGCGTGTTAGCAACCAGTGACATCTCATGGCCCGAGCCGTCCGAGTCTAAACTAAGGCTTCTTCTGATACTTCGGGCATCGCCAGGTGAGGTTGGGGAGCTCAAGTTGGTCTCTGCTTTAAGCAAAGTCATCCCCTCGCCTTGATCTTCGAGATCAGAGAAGAGATTTTTGGCCACATCTACGGGACTAGATTGCTTTGGGCCCATTCTCTCACTGTAGTGTTGACATTTCGGTGCAGTTCTACCATCATCAAGCCCCACAGTTGAGAAAATTCCTGTCAAGCCTGTGTTGGCCGTTGAGTTGCCCTCAGGAATATGGAAGGACCTTTTGTACACTACATTGTTTTTCTTGCAGTGGATCTCAGCCTGCTCTGGGCTTTTCTCTACTTCTTCAAACGCTCTCTTTACTGAGACTTTGGGCTCTATTGGCGGCTCTGGCTTCATAAAATTGTTCCCAAATGACTGATGGGGAACAGCCATACCCAGTGATGTGGCACTGTGCTTGTTTGCACTGAAATGGAGCCTTTTTGCAGAAATATCTGGTTTAATATTTCTGCTATTGTCCAGTTGGTTATTGAGCGGAGTCAAAACATTGCTGTGATCCTGAGCTCGTGCTGGAAACATGTTCCTCCTCTCCACAGGTGTCAAGGGAATGTTTTTTGACATTCTATTGGCCCTTTCTCTTCCGTTTACCTGAGGAAGGTTCTCGCCATCTAGTAAATTCTGGAATTGCAAGACATTGTCAGGTTGATTTTTTTATTATCATATACATGATAAATTGCACTTTTTCTGTTTAAAAGTTTAGGGTCAATGTGTTTTGTTTTTTTTAAAAGAATTTTACTTTCAAATAATGCTGATATTTTGAACTTTCTTTTCCTCAAAGAATCCTGAACATTTTTTATCATGGTTTTCAACATTGATAATAATAAAAAATGTTTCGTGAGCACTAGGGCTGTAGTACTCGAGTCCGGTCTTGGACTTTTCCGCTTTTCTATGGTCTCGGACTCGCTGGTATTCTGACTCGGACTTGTCAAATATGGCTTTTGGTCTCGACCGAGTCCAGGTTTCTTTATTATGTTCCCAGTAATCACACATACGTCGCCGCGATATTAAAACAATATATTATTTGAGGGAAAGTGAAACACTGGCCACCTAATAAGTATTTCGGCTCTTTTTCGTGAGCCGGCTCGTTTCACTCAGCTCACTGAAAGAGCCGGCTCTTTTGACTCACAAACAGCTCTTTAAAAAATAAATGTTTAAATAAACTCGCTGAAAGTCCACCGCTAGTGCAACGTAAATATTCAAATTTTTAATTGTCCATAACAACCCGAAAACTAGCCTGCTTGCCTTGCATATCTAATTAATGGGCAAAGTTTTCCGACTTTTTTTCTTACCTTTCTTTCTTTGCCTATTCCATGAGTGGTAGGCGCAATGACTGGCTGTTTTAAAATATAGCTAATATCGAAACAAAATAACCCAGCTCATAACTTGCAGGTCTGCTTAGTGGCAAACTTTTTTCATTTGATTGCTTCAGCCGCCACCCGCCCGAATTTAATTAAAATATTATTTTTCGTCACGTCATCCGCCCGATCCGCGGTTTATCCGCATCTCTTGTGTGTGTGTGTGTGTCTGTGAGTTGTCTCGGTCTTCCCTCATGCAGTTTAATTGGTTGACATCGCGTGTATGATTGACAGGAACAGAATGTAAGGCTGATCAGACAGTCGAAACGAATGTGTTAGGCCTAGGTATTATAATTATAATTTTTTTGTTGTTCTTTGAATTAGTCAATTATTTTAAATAAAATTAAAATTATTCATTATTTCATTATTACATAATGATTTAATTTCTATAGGCTAGCCTATATTTTTTAGCAGACTTTTTTTTTCCTGTCCTGGACTTGGTCTTGACTCGGACTCGAACCTTTTTGGACTCGGTCTTGACTTGGACTCGACTAGTCCTGGTCTTGGACTCGACAAAGGTGGTCTTGACTACAGCCCTAGTGAGCACCAATTAGCATATTAGAATGATTTATGAAGGATCATGTGACACTAAACTAATGACTGCTGAAAATTCAGCTTTGCGATCAACAGGAATAAACTATACTTTAAAATATTTTCAAATAGTAAACTGTTATTTTCAATTATTTCAATATTAATATTTCGGTTACAATTTATCTTACAGTATGTGTACTTACCCAAGAAATGTGATATCATATACAATATAAAATATAATAAAATACATAAAATAATTAGAATATTGTAATTTAAAAAATACTTTATTTTTGTACTTTGTGATAATACAATAATTTAAGGATTTATTTTACATCCGCACAATATATTGGTACCGTATTGTTATTAGTTTGATTAAATATTTAATTGTGCTGCACATTTACTCTATTTTTTAATACTTCGATTACATTTTGCATAAATTGCTCATTTGAAGTTAATATCTAAAAACACTTATTTCATAACACTTAAATTTAAATGTTCAGCTAATCTTAAAATGAATATCCATTTTTCATACAGTATATCATAATGTTGTGAAACCTAAATTCACTTGTTGCTTTTTAAAAGACTGATTATAGTTTTTACTTTGTTACTTCTTATCTTATGCAGACAATATAGCATTGATCAATGTGCTATAAAGCCCTTCAACAGTAATGCTGAAACAAACCTGCTCATCTTCCCACATTGGGCTGACACAGTCTTCAGAATCAGTAGTGGATGGTAACTGGCACGAGTGGGTGCTTCCAACACTCTCGAATCTCTTCCTGGATTTCATCAGCCTTGGTGTCAAACTCCTAGCCAGCAGGCCAGGACTGAACACACTGTTGGATCCTAAAGAATAGCTCATGTTAGGCTTTACATTATTCACTTACAGCAAAAACAAATGACAAATGCCGTTCTCAATAACACTAATGACACACTCCGTATGAACATTATTCTGACATGTACCTAAAGCTCGATTTGTGCCAACTGGGGATTTCAGGTACTCTGCCCGTCTCTTCAGCAGAGGTGAACACAGAGAAGCATTCCTCTGCTTGAGTTTCCCACAGGACCTGGGACTGCCAAACACTGTGCTGCTGTGACGCTTGCCCTCTGTCACCGGGGTATTCTGCCATTTCAAGTCAAAAATATAACGTATTATTCAAGCTGTTTCAAACATGTATAACATATATATATTAATATAAATAAAAGGGCTCAAAAATAAGAATGATCGATGGCCCGGGCCTGTTAATGGATCGTCACTTTATCTATAAGGCTAGTACAGTGTCGTCACTGTCATCAGGTTTATGCTTTTTTTTTTTATATCTTGCAAAAAAAATTGTGTTGTAAACTTGCTGTGATAGTTGAGTAATAGAAGATCATAGATATTTACTTTCAAAGGGCTGCACGTTCTTTATATTCAGTCTGCGCTACTTTTTGTAACATGCACATGCAGATGGCTGTTGCATCTCACTGCTATTTTCAATATCTTGTGGTGTGAATGTTGTATTAAGACAGCGTGAAGTTTTAAAAAGGTACCAAGACCCCGCAGTTCTGTTGCACTTCATCAAGCCGTTTTTAAACAAGCTCACGTTCCATATGAACAGCACGCCTCAACAGGGTCCGGTGAACCCTAATCATACAGCTCCTTCAAACCAACTAGTTCAGACAATTCAACTACTAAGTGCTTCTAAAACTATTTACAGCACCATTTTGGGGTTGGTTTGATTTTTGAAAGAAGTCTCTTATGCTCACTAAGGCCAGGGTCCCCGCGGATCCTTAAAAAGTCTTAAAAGGTCTTAAATTAGATTTTTTAAATTTAAGGCCATAAAAAGTCTTAAAAATATATATATTTTTAAAAAATGTCTTATTTTTACTTATGAAAGGTCTTAAATTTAAGATGACACTTTGACTTAGACTTATCTAAATGCTTTCGAAATTAAAACTATCTAATTAGCGTAGGCCTACTTATTATTTTTTTAATTATATCTTTGTGGATTTGCTTGTTCACATGACAATTTGCGTCACTTACGGCAGCATATTAGCCTACGTCTGTCTCCTGCACGCGAGAGGAGAGAAGAAAACGAGTAAATGTCAGTTCAGTTGTAAGTTCATTCTTCATGTGCTTAGGAGTGTGCGATATTGTCTATGAACTATGATGATATTGTAATCATTGTTTTAACTATGTATGAGGCACTGCGAGTGCGAGCTGACATCGCGTTTCTCTCATGCTTGCTTTCATTGCGTGATGTGTCAGTGCAGTTATAGATGTGCCCAAATGAGTTTTTGTCTTATATTTATATCATATTATGTTGTCATAATAGAATATCACATGAGCAAGAGTGCCGTTTTCCTGTGCACAATTGCAAATGTGCTATTTATTTTAAACAGCAGTTAAATTAACAATAAAGTTAACATTGTGAGTTACTTTTTGGACACAATATTGTCAATTTTCACTTTATATCGCCGACGAGAATTTCATAATGAAGCCGTGGTCCAACAGACAGCGATGATTTTTTGTTTCACTGAAATCCGCGTTTTGAACGAATCATTTTAACGATTCAATGAACAATCACTTGTTTTTCTGAATGAATCAGCCGTTTGAACAAATCGGTTGAATAAATGACTCCAACAACTCGTTTATTCTTGCCACCACCTACTGGTGGTTTTAGTTTCATATTTAAAGTATCCTTTAATTAAAACGTTAAAATTATAAATCATTTCATATTTAAATATTGAATAGCTTTATTTATGCAATTGTAAATGAAGTGTAAATATAGTAGGCTAATGCCAGTTTTGATGCCGCTTCTGTGTCACCTCTGCACTGCAAGGATGGATTTTAATTGAATGATTTAATTTGACATTGATACTGTGTTATTCTAATATAATTTAATTTGAATGTTAGAATTTGACATAAAAGGTTATGCATACCTCTAAATACGTTTAGAAACAATGTCCATATATAGGTGAAAATGCCCCTGGAAATCAATTTAAGGTGGCAAATATTGCCCCTTAATAAAAATGTTAATTTCAGTCTCTACTGTGAACTGTGACCACTGCATAGAATATAAAAAATATGAATATCGTGGGTTTTCTGTCAACAACAGGCCTAAACCAGCCAGGGTACCAGTACAAAAACACAATCAGTAAAATATCATCTAATTATCATCAACAAAACTTTGAAAATATTGAGACATATTTTTGTCAATATTGCACACCCCTAATGTACAGTATTAATTTTGATTTCTTCAGGTCTTAAAAAGGTCTTAAAAAGCCTTAAATTTCACTTTAAAAATTGTGCAGATACCCTGTAAGGCTGTATTTATTTGATCAACAGTACATAAACTAAAATAATACATTTAAAAAAGTAATCAATAGTACATTAAACATTTATTTTACAATTTAAAATGACTATTTTCTATTTTATTATATTTTAAATTTGAATTTATTCCCGTGATGAAAGCTGAATTTTAGCATCATTACTCCAGTCTTTAGTGTCACATGATCCTTCAGAAATCAATCTAATATCTGGGTTCCCACTCTTTCATTAACACCAGATTCAAGGACTTTATAAGCACCATTTATTTTATATCAAGCAAAATAAAGACAATAAAGGTGAGTTTGTTACTGCCAATCTGGACAGTATTAAAGACGTACTGTACCAGTGTCTATCATTACTGCAGTCATATTAACAGGGCTGCCAACTTTTGAGTTTAGCTTGGAGTGAGATTTTTTTTTTTTTTGGCGAGGGGGGTGGGTGGGGGGTGGGGGGTATGTAAAAACAAATATTGCATCACAATAAGTGTAATTGTGATTGTCAAAACATTTGGTAACTAAATAGAATTTTATGAAGTTTAGTGACAACATGTTACAATGTTTACATTGTACAATGACTGGTATAGGATACAGTTTTTATTATTGCTTGACAAAAATTTCAAGATTTCAATTCCATTCTTGTGATTTGATTCCGATTTTGATTCAATATTGACTATTTTGGATACATGTTTATTTTAAATTTTATTTTAAAAAATAATCTCACCTAATGCTGTAAACATAGAGGGCCCAATCTGCTGGTATTATTAAAGGTTAAAAATAATATTAAATTAAATATAATGCAGTTTTTGTTATAATAACAATTATTTAATGACATAAGTAAAAATATAATAAATATGTAATATAGTGCTCAGCAAAATCTCCTCTCTAGCTATTTTTTCTATTTAATTAACATGCTATGGTCATTAAATGGCTTTCCTGAGGTAAATGTAACGTTATGTGACATAATTGTTCTCCTGCTGTTATATTGACCTCTTTCCGTGGTTGAAAAACACTAATTGGTCGATATTATGTATACTTTCGGTAAGTTGTACTGCATCTTTAAATAAAAAAGTAACAGGTGATCGGTTCACGTGCACTTGAACTGAGGCGCTCAGCGATCTGTCACGTCACATTTACAAGCGCCAAACGTATTTTTGTCTAAATTTCGTAATAAAATTGACGGAATCTAAGAGCTGAGAATTAGTTTAATATTAAAAGTACCTCTTTGCTCCACAATTTTTCTGTGCGTGAGAAAATGGATGTGTGGCGTGAGAGCGTGTGAAAAGTGTCAATTGCGTGAGTCTCACGCTCAATGCGTGAGAGTTGGCAGCCCTGTATTAAGGGTAATAGAAAGGTACGGCAAATTTAAGGGGCATATATGACCTTTTTAAAATCCACTGAGGAGAGAGGGCTGGTAGAATGTACGAGAGAGAGAGTGAGTTAGGGCTAAATTAAATTATATAGATAAGGTAATTGTTAGGCATTAAAAAAAAATTAAATCACCTATTCTGCAGTTTTGTAAACTAATAAACTAAGGTTTATACATGCTAGTTTCCATAGCAGAGTTCAGGATAAATCTTTGTGTTACTACTGGAGCTGCCAGTTTGCTACGTTTCAATTAATTATTAAACAGCAAAAACAAACTATGCAAAAAGCGGCAGCCCTTCCAGCGCACTCAGTGTCCGAATTCACTCACTCGTTTTCATTCACTCCTTCAGTGGACCATATTAGTGGAGTATTTTAGGGAATAGTTAATGAGGGTATAGGGGCCGATTTCAAACAGTCAAAGTTAAAAAATTCAGTTTCAAAGTGTTAGCGTAGCCCTTTTGTTTTTTTCAAATAGTAAGGTGTGTCCAACACCAGGTAAAGTACTTAAACAGTGTAAGCAAGAACTAGGAGAACCAGTGAAGCAGCTCAAGAAGCGTGTAAGTGTTCCTGTTTCTTCAAACCTGGATTTACTAGGTGGAAAGGCTATTAAAATATGAACAACAGAACTGTGAGCGGAAAAAAACACCTTATTGTTGAGCCATATAAAATACAAATTATTTGAATCTGCAAATCTACTCACGAGACCAAGAGAGCTTATCAGTGACAGAACTTGACCAGGTGTTCTGAAATAATCTTTTTTAGGTTTCACTAAAGAGGGTGTGTTTAAAATGTCCATCAGGTTTAGTTCTGGATAGTGGGAAAGGAAAAAGTTGTTAATATCACAATAAAGACTATATTTTAGCATTTTGGTTGTTTAAAAACAATAAATAATAATTGAAAAAAAAAAAACATACCCCTGTCAAGTTTAACCTTGGAGAGGCCAAAGTCTGTGAGCTTAATGTGACCCTCATTCGAGATGAGCATGTTGTCTGGTTTTAAGTCCCTGAATCAAATGACAAAAAAAGTCAGTTAGTTTGACAAACAAAACACTAAATGACTCAATTCCTCAGTTTTATATGACAGAAATACCTGTGAATAATGCTGTGTCTGTGAAGGTAATCGAGAGCGAGCGATACCTCAGAGATGTATTTCAGAGACATGTCCTCATCAAAGTACCCATAAATATGAAGAAGTGATTTCACATCTCCTCCAATCAGATACTCCATCACCTATGAGAGTATCAAACATACTTGAACCAGTTAAAATTTCACATTAATGCTGAAATAAATGTGGAGGTGTACTTCATAAATACATTTTTGACATTATTTTTTAAAACAACTGAACATTTTCTACCTCAGTTCTTTTTTAAATGCAACCTGTACACGTTTTCATGAGATTCACCCTTATACGTACCAGATATACTTTAGTTGAGGTTTGAAGAGAGTAAAACAGGTGCACAATGAAAGGACTTTTACTGAGAGCCAGAGCATCTCTCTCAGCTTTCATCTGATCAGTCATGTTCTTATCCACCATGTCTGCTTTCTTCACCACCTGCCAGACAACAGCAGCATTTTGTTAGTCAATGCAAACAATTTCAAAATGGTGAAAACAAATAAAAAATGTTAACTTATAATAAATATCACCATTTTCCCCAGGTGATTGATTACATAAATAATAACAAATATTAATGCCATCGAGTTAAAGATCAATATAAAGATCTTGTTTTTATATTGCAGTATTTCTTATAAATTATTTAAACATGCACTTTTTTATAAAGTAATGTGCCCTCATGATCTACAATCAAAATAACTTCCCCACCCTCTTGCAGGATCTCTTGGTTAAATAGCGAGTGTGAAAACTTCCTTAATTTCTTCTCTGACTAAATTAACACCACTCAAACCCAAGCTTTTACCTCGTACCTGATTTTCCCCATTCCATAACGTTATTTTCCCTTTAGACATGCAAGGAAAACAACTAGAATCCACCTTTTCTCCTCACGATATTCTTCCTTCTCGTTTCTTAAAACAGGCCTTCGACATTGTTGGCTCAGATATTCTGCGCATTATTAATAATGGTCTCGCGACCACTTCAAATAAATTTTCATTTTGAAAAATAAATACCTACTTAACCGAATATAATAAAATAATCATAATAAATATGAATTATATTCTATCTTATATAACATGACTAAACATCTGTATACCTTGATTGCATAGAGTTTGGAGTTGCATGTCTTTCTGGCCAGGTAAACTTTCCCAAAGGCTCCTCGACTGATGGGTTTGACCAGCACAAAGTCCTCGATGGAGGGAGCTTTCACTGCGCTGCTTGAGCCTTCAGATGAAGATCCATGAGCCTCCATCTCTGCCGTCGCTTCAAATATCAATTTAATCCAACTAACGTTAGACCACTTGTCTTGCAGTCAGATGCCTCATTCACACGAGACGCATAAAAACAATTTTATGGTGATTGCTGTGTTGAAAATCAAACACATATCACCACAAAAGCTTTAAAACGCTTCATGCGTTCGAACTGTAACTTAATAGTTTGAATAAGACAGTCCTGCGTTCAGTCCACCGCAGCCATTCTCACTTTTGACAAGCGCGACGAGTTTGTTTTGAAATTTGAAATGTGCCACATAAATTTGGGTCCTAAAACGCGGTTGTTTAGTCGCCCAAACGTGTTAAAACAATAAATAGTCAACTGAAAAAAAAAAATGTTTATGTTTATTCACGATTGTATAAAAGCTGATATTTATTGTATAAATGTGATACTAATTTTAATCTTACACAAGTAAATTACGGTTACATTTCTGCAAAACGAGTCAGGCAAAGCTTTTGGCTACTTTGCGGGTCTTTAACGGTTCAGAAGAACGGAAGAAGAGAAGGCGCCCTCTGCTGGCCAGAACACACAGTAGTGACAGAATAAAACCCTGGCAAAGCGTATAGAAGTAATCTCATATTTTGTATTATTATTATTATTGTTGGAGACGTGTATATAAAAAAATGCAGTCTTTTAAATGCCACATATTTTGGGAATTGGCCCACAAATGTCATAAACTGAAGAAGCACAAACGAAAAACAATACTTCAGGCAATAATCAAACACTGATTGGTCCATCTTCAACTGCGCTGAGAAAAGTAACAGGTTCTACGTCACATCTATGTGTTCTGCTGCAGCAGCAGCGTTAAATAATTTACCAGAACAATGACACGGACTTTAATTTATAACTTATGAGCTGGTTATTATATCTAATGGGATCTTTTTAAAATCTTATATGTGGCTTTCAGCAAATATTGACACTGACAGACTTTAAAAATAACTTATGAGCTGGTTATTATATCTAGTAGGATCTTTTAAAAATCGTATATGTGGCTTTCAGCAAATATTGGATAAACAACGTTATTATTGTTCATTTGCCCAACATCCAGCCACACAAGACATGCAATCTACCTGAGGGAAGACGCGAGGAAAAGGGAAGGCGTCTTTCGGCCTAATGCTGTTAAATAGAGGAAAACATTTTACATTTCTAAGTTCAAATGTAAATGAAATGTTGTGAAAAATGCATTTTCCTTACCTGCACCTCCGGTGGGCAATTTATTTCTTA
This sequence comes from Abramis brama, assembly GCF_963993115.1. Lineage (NCBI taxonomy): Eukaryota > Metazoa > Chordata > Actinopteri > Cypriniformes > Leuciscidae > Abramis > Abramis brama. Next base: position 6,729,686 of record NC_139986.1, on the reverse strand, counting down.
ATCAGCGCTGGTTTTCATAGGCGTTAAAAGCTGAATTTTAATATTTCAGTAGCCTAGATATCTAAAGTCCATTTTTAATCAATACATTATAGCGGAAATAGTTTAAAAAAGCTGAAGCCTAACCTTCTGTCTGCGCTTCAGAGAGCATCTCAAGCCACTAAACTTATGGAAGGTTTTCAGTCAGGGAAACTGTTTCTCAAAGATGCGCAACGATTTATAGATTTATTTGGAACTATTTTCGTTGGCAATAGAGCAAAATGTAAGTAATACATTTTACAGGTTAAAATCAACGTCCTGCTGATGTTCGGGACAGCGCTCTTTCTCTTCTGATATTGGCTTAACTAGGCTATTGTAAATATATATATATATATATATAGAGAGAGAGAGAGAGAGAGAGAGAGAGAGAGAGAGAGAGAGAGAGAGAGAGAGAAATGATAGCCAACAGCAAATATTTTTGTGAATTATATTCTGTTTCAGAAATGAGCTTTTATTGTAAAATCTGTTGATTAATTTTGGTTGAGTGGTCTTTGCTTAAATAATAACATGTATGCCAGCTTCACTTGCTCCCGTTTATGCACCAGCTGCAAATGCTAAAAATAAATAATAAACAGCGCTAGTTTTTGTATCAACAATCATGAATTAAAAAAGCTAAGTCAGTCTTTGTTTGTACTGCATGTTCATCCCTCACAAACTCGTGTGGTCGACTGTGACGTCAACTCGGGTGGTCGACTGTGACGTCAACTCGAGTGGTCGACTGTGACGTCAACTCGGGTGGTCGACTGTGACGTCAACTCGTGTGGCCGACTGTGACGTCAACTGTCGACTGTTACGTCATAATGATCGTGAGTATAAACAGTGCAGCGGATTTATTCTTCTTGTAGCGAGTCGGCGATTGTGTGAGTATGCTTTTTACACAGGGTTTGGGGATCTGAATTTTAATATTTTCATAATTTGCATAAGAATCTGCTTAAACTGTGGAATGTTATTGTATCGATTTGCTGTAGCTATATTTAGATACATGTATATACTTTTATATATATATATATATATATATATATATATATATATATATATATATATATAATTGTTGTTAATTTATATTTCATTGACAAAACGATAGCAGATCTGATGACACTGAATTGATACTGAAAGCTTGTTGGCCTTAAGCTGTCATTTAATCAATCAAATTTACCTCGACAACCGGGCATAATAAAAAATTACTATATAAATTTACATTATGTGCATCTGAGTTATGCACATTAGTAGGGAAATTGATAAAAATAACAATTAACTTTTTTAGCTTCATTTGTTCATTTTAAATGCATTTTTAAGGAGGTTGAACATAAAAATTGGGCTACACACGGATGTTCGTGGAACTTCACATGACAAAAATTGCAGAATGCGGACGACATAAGTTTACGTTGGGTTTAAGACAACAAGCTTTCAGGTTCTTGTACTGTATGTTTACTCAAATCATCTCTTCCCTTTCTCTTTCTTTCATAGTGTTTCACAGATATAAGTTGCAAGAAGTATTGTTCACTTCTAGTTCATTTTCGAGTATGTCAACCATGCCCACCATTTTTGAGAGTGCAGAGCAGTCCTCATCTACTGAATTGTCAGATGAGCTCACTACGGCCCTTGCTGCGGGGCGCTGGTGGGCGATAATGGAAGTTTCAGACCCCATATCTGAGTATCCTGAGTATGAGGACCTCATCTCAGACCAGTGGTGGGAAACAGTGGAGGAAGGAGAAACATCATGCCCCTCATCCCTGGACTTCAGTGATGCATCCGAGAAGGCTCATTCCCAGCACACCGGCTTCTCAGATGGGAAATATGAGGAGGGAGAACTGAAGACCACGAGGCAGTGGAGGCAGCAGAAATCTCCCAGTGCTAAAAAAGAGGACCTCACCTCATCCCTGGTCTTCAGTGATGTATCTGAGAAGGCTCATTCCCAGCACTCCGGCTTCTCAGATGGGAAATATGAGGAGGGAGAACTGAAGACCACGAGGCAGTGGAGGCAGCAGAAATCTCCCAGTGCTAAAAAAGAGGACCTCACCTCATCCCTGGTCTTCAGTGATGTATCTGAGAAGGCTCATTCCCAGCACTCCGGCTTCTCAGATGGGAAATATGAGGAGGGAGAACTGAAGACCACGAGGCAGTGGAGGCAGCAGAAATCTCCCAGTGCTAAAAAAGAGGACCTCACCTCATCCCTGGTCTTCAGTGATGTATCTGAGAAGGCTCATTCCCAGCACTCCGGCTTCTCAGATGGGAAATATGAGGAGAGAGAACTGAAGACCACGAGGCAGTGGAGGCAGCAGAAATCTCCCAGTGCTAAAAAAGAGGACCTCACCTCATCCCTGGTCTTCAGTGATGCATCGGAGAGAGCTCAGCACTCAAGTTTCTCTGATACAACAAGGGCCATGGACCAGAGGAGAAATTGGAGGCAGAAAAAGCCACAGATAGCACCTGTGCCTATAGGGTCCCAAAAAAGAGGAAAACTCAGGATCCCTGAACATTTGACTAAACATCTGGAGAAGGCTGCTTTAGAAACACCCATACCCATCCAGTCTCTACCACCACCAGTGGCTTCCTCAAAGGTGCTCACACGCTCCTCACACAGAGCACCAATGCCAGAGAAGATCTCAGAGTGGAGAGATCGTAAAAACCCGGAGCTGCTGAGGCAGCATTTGCAAAATGCACCAGTGCTTGAGTCTTCCGCAAACCTCAGGATCCCTAAGCAGCAGAGGCAGAAGAATATCCAAAAGGAAGCACCTGTGCCTATAGGGTCCCAAAAAAGAGGAAAACTCAGGATCCCTGAACATTTGACTAAACATCTGAAAAAGGCTGCTTTAGAAACGCCGATACCCATCCAGTCTCTACCACCAGAGGTCACACGCTCCGCACATGGAGCACCAATGCCAGAGAAGATCTCAGAGAGGAGAGATCCTAAAAACCCTGAGCTGCTGAGGCAGAAGAATATTCCAAAGGGAGTGTCTGTGCCTGCCAAGACCCCACAGAGAACATTTGCTCCACCATGTTCCCCACAGCAACCACCCAGTTCTCCCGAGGGAGCTCCCATGTCCAGATGGAGTAAGAGTCTATGGAGCACAGAAGCTTCTGTAAGTCCCTTATATCTCTTGTTTTGTTTTTTTACTTATTTTTAAAATGTATTCAAACAAGTAAACACTGTCTTTAAATATATGCTACTATGTTTTCTAGATCCTCAGTTTAAAATCCTTTTATATTTCAAAATGATACAAAAAAGATACGCCTTATAGATTTAGTCTAAGAAGCACCCATGAAACCTGCCCAGCATTGCATGATTATATCTTTTCTCTCAACAGGACAACGCAGGTGTGTGTCAGGCACCTCCACAAAAACTGTGTGTGGAACTGAGGCGCTACAACCATCCAGTCCCTCAGATAACCACTTCAGAACCGAACCGGAGAACTCGGAACAGACTTCAGCCCAGGTCCCAGCCGACCCAGAAAAGAGCATTGGTAACTTAGACCCTCCTATCTCGCAATTTTACTTAGATTTGGAAACTAAATAAATACTTTAATAATTTAATCTGGGATGCGAATCATATCCTTTTCAATTCAGACGCCTCATATTGAAATGGTAGAAGCAATTTTTCTTTAGATTTTCTTTAAGAATCACTCATTAAATCTGGTCAGCGTTACATGATTATGTCTGTTCCTTCAACAGGACAGTGCAGGAGTGGACGGAAAAGTCAACAACCAACGGGCGGATCCAGGCAGCTTTGACCAAATTGACCATTTATGTAGCATATTTGCAAAATATTGTGTAATTTCAAATATTTAATTGTAACTGTACATGCCTTATATGAATGCATGTACACATGAATAAAGGTTTTCAAGCGGTGAGTACCTCATCCAATTAATAATTTGTCTTTCAATTCATTTTACTTGAATTCAATTCTACAATTACAATTCTATTAATTTATTTGTTTTATTTTTCAGGTAATATGTGTTTCATTCATTTCATTTCATTGTTAAATATAAATATTTTTCATTAAGAGCTCAACTAAGAAATATTTGTTTCGACGAATGTTCAATTTCAAGGTTACACACAGGGCAGCACACGGGCATTAAACACAAATCTCGACCAGTCACCAGACCGCTCTTCAAGTCTACGCTCTGTGGATCACTTTCCTGCTCCAGAGAGAATCATCGGTTGCATCGCGGATAAACTGAAGTAAGTGAAACAAACAACCATTTAAATGTGCTGCTGTATTAAGTAGCCTGTAAATTTTATGCCAGACATGTTGCTCTGCTGACTTTCTCTGGTAGATATGTATATGTATGTTAGTTTGAAAATGTTAACTTGGTGTTACCTAGCTTAGTTTACACTAGATAAGTTAACGTTAATATGTCAATGTTAATCAATTCCTGACCGATTGCAAAAGGGAACATAAGTTTACCCGTGGCTTATTTTGAGTTTACAATGGTAATTAACGTTAACGTTTAATCAGTGAATGTATCTCGAGTCAGCGTCATAAGAATTACGTTAAAACCGTAGAAGTTAACCTGATCAACAACTAACTTAAGTGAATGAGCTACATATAAAGCGACTGGCTTACACATGTGATTAATGGTAACGTTAGCTAACAGTTGTGACTGGCGACACACACAGTGGTCATTTATTTATGGCTTGTATGCATAGAAGTATTGCTGCATTGGCGCCAATCGGTTGATGTCGGTTGGTTTTCAAAAAAGTGTAGTACTAGCCAGAGGACACTGGGGGGCGGTAAAATATGGCAAGCCGTTTTAGCTTAAATTGTACCCAGAGTTACTCGTCGTAATTGCATTTTTACTAGTAAGAATTAAATTTGAGAGCTCTACAATTCAATTCTTACTAGTAGCAATTACAATTAGAGAGCTCTACAAATGAATTTTTACTAGTCATATGTCTCCATTGACTTCCATTCATTTTTAATTACGGAGCTCTACAATTGAATTGTTATTAGTAAGAATTACAATTAGAGAGCTCTACAATTCAATTATTACTGGTAACAATTACAATTAGAGAGCATTCCTTATTCTTTTCCTAAATTCTTTTCCAGGTGTCAGAGAAGGAAGAGGCTGAAAAAATTCTTCAGCAAGAAAGCATGGCGATCTTCGTCATCAGAGATGCACAAGCTGTACCCACAAACATTGGCATCATACTTGAGGGACAAGAGGTTCTGAGCGACTTGCTGTCTGTCGCAAATGCTGTTGCCATTCTCCTGGGCCTTCAGTCTGGAATATCCCAAGACATTTGAATATATCCAGAAAGTCATCATTCAATGAGGACAGAGATAGTGAGATACTGACTACAGCTGCATTTCTAGTAGTGATGAAACTGAGAAATTGTCGCATTTCCCTAATTCACTGCATTGTTCTCGGTTAAGGCTGTTGTTATATGGTCAATGTTTGCCAGCTCTTAGAAGTTGAAAATCTGACACTTGAGCACTGAAATTGTGGATGTGTGGAAGTAATGTATAATAAGTTAATAAATATCAATGTAATGAAAATCATTTGTCTTTTTTTATTAGATTTTGGACAATTAATTTTTGATCTAAACAAAAGATTAAATATTAAGTAATGTTCCTTAATGGGATACATGTTTAATTAAATCCATATCTTTTTGTTTGTTTAAAATAAATCATTTCTATTAACTTGTATTTTTAAAAATGAGAAATAATTGTATAATTAAATCTATATCTATTTGATTGGAGAAAACAAATAATTTCTAATACATATTTCTTAAATGAGATTTTAAAAGATTTTTGTTTAGATCAAAAATTAATTGACTTTCTTCAACAAGAAAAATATACTTTGTGCCAAGTTTTATAAAATAGTTTTCATAGACATCAAAAATATTGATTAGGGCAAGTTATTTATTTTTCATTGGCTCAAGTTATAAAATATAGATGTGAACCATTACCCTAAATGTTTTTAATTGGATGAATGATTTTTTTTTTCAGTGTATAAAAAAAATTATATATATATATATATATATATATATATATATATCAACATTACTATTGTTTAAGAGCCCAACATCCATCCACACAAAAGACATCTAGCAATCTAGGCTACCTGATGACAAGAAGGCGTCTTTCTTTAAATAAAAACATTTTACATTTAGCCTAGTATCTTTTAGCGTATTCTTAGCCTCGTTTTTCACAGAAACAAAATCACAAATATAGTGTAAAGCACCACCAGCAGCCGATACTGATTCTCTAAAATATCATCTTAATTTGCACCATCGGTTTAGTCTTAATCAGCGTTGAGTTTCATAAACTCGGCGTTGCGTTTGAAATCCGAATTTTATTATTCTCCATTTTTCAATCAATACATTATAACGGAAATAATAGTTGAAAAAACTAAAAGCAGGTTTTTTTGTTGTTGTTTTTTTTGACAAGAGAACAATTGTTGTTTCGCTCCTCTGTCTGCGCTGTCTAAACTTCTGGAAAGTTTGCAGTCAAGGAATCGAAGATGTGCAACGATTTATATATTTATTTGGAACTATTTTCGTTGGCGATATAGAGCAAAGTGTAAGTCATTTAATATTAACGTCTTGTTTTTGAATGGGATAAAATCAATATGTCAGGGTTCTGCCCTGGCAGCCTTGTCTGTTTTGTCTTTGTTTCATGTTTCTATGTTTGTCTTGTGTTTGAGCACATGGCTGTGTCTTTGTTTGTGTTTGCCATGTGCTCCTCCTGTCCCGCCTCCTTGTTTCCCGTTACCACGCCCCCTTGTCCTCATTTCACTAATTGTGCTCACCTGGGGTGCGTTTCCCGAAAGCATCGTTGGCCAACTATGGTCGCAAGTTCATCGCAATGTCCATTGAACTCTATTGGTAACGAGGGAACTTGCGACCATAGTTGGCTAATGATGCTTTCGGGAAACGCACCCCTGATCCGCATGTGCTCTGGTCCCTATTGTGCCTCTTTCCCTCATGTCTTTGCTGGTTTGTTTTGTGCGTTGTCTGCATTCATTGAGTATGCATTCTCGCTTCTTGTCGGTCAGTGCTAGATTTAGTTTATCTGTCAGTTCTAGCTTTGTGTTTGTTTTGATTTTTATCCAGTTTTTTCTTTGTTCCTGATTTTAAGTCTAGTCAAGTTCGAGTCTTTATTTTGATCTATAGTTCTAAATTTTATTTTTGGTTTCTCTTTTGTTTTTGATCTTTTATTTTCTCTTTAGTTCCCTTCAAGGTTGCTGTCTTATTTTATTTCTTTATGTAAGTTTCAGTTATTTATATCTAGATCTTTTATTTATTTAGCTAGATCCTGTTTTTTCAGTGTTTTGTTTCTTTCTTTATTTTTCTCTAGTCTTATCAGTTTTATTTTGCTTATATTACTTGTTGTCTTGGCCTGTTAATCTTGTCTCGTGTTGGTTCCTATCCTGTTGCACTCTGGTCGTTGACTCTCCTGGGGCCTGTACCATGAAGGTAGCTTAACAAACTCGGGGTTACAGGATTAGTTTTGAGTTGACAAAACCAAACCGATGCAATCAGGCTTTATTGGTACCATGATGCAGCTCATCAACTTTCTCTGTCAACTCAGGCTTTGATCCTTAAGCTATGATTACTCCACGCGCGCGTGCACATAAAAGAGTGACGTCGACACTGAACAACCAATCGCGGGTAAAGCTAGAGCAATATATTTTTCCGCGGAGGAGCAAGAGATAATCATTCATAATTACGATTAATTTAAATATGTATTTCAAGCTCGAAACAATACGGTCTCTGCTGCCAAAGCAAGAGAAGACTGTTGGAGAAAGATTGCTGATTGTTAATGTGTAAGTTAAACAAATACATTCTATATTTATGTAAAATGATGTATGTATATATGTATGTGTAGCCAGGGCCGTTTCAAGATATTTGGGGGCCCTAGGCAAAAGAGTGAAGTGAGGTCCCAAGTCCTCCCTCAGGAAATTTTTTAAAATTCAGATGGGATTTCTTGTATTCTGGTGCATTTTAAGAGTCATGAATTATCAATTGGCACAGACAGAAATTTAAGCAAAGCACCTAATAAAGCAAAAAAAAACATTTGGTGAATAGCCATACGTTTATTGTTATTCTCATAGCATATCATGAAAGTGAAGTGTGGAGGATTCGATATTTACTTTACAGGAAAAGAACTTCAATAGAAGGACAAACGCGAAGGAAAAAGGGCATTTTTCTCCAGATGGAATAAAAACACCACCAACGGAAATTGATAGCCTGCGTAACTTACATCTAAAATGTAACCGGACTTGATGGATTATTTTGTTTGGACCTAACTGCATGGGAGTGTTAGGACCAGCTCTATTTGTTTGGAATTGACAAAGTTTTTACCGTGACCGCAGCCGCGGGCAGACACAGCCGTCAAGAGAACACTTCTCTAGCTTTTGCCTTTATAAGTTACATGGCAAAAAATCTCATGCGATCGTAATCTGGGCTCGTGCATCAAGAGGATTTAGCTCAAAGGAAGTTTTCGAACGCTGTAACGTTAGCTACAACAGTGAAGTGTCGAGAAGTTGCCTAGTGTGTATTTTATGCTTAAATTCTGCAAACAGAACAAAGTTGTGTATGACTATTAGTTGAACTTTTTCACCCTCTAACAACGCTCACATCTACCGTTGTGTTTGGTCACTGATGTCAAGGTTTATGTTCGCAGAGATGTGAAAACACGTCAGACAGTTGTATTTGGAGATAATAATGGTTTACTTGCCGCTGTGTCTTTGGCGTTTTTCCTCTTCTTCTTTCTTTCTCTGTGTTTTGGAAAATCGTGAAGGGTATGAACGCTTCATGATGACATTTTTAAATTTAAATGCCCGCGTAGCGCTGAGTGTTTCTCTTCCACTGACAGCTAGTGGGGGACCTGATGGGGGGTGCGCGACGGTGGATGTCACTTCAACATTACAGTGATTAGGGCACTCATAGTGTTTGTCGTTGCATAGGGGGAATCCCTCTAGTTTGGGGGGCCCCTCTCACGGAGCAGTACTGGAAAGTGATAGCGCTGTCTCACTGTGGTTGTTTGTTTACAATGGTTGATACTGTTTGACGAGGGCAGATACACAACCTAAACGACCGTGCGGCCATCGGGGGCCCCCTTCAGCTGGGGGCCCTAGGCAGCTGCCTACCTTGCCTACCCCCTTGCGACGGCTCTGTGTGTAGCCTATATGTGTAATATAGCCAATAGCCTATTTTTGTAATATATAAAAAATGTGCATGTATGTAGGCTACTAAGAAAGATTAACATTCATTGATTTTTAGATTTTTAGATGCAACTCCAACTCCAAATGTTCTTGGCAGCAGATAAAGACAAAATATAAAAATATAATTCAAAGTGGTTATTTCAAGGAGTTAATTCAAAGAGTATTTACCACAACCTTTTATTACTTTTGTGAACATTTTATCACACTTGTTTGCAGCAAACAGAAATAAAGAATTAAATTCAGAAAACCAGAATACACTGGCGGAGGAGTTGGCTCTGAGTAGGCAATAAGGGACGGCCGATTATGGATGGGATTACAGGTGCTGTACAATCTGACCCTGGTGCTGGCTCCTCTAAGCAAGTAACACTGGGTACGTGTGCTATACATTACTACTTTTTTTTTAAGTTTTAAATATGGCTGACTGTATGTTCTGCAGGGAAATACAGTGTCCCTGTTGAAGCTAGCACACATTCACACACACAGACACAGACACACAGACACAGTCTCCCACACAGAGGTCAGTATGCAGCAGACAGAACACCAAACATAACCTGCTTTACAACAGTTATGCTTTACAGTGGCCTACTTTTATTTATTAGGGTGAAGCAAATGATGAAGACACTCTGTCTGTGTGTTCTCAGACAGTTGCTGATGTGAATGCACTGGGCTTTTTATTATGGCAAACATTTGAATGTGTGGCATAAAAAAGGGACTGGCCCTTACACATCTCTTTTGTAGGATTTTTCACAACCTGACCCAGAAACTGAGGCCTCTACCTCAATGGGCTTCAGAAGAAATGTGTAAGGATTTAAAACCCTTGACATAAATTACAGTCAGTCCTGTGTTTGTAGGAAGTCAAGGAACTTTTTGTGATTTTGATGAGCCTCCAGAAAACTTGTAATGATCATGTTTGTGGTGGAATTATGTTTCAGGTGGAAACAGACTCAGTCAGGGCCCTGTACAAAAGGAGTCTCGAACTAGACTGCACACTAAAAGAGTCTCAAGCTAGACTGCACACTAAAGGAGACTTGAACTAGACTGCACACTAAAGGAGCTGACTGTGAGCTGAGGAGGCTCCAAACAAAATCAAACAGCTGGATAAAACTGATCTATATATATATATATATATATATATATATATATATAACTTATTTAACCAAGTAACACTTTAGTATGAATATTTATTAATGCAACTTTCTCTTGCTCTCTTTCTCTCTCCCATCCCACAAAACCAATAAAACAGTTTGAGACATATCTGCAGTTTCAATGTGCTTTTATTAAGTGTAATATTGTATGGTGATTGCATCTACATCTGCACCAGCTGGGTGGTCAAGTGTGATCGGGTCAGTTTCATCGGGGAGAAGCTGGTTTTGTGTTGTTTCTCGCTCTTTCTACTGGTGGCTATATTGTGCAGAATGGCACATACAGCCACTATCTGTGATGCCCGCTCTGGTGACTCTGAAGCGCCGAACACAGTTGAAATGTGCCTTTAGGATGCCAAAGGTCATCGCTATCTTCACTCTGGTTTCTTTGGGGTCATTGTGTAGGTTTTTCTATCTCAGTTCAAATTAACAGTGTTTTGTACTGTACCAAATTTAACTTGCTTTCCTCAAAGCGCTGACACAACACAGACTCAAGGAAAATTTGTAAGACAAGCACTGGAGCCAGGCCATTTGGCATCCAAACTTGATCATATGTTCATGACCACAAGTCATCTGCAGATGAAATGTTTAGTAGATCATTGTTATATCTGTTAATGTTACTATTAATTTAAAGATTCATCTCACAGAAAATAATCATCTCACATATTCACATCATCTCTACCTGAACATTAAGGCTGTGATAGGACTTCCTATTAACATAATCTGCCTCATGTTCCCCTAGAGCAGTGGAGATTGGAGCAATAGACTGCATACATGTTGCAATGACTTGGGAATCCTATCATAAGATTATCAGAAGAATAATAAAAAAGATTCAAAATAATTCTTAACATGTATTATATTGTATAGTACATTTGTGAAATTTGCTTTTTGAGAAAAAAAAAAGTGTTCATGTGATGTCACCCTATCAATATATCTTACCGGCAATTTTATAAAAGCCCTCTTTTATGGACATGGTCGATAAATGTCCGGGGAACACTATTAATGAAGCTTTTCATGTACTCCTGCAGAGCGAGGACCATCTTGCGAATGGTTCGACAAACATATGTTTTCCCCTAGCTTCTGTGCGTCACCCGCCGTGCAAGAATGTACCACTTGCACACACACACCAAAAAAAAAACGCAACGCAATACAATTTGCGGTACAGTAAGTGCATGAATTCGACGTGTTAAATTCTTTATGTGAGGCTCAAGAAGTTCGCAAAGATAAGACATTCCTTCCGCGGAAAATCTGTATCTTTCATACAAGTAACTATCAGTTAAGGCAAGGGGATTTTGTCTGGCTAAAAACTATTTCTCTACGAAGTGCTCGTCAAACAATTTGCGCTGAGATGTCCACCGGATTTGGAAGAAAAGGTGAAGTCATTGCAACAGACACTTGGAATAAGTTACGTCACCTATAATGTTTCTTTGCTCTCAGCTGATTGGTCAAACTTCGGTCTGAGATCTTGAATCCAGAACATAACCTGCCCCGGAGCAGGTTAGCCGTGCAGCGTAAGATACCATGGCAACGAACACCGATTAAAGCCGAGCTACTTTCATAGTACCTAAAACCCAGGGTTGGCGGAAACTAAGCTGAAACATAGCTGGCTAGCCACCTAATCCGGCTTCATGGTACAGGCCCCTGGTCTGGCAGCTAGCCTGGTGCTACGTCCAGTCTCATCACCAACTGTCAAGCCTCTGATTCCCTGAGCCGCTGCCTTGTCTCCATCTTTGCCGTCACCTCTTTGCTGTCTCATCTTCGACCTACCTGTTCTCCAGTTGTGTGCCCTGCCCTGTTCCTGCCTGTGTTTTGTCTTTGTCAGTAAATATCACTCCCCCCTTTTTTTTTTTCAATAGTCCTATGTTTCAATGTTGCTATTTATATTGTTATAAATATATAAAAACAACAGCCTACTGGAGTGTTTTTTTTGTGTGAATTATAGTCTGTCAGAAATGTGCTTTTATTGTAATATCTGCTGACTAAATTTGGTTGAGTGGTCTTGCAACAGCTTCACTTGCTTCCTTTTTTTTTTTTTTACCAGCTGCAAATACTAAAAATATTATAAATAAGAAGCAGTGCTAGTTTTTGTATGAACAATCATTAATTGAAGTGCTTATAGTCCCTCTTTTGTCACAGACACTCAATCTTAGTTTCATTATCATGGACTTTTAGTTTGTTTTCACTAGTTTTCTGTCTTCCTTTGTTTAGTTTCTTGCCACTTATCAGTTGTCATTTAATCATTACTGGTGTTTGTCATTATTTCCCTCATTTGCTTTGTATTTTAAGTTGCAGTCTTTTCAGTGTTCATTTGTCCGTTCACGTCAATGCAGCGGTTGTTTTTTTTGCCTGTCTCGTTTGGAGTACCTTCTGTGTGGAATATTAAATCCTTTTGACCCTGATCTTTATCTTCATTGTGTTTCCTCCAACCGTGTGTGACAGATGACCGGACCCTCAAAATGAGAATAAAACTGGACATAGCATCCATTAATGTTGCCCCGACGAGGGGCAATTTACTGCTGGAAGGATCGACAGTGTTTGTTCCAGAGTGGCAAAGACCTGGAGTGTTGCGTGGAGGAGTTCCTTGACATCTGCCATCAGGCCACGTGTGATGACATCTGTCTGATGGAGGGATTTAAGTGTGGCTTGGACGAAGATCTCCGCTTCGTCATGCCCCCCGGCGATCTCTGCTGGATCCTGGGTACTTACATCAACTTCGTGCTGTGGACGAACGGATCCGCATTTACAGTGGGCAAATTAAGCGGAGGATGACAACAGCCTCGTCCAGCCACACCTCACAGATGTCGCGCAACCAGACCCAGAGCACAACCCACCAACACCCCTTACCACGGAGATGGCTCACCTCATCCAGAAACTTAGGCTTCTCATGATGCAACACTTAAGATCACGTAGCAGCGGAGACAGAAAAAGCCACAGGGAGCACCTGAGGCAGCTGGGTCTGAGAAAACTGAGTGGGGAGAACTGAAGACCACGAAGCAGTGGAGGCTGAAGACACCAAAAGCACCTGTGCCTGACGGGTCCACACAGGGAGAATGTATGCTCGTCAGGTCCCAGCAGAACTCTCCCAGTTCTAAAAAAGAGGACCTCACCTCATCGCTGGTCTTCAGTGATGCATCAGAGAAAGCTCAGCACTCAAGTTTCTCTGATGCAACACTGAAAGGACCAATGACCAGAGGAGAAAGTGGAGGCAGAAAAAGCCACTGGGAGCACCTGTGCCTGCTGGGTCCCCAAAGGAAGCACCTGTGCTTGCTGGGTGCTAGGAACCACTTGTGAACGTCGGGTCCCAAAAAAGATAAAAACTCAGGATCCATGAGCATCTGTCTAAGCATCTGCCAAAGGCCGCTTTAGAAACACCCAAGCCCATCCAGTCTCTACAGAGGTTACCTGTGACTGCCTCAAAGGTGCTCACATGCTCCTCACATGGAGCACCAATGCCATACAAAATCACAGATATGCCAAAACTAAGGGTAGGGACACACCAAACCGATACCAAAGAACTAGCGCTGATGAAAGCCGACTATACACTATATTGCGAAAAGTTTTGGGACGTCTGCCTTTACATGCACAACTTTAATGACATCCCATCCCTGGCCGGATGCACCAGCTCTGCGCAAGTTACAACTTACACCGTGTCCTAACCAAACGTGATGCGATAAGATTCCAGCGACAAATTTGTCTGTCCACACTAGACGCCACTGCGAGATGCGTCAAAATCAATCAAAACCCACAGCCAATCAGAACAGCGTGTGGGCAGAGTCTTGCGGCAAGTGCACAGCACCAGAGAGTAATCTTGACGGCACTCGCAAGAAAATGGATAAGTAGGCTTCATAATCAAATTCACAAATATTACACCATTTAAACATTATTAAAAATGCATTGGCTACTAAGTTACTAAAACAATATTTGTCAAAGAATACACGTTTGAACATTCTTGTTTCCATTTGTTTAATTTCAAGATCTGAGGTGAAAGCTGGGAGCACTAAATGATATTCAAAGTCACATTGCATACATAAGCACATACACAGTACCTGAGATTATCATTGCCACACTTTGTGTTTGTTGTTCCAGCTGTGACGTCGCAGAAAAATAGAAACCGTTTCTAAAAAGAATCGTCGCGTGTCGCCGTCGCAGCTGGTTAGGACAAAACTCTGATTAACATGGAAAAGTTACCTTTTATCTCGTGTAGCGTGTAGTTAGGACACGGTAGTTTTGAAGTAAATGGCCACTAAGATACAACTTATGCACTACTCAATATGTTTGCATTGCACCATTAAACTTAGCTGAAGCGTAACTCTATGTATAAACTAAATATTTATGGAAGCCTCCGATCAGGAGTAACGTTGGAATAAAATAGCAGACAGACTGAACTGCATCAATAAGCTCTTTTTTACCTGACAGACTTCAATTCTTTAGACATGATAATCCTGACATTTACACTAGCTTACATTTTAAGAGAGAGAACATTATATGAATAGATTACTTTGTTAGCACCGCTGTGTGCATCTGTCCCATGGGTCCGTGTTGTGCATGTCAAATAAAATCAGTCATAATCAATAAATGTTATTTCTTATGTTTTTTATTTATTTATTTTTGATTAATACTTATTTATTTTTTATCAATACTTATTTATCCTTATTAATGTTGTTTCAAATACAGTTTCTGAATGTTATTTACATATAAAAACACTTGATCATAATTAAGTGTCGTATTTAATGGAAACTTATTTTTACTGTTAGTTAAGTGAGGCAAAACAAGTTAGAATAAAGGATTAACTGAGATTTACAGCAATTAAACAACTTCTGCTTGCGTATTTGAAGGCTGATATTGGATCATTGAGGGTAAACGTCATATTATGCGACTACGCATTACTTTACGGAGAGTTTACGACTTACTAGCTATGTTTTATCTTGTGAACAAATGGTGCAATGGAATAAAGTACAAAGTATAGTTACAAAATAGCTAGTAGTTACTAAGGCTCTAGTGTGGACTTTACGTTCCAATTTAAAGGAACACTCCACCCATTTGCATTAAGCTTTGCAATGTTAGAAACCCAGTCATACTATTGAATGGTCGTGCAACATTTTCTCATTTTCCCCTGAGACGAGAGAAATCTGTATTTACCTCTTTACACTTCCTCCTACAATGACGCAAAAATCGTCATTTTGCGTCATTGTAGGAGGAAGTGTAAGAGGGGGGATTTCTGTTAAGACTACAAGCACTAGTTCCCACCCTTTCAAACCCGCCCATAGGGGGTTGGACCTAATGCGCTAACAGACCTATCACAGATCAGTGCCAGTGCGTTTGATTTCACCGGCAGAATGAATGAATGGCGACTGTAGAACGCAAAAGCCGAATCCCGGACATTTTGTGCGATATGCGATCTCAAAAACCCGGGCAGACTCACGGAGACTACTAGTAACTTAGCTTAGCTTTATTGTTTACAACTGCTCTCTAACCGGTAGGCGTGGCTTGGGAGTGGCCTCGTAGAGCAGCGAAGCAAGTGCATTCTGGGAGTTGTTGTCTTTCATCCACATGAGCCAAAAATACATTTTCTGGCTTTTCTCAGTCTAGAAAGATCCAAATTCAAAAATAATTTCACATTTCTTCTACATAAATGACCCAATTTAAATACACATTCATCTTTCCAGAGGTGGAGTGTCCCTTTAAGAAAGAACTTATGAACGGCTGGTGCAAGCCTACCCTGATCCGTAGGGTTTAATGTGGTGTTGGCCCACCCTTTGCCGCTATAACAGCTTCAACTATTCTGGGAAGGCTTTCCACAAGAACGAGGGTTGTGTTTATCGGAATTTTTGACCATTCTTCTTGAAGCGTATTTGTGAGATCAGGCACTGATGTTGGACGAGAAGGCCTCGCAGTCTCCGCTCTAATTCATCCCAAAGGTGTTCTATCAGGTTGAGGTCAGGACTCTGTGCAGGCCAGTCAACTCACTCATCCAAGTCTTTATGAACCTTGCTTTGTGCACTGGTGCACAGTCATGTTGGAACAGGAAGGGGCCATCCACAAAGTTGGGAGCATGTAATTGTCTAAAATGTCTTGGTATGCTGAAGCATTAAGAGTTCCTAAGGGGCCAAGCTCAACCCCTAAAACAACCCCACAGCATACCCCCCCACCCCAAACTTTACACTAGGCAGAATGCAGTCAGGCAAGTACCGTTCTCCTGGCACCCGCCAAACCCAGACTCGTTCATCGGATTGCCAGACAGAGAAAAGTGATTTGTCACTCCAGAGAACACATCTCCACTGCTCTAGAGTCAAGTGGCGGTGTGCTTTACACCACTGCATCTGACGCTTTACATTGGATTGGCTTGGATGCAGCTGCTCAGCCATGGAAACCCATTCCATGAAGCTCTACACGCACTGTTCTTGAGCTGCTGGAACAGAAGTCTCAAGCCTCTTTAGTACATAATTGTATAATGTGCATGTATAATGTTAATGTTTATAAAAAAAAAGGCAAATAGTGAAATATTTCTAGAAATAAATATACATACACTTATTTTTAATTTCTTACATTTTTAAAAACTTAAAACACATTATAGCCTATTGCACACCTAAATTATCTTCAAAGTCTCGATTTACATTCATTTTTTTTTTTACTAAACAACTACTACTAAAAAAAAAAACTAATATAACGGCATGTTAAAAGATCTAAAATGGCAAACCGTAATGTAAATAATACATTTAGTAATTAGAATATATTTTGCCATTAAAGCCACGAGGTGGCGCTGTAATCATCTCATAGTACTCATGGATCATATGCATAGATTATTTGACAAATAAATTAGTTTTACAACACATAATTAGGATATGTGTTGTAAAATGTGAAATAAACTGAATTGAACTAAACTGGAGAGTACTAGCCTACTGTTACTTGAAAATTTTTATTTTATTTTATTTTTTTATTTTAGCCTCTTATTAAATCAGACGCCTATCCAGAGCCCTCTCTCTCTTTCTCCTGTGCATGTCTTTGATCACAGGTTTGGAAAAAGGCAGCTGTCGTGCTGCTCCCTCCCACAGAGCAGAACAAACGCTATATTCATCTGCCTCTGAAACTCCCCGGAGCAACTTCAGAACAGACGGAGGACAATAATATCATTAAATGCAGCTGGACGCAGACACGCACACCGTCTGATCTGTTCCACCGTCCGTTCTTACAATGTGGAAGATCTGCGGTGTCCTGATCGCCTGGGCTCTGCTGCTCATCCTGAATGTGCGAGCTCAGTCTCAAAACAGGTAAGTTTGTTCAGTCATGATGCGCGCGCACTGAATGCTCATGTATGATCACAGCTAGCGGCGCGGCGGATCTCACATACGAAACCGCTGTGCATGCATGTCAAAGTTTTATGATGCATATAGGCTGTATTGCAAAAATGAATGCTGCATCGATGCAGGTGTTTATTGTTCTTTCTCTTGCCTAGACAGACCTTCACGTGTGGTGGTAATATCACAGGAGAGTCGGGTGTTATCGGTAGTCAGGGTTATCCGGGCGTCTATCCGCCGAATACCAAATGTGTATGGAGAATTACTGTAAGTAACTGATTTATTATGTATTCGGATAGCTGAAATGCCGACATATAACTGGCATGCGTCTCAAAGCTAATATAGTTAAACCATATTTGCATTTCCTGAAGAAAATATTATTGCCCTGCAGCAGCAAAAAAAATAAAAAAATAAATTACATTAAGTTTGAGGCTTTGGCACTCTGGAAATTAAATATCGCAGCGAAAATATAACAGTTGCCATGTTAAAGAGGCTATGGTTAAAACACGAGTTAGAATTCGCTATAACAAAATTAACCAATCAGAATGAATTAGATTCGATTTTGAATACTCTTTGAACACTCTTATCGCCTTTGAATATCATACCTTTCTGTATAAAAAAAATATAACTCAAATAAGTTTGAATATGCAGTATTGATGAAATAATTTGCAAACAATCAGTTTCAGTCATTGTTAATATCTGTAACCTTTCATTTGCAAGTCACGTGACTTTTTCACTTATCAGCATTCCACATAATAAAAATATAAAAAGGTAATTGTGACTTTTTATCTCGCAATTCTAAACTTTTTCTCTCAGAAAAGTGAGTTCCCACAATTGTGACCTCACAACACCATAAGGACAAATGATAATAATAATAATAATAATTCAGGATTGTGTGATATAAACACACAATTCTGTCTTTTTTCCCTCTCAATTGCAAGTTTATATCTTGCAGTTCTGACTTTATTTCTCACAGTTAGATACATATAAACTCAGAATTGTGAGGTATAAACCTGGAATTGTGAGAAATAATGTCAGCATGCAAGAAAAACAATCAGAGATTGTTTAGGAGATAAAAATGTGCAAATAATTAATAATTAATCTTAAAAAGTTTACAGATAACAGATAGCCTAACAGCTAAGGCTGAATTGATCAATGTCCATGTTTGAATATGTCTGAATGTTAATGTTTTGTGGGTAAATAAAAAAAGAAGAAGTAAAATGTAGTTCTGCATTGCATGTGCTGTAATGATGATGCAATAGAAAGTCGTGGCAAGAATCAGTGTGTGTCTGGTTGTGATCTCCATCTGGTTTGGCTGCTGGCCACATTACATCCTTGTGGCAACTCCAGACTCATTCTAGCATTTTATTGCATTGCCGTCATTGCATATAAGAGACTTAATTGGTGACCACTCTGACTAAGAGAGATTGTCCACTTTATTTAAAAATCTTAATTAGGGCAGAACCTGATTTCCATGTTGCTTCAGTAAAAAAAAGAAAGAAAAAGAAATAATAAAATAAAATAAAATAAATAATATACATATATATATATATATATATATATATATATATATATGCTTATTAGTTTGCATTTCACTGTTTTTATTCTTTTTGAGAGATGCTGAATCTGTTTTTGTGCAAGTGAGATGAGTAAATGCATGTTCACATTTAGCCTACAACTGCAATAACCATCATGTTCACACAGCACACACAAAGCCTCAATACTTATGATTTCTCTCAAAATGAGGACAGGAGAGCTGTCAGCCAATAAATGGGAAAACAAAGTAACATGCATTACTTTATTTGAAAAGGTAACTCATAGGTAACTATGTTTAGTTGTAAATTTAAAAGCAATAGGTGTTACTTTACTCGTTCCTTGAAAAAGTAATCTGATTACGTAACTTGTGTTACTTGTAATGTATGAGCCTACATATTTGTTAGTATAATACTTTGGAAAGATTTCATAGTCATGGTTCTTGAAGTATTTTTCCATTCATTCTCTCCATAGGCTTCTGATAAACAATCTTGAGTAAAACATTTTAAGCCATGAACCAAAGCAATCATGAGATGCATCACAACATTACAAACTTAGTCATTTGAAAAATGCTAAAGTATTTAAAACATTTTTTGAGTTTAAATTAAAAAAATTCTTCAGACACTGCAACAGTCATCCTATGCCGTCGCTCTGCGGCATCTTTTTTAAAAACCTAATTCAAAATATAATATTTCCAAAATGTTAAAAGAAAATTGAATGTTTTCATGTGATACATATTCGCAGGGCTGAGTTCACCAAACTTGAACTTTGGAACACAGCAAAATTTGTATAAACTTGCGTATGAATGGAAGTCAGTGGAACGAAAAGTGTTGTGTGATCACGCCCTTTAATATCACAGTGAAATCATGTTTTTTTTTTATGGAATTTTGCAGTATTTATTATAAATGATTCATCCTGATTGACAAAATCAAGTCCCGCCTTTCATGTTTTCTTGTTTGAGAAGCAGTTTCACTCGGATATACATCACAAAAGAGAAGAATAGGCTATCACAACTTCTATCTCATGCCAACCCCATGAAGCACTGAAAATGACGTATTTAAATAAAAAATGTTAGTACAATATAAATATAAGTGTAAAGTGTTGAGCTGTATAAAAGTGCATTGGGTCACATTTTAGTTTAGGGTCCAATTCTCACTATTAACTAACTATTAACTACGACTTTTGCCTCAATAAACTCCTAATTACTGCTTATTAATAGTTAATAAGGTAGTTGTTAAGTTTAGGTATTAAGTAGGATTAAGGGTTGTAGAATATGGTCATGCAGAATAAGGCATTAATATGTGCTTTATAAGTATTAGTAATAAGCCAATATCCTAGTATTATGCATGGCAATTCTTATGGGTCTCAATATGATGTCTGCTTCTTGCAGGTTCCAGAGGGCAAAGTGGTCGTCCTCTCATTTCGTTTTCTTGACTTAGAGAGTGACAACCTGTGCCGATATGATTATGTGGATGTTTATAGTGGCCACGGCAATGGACAGCGTCTCGGCCGCTTCTGTGGGACGTTCAGGCCGGGAGCCCTCGTTTCCACAAGCAACAAGATGCTCATACAGATGATGTCTGATGCCAATACAGCTGGTAGTGGCTTCCTGGCTGTGTACTCTGCTGCCAACCCTAATGAACGGGGTAAGAACATCTTAAAAATGGACCATATATTTGGAAGCTAATAAGATGTTTTGTTCTGTTCAACTCAGTAAGCCAAAATAGTTTATGAGGTGTTTTAAAGGAATAGTTCCCTCCAAAATGAAAAATCCGTCATCATTTACTCACCCTCATGTCTTTCCAAACTTATAAGACTTTTGAAACACAAATAAATATATTTTTAAGGAAATCTGAGATATTTCTGTCCCTCCAATCCATGTGAATCGTGCGGTTTAATCCAAGTCTTCTGAAGAGGCACGCTCACTTTATATGATGAACAGATTTAATGTAGGCTTTTATTCACATAAACATTGATCAGCACTCAAATATGGTAAACATAAGCTCAATTGTACTTGATGCGTGAGAACAAACCTCATTGGTTCTTGCGGAAGCTCAAACGTGCTGCGTAACCAGGCGGCAACATTCTAATCTGAAAAATGAAGCCTACCCGGAAGTGCGAAAAACTGCAATACATCGAAAATCCACTAGAGGGAGGTCCCAAAAGGGAGCAAATGTCCATAGACCCCATGTTAAAATGTCCGTTTTCACAGCATAAATTCATGTTTTTACAGGTTGGTCCCATGGACTTTTATTGTATTTTTCGATAGCTTCTGAGTGCCTGACAACTGTGAGGGGGGTGAATTTTTTTCGAACTCGTTAGTTTAGATCGTATTTAGATATAAAATGTATGACAAATAAGGGTGTGGTTAACTTTGATTGACCGCTTGATTGACAGCTTAGGCTGCGCCAAGGAGAATGACAACATAAGAAGCGCCATTTTTTAACACAGTTGAAATATAATACTACTGTTTCTGTATCATGAAATGTAGTTTTAAGAGTTTTTCAGGCGAGAATGTAGTTGTTTAAAGCTCAAATCTGTGGTTTATTTAAAGATTATGAAAATTTTATCCAGTTGTGAGATCCAGCGATGACCGGGCGCTCGGCGCTCATGTACCGCGCCTGGTACAGCTTTTCCTCGGCTAGTCGTTCTGACGTTTGCCGCGGACTCTGGCGTCTCTGTAGTGGTTAAACATGAGATATAATTCGTCTTGTGTATATCTAATGGGCGATTTTTGGTCTCGTGAATCTATAATTTGTTCCCTGGGCAATCGTTTTGGCTGTGGGGAAGTTTCATAACTTTATAAGCTATTTAACTTTACCGTTGTATGGTTAGACTAGAGCGCTGACTTTGTATGTTTGACTGAATTGTTTGCTTTATTTGTATAGCTTCTTGTACCTTTTACTTATACTTTTATAATGGCTAATATTGATAAAACTGAAATTTAACAAAAAGAGACTGGGTTGAGTTTTGTCATTTTAAATTTTAATACAACGAAGATGATCTGTAATGTTGTTTACTGCAAAATCTGTTGTTTAGTACAAATGCACATATTGCCTGGACCATATTAAAATGTTTAATATTTTTATATTATATTTAAAACGAAAAGAGGCAGGTTTGTGTTTTATATTTTGTTTTTTTATAAATAGGCAAACGTTATGTGCAGTGAATATAATCAATACGCGGTGCCTGAACCACATTTGAGTGGCTATAATGTTTAAGATTTCTTTAAATGAAAACGAAAAGAGTTAGTATGGTGTTTTATAACATATTTCGTTGCCTAAAATATACACAGAGATAACCGGAGTAGCAGAGCAGAAGGTGGGAGGGGTTAGGATTTCCCAAGATTTTCCAAGATGGCGCCGCCCATACCCCCCATTAACGGCTTCAAAACCGTTCTTCAGAAAGTCTATGGGTGACGTCACAGACGCTTTGTCCATATTTTTTACAGTCTATGTGCGTAACACGAGAATGAACCTCATTGGTTCTTGCGGAAGCTCAAACGTGCTGCGTAACACGAGAATGAACCTCATTGGTTCTTGCGGAAGCTCAAACGTGCTGCGTAACACGAGACTGAACCTCATTGGTTCTTGCGGAAGCTCAAACGTGCTGCGTAACACGAGACTGAACCTCATTGGTTCTTGCGGAAGCTCAAACGTGCTGCGTAACATGAGAACGAACCTCATTGGTTCTTACATGCTTAACTCACATGGATTTATTTAACTATCTCTTCATGAATTTTTGAAACGTCTTTGAAACGTTTGAAAGAGTTTTGGATAAACAGACTGTAATGGAGAGACAGAAATCTCTCAGATTTCATTAAAGATGAACAAAAGTCTTTTGAGTTTGGAACGACATGAGGGTGAGTAAATGATGACAGAATTTTCATTTTTTGGTGAACTAACCCTTTAAGGATTAGTTCAACAGTTGTTTTTGATTGTAATTTGGTGTTTATATACAATCATACTGCCCAGCTCTTCCAAAATATGATCCATGTTGCTGTCCATAAACTCAGATGCTATTACGCCCGGATTGTGTTTACGTGGGCAAAGGTCAACTTTAATGAGCAGTTAAGAGCTATTTAACATCTGACAGCTCCTAGAGAAGTCAGAGGTCAGTATAACGCTAGCTGGAGAAAAGAAATGGATCTTTAATGCTCCAATATAAACCGTTTCCGTTCAGTAAATCACTGAAAGACCTTGTCGATTTACACAAAAGTAAGAAAAACCTGGTTTTACTTTGACTAGTTAAAGAAAATGGGATTTTCTCTGCAGGGTCTGACACTTGATTTAGAACACTCTGGAGGAAGCTGGAGAACATTGCTGTGTATTTCATGGCATGATGTGGAATTTCTCACAGACGTTTTCCCAGTGAATCAGTGATTGGTCAGACCTCCAGGGGCTGTCTTGCTCACTGAGTAACTGTATAAGTGACGAGACGTCTGTTTGGCTGAAGCAAGACAGCTGGAATGTTAATGATTTAGATTGTGTCTCTGTTTGTTTGTAGTTGACGGACAACTGATGCGTGTTGGAAACAATGGAAGCTTGCTGTTAAAGCCACACGATTAATTGTTTCTCGATTCAAACACCCATGCAATCTTATTCCTAATGACAACGATTCAGCTATGCCTATCAAACCTTTGACGCACACGATCACAGCAAACATTCAAATCTGTGTTTGTTGGCGCTGCCGCTGACCCAGCTAGAGAGCAGTAGTCATGTATAGGTATGAAACAGCTGCACAAACAGTCTTTTCAACCACACAAGTATCACTATTTCTGTGTTACAGTAATTTAAATGATCACAGAAGTAATGGGATAAAAGTTTATAGTTCAGATATAAACACTAATGTCTAAAGTAGCGTTCAAAATAGAATAAAAAAAACCTTTTCTGTTTTGAAAGTAACTTTGACATTTCGAATAAAGATAGTATAGATTACATCATTATACGTACTGGTGAATCGAGACTGTCTTTATTTGAAGCTTCATGTTACTTTCAAAAGGTGTTTTACAGAGACTGTTAAAAACTTTCATTGAATCATTCATTTGAGAGATTCATTAAAAAATGATGATTCATCCAGTAATGAAACAAGTGAAGCCATTGAATTTTTTTAATTAATAATACTTTTTTCTTTCAGAACCAGAATAGTAAATTATATGTTATTTTGTTTCGCTGTCTATTCAGAATTGTAGGAGAATCGTGATCTCTGTAAAAATAAATAAATACTTAATTTATCCAGAATCGTGCAGCTCTTTTTGCAGTCATCACATCACTGATGTTATCAGGTTTAAGTTGTGTGCTAAAAGCTGGGCCAGTGCTTATTTTGGTCACCCACTATGTGTGAGTCTTATGAAAAAGGGTCATATTTCATTTTTCTTTTTTCTTTTTTTGCTATTTTCTAATTAAATTCATTAGAATCATACATTTTCATTAGATTCATTATATTTCTTTACTGTAATACAGTGATTTGTTCTGTATGAAAACCTATACAAATCTTTCATTAAAGATACACTATGTAAGTTTTGGAGCTCTAGCGGTTAATAAACAAAACTGCATGTGTCTTGTGGAAGAACATTGTAGCCTGAGCTAATTCTCCCTGTTTATGTATGGAAACTCCCTGTTAACAACGATGTTCTAAAAACGGAAAAATTTTTCCTTTGCATTTTTCACGTACAGACAACACCATTGTCAAAATGATGTCCGTTCACACGGATCTGCGAAAAAGGCTAAAAACGCTGTATTCTGCTGCCAGGCCAGTAGTTGGCATTGTCACTTTGTGAAGAAACTATGCGCCTATAGCCTGAACACGTAATATGCATGCGCATAACGTCACCGTTTTCACAAATTTCACAAAATGTCACAAATTTCACAAATCAGTGTTCAAAAGTTTGTGTTTTCAGGCCCCCAAAATGCCATTGTTGTGTAAATGAACGTCCAAAAAGCATATTCAGTTTATAAAAACAGAGTCGTGTAAACGGCCCCTACAATAGTCTGAATATAAACACTTATTATAGGTGTATCGTAGTGATTCAGGTTTAGACAAAAACATGGGTTGGAAGATGGATTTATGTACTCGCTCATTATATAAATTTTGAACAAAAAAAAGTTACAAAGTGTACCTTTAAAATTAGTGTACATTATTGTAAACCTACAAATGGCTTACTTGTATTTGAATTTGTGACATGGGCTTGTATTTCCTTGTGATTTTGGGGTGAAATATGATTGGAAACATTTATGACGGGTCTAGTGACTTTCAATCTTTTTAGTATAGCGTAGCAATCCAAAAATCCTGTTTAAAATGGCAGAGATGTTTATAGTGCAATTTCATCATATTTTCTGGGTCAAAAATAGGCTTAGCACCTTTTAATATGCGCACCAAAATCAATACACACTGCTTTCGTTGGCATACAGTTCTAGAAGCATCAGCTTTGGATAAAGGGCTTTGGCAGCTGTGTTGAAGGATTAAGGCAGGAACTGCACGCTGGGACCAACAAGTCTGTAAACTCTCTCGTAATGACAAGACTGTAGGGAAGTACATTTTAGAGTCCGCCAATGATGGTGCTGTGCAATTATCTCATGCACTCCTTTTAATTAGGGGTGAACGACCTCACACTGGATGCTTGGTCTATGTTTAGCGTTTCTCTCGTGGAGTTTAGGAAACATTTCCTAAACGTCTGTCTGAATGGATGTTTACAGGGGATCAGTACTGTGGTGGGAGATTGATGAAGCCATCAGGAACCTTCAAGACCCCTAACTGGCCAGAGAAAGACTATCCTGCTGGAGTCACGTGTTCTTGGCATATAGTAGCACCCAAGAACCAGGTGGGCTCATCATTATTTTATTTTTTTATCCTTAAATTGGCTACAAAAACAATTAATGGCTTAACAGACAATCAATAGTTTTATCGATTTAACTGCACTGCAACATTTGTACAGAATTGATCTGGATAATGACTCTAAGGGTGTGTTCTCACTTGTACTTCAGTTCTCTTGGTTCTTCTTGGTCGAAAAAAAAGGCATTTAGTTCTGGTTCGCTTGGCGTTCACACTGTCATTTTTAAGACCAAACCTAAATGTATGTTTTGCAATGGAACTTCCAAAACAATGCTGTTTGCTGGGCTAAACGTGCTTGTTGTATGCGCGTACATATGATGATATTTCTACCAACAGAAGAGCTTACAAAATGTGTAAAGGAGTCAAAACAGTGCCAGGAATGCAAGGAGACACAGTTCTGATACCTGTACCAAACTGTGGGCAACATAGCTCGAGACGAGACAATAAAAACCATGTATGCCCGAGCTGTCCTTTTTATGGTCGCATCTTGTGACATCACGACCAGTTTTTGTTTCGTTTAGATGTCTTTGGTCCATGTTGCGTTCATATATCAGTCTAATCGCACCAGATTTTGTTTGGAATAGGGCCGAGACCGATTTTTTCAGCAGTCTCAGTCCACTTGTTTGGTGCACACCAGGGTTCGGATGGCAGCATTCACGCTTATTCAAATAAACCGCACTAACAGAGCAATCGCACTAGAGTTTGTTTTAATCGAACCAAACCTGCCAAGTGTGAACACACCCTAACTTTGCAACATCGACACTGTTATTGAACTGAATTGAATCAACATTGAACTGACTTGATCTGAATAATGATACTATTTTTGTCTTTATAGCTACTTAAAGCTGAATTGAAATTTTCATAATTGATGAACTTTGCAACTCTGACATTGAACTGAAATAAAACAACACTTAACTAAATTGAGCTGTATAAGGACACTATTTCCTTTTGTAGTGCTGTCTTACACCTGAAATTGAATTAGATTCATTATTAATTTTACAACATTAATACTTATTTTCCTGTTTATTACAATGAAGCTGCTTTGAAACAATCTGTATTGTATAAAGCGCTATATAAATAAATGTGACGACTACAACCATGAATGATACCTCACAATATAATTATTTTTCTAAGCTTTTAGACTTACGATTTTTACCTGGAGGATATTAAAATGGGTGAAAAAATCCCAGTTTTACAAGTAGCGTTGATTAAAAGTGTAACGCCATCATCATCATTTCAGATATTCCTTAATCGTGTTTTTTGCATATAGCTTAAACATTTGTCCTTTTTTACAGATTATAGAGGTAAAATTTGAGAAGTTTGATGTGGAGCGGGACAACTATTGCCGTTACGATTACGTAGCAATTTTTAATGGTGGAGAAATCAACGACGCTAAAAGAATTGGGAAATATTGTGGAGACAGTCCACCAGCGTATGTATCAATGCATCATATATATCATATCAAATGTATTACATCAGTCCTTTGCTCTATATTCAAGATATAAACATGCTGCTGTTAGCAATACTTCTTTATTTGCACTTCACATTCTGTGTATCTCTCTGCTTTAGGCCTGTGTTCTCAGAGGGGAATCAGCTCTTCATTCAGTTCCTCTCAGATCTCAGTTTAACAGCGGATGGTTTTATTGGTCATTACAAATTTAGACCAAAGAAGTTTCCCTCCACAACCGTTCCACCAACCACAACAGCACCACCCACTACCACTAGACCTATACGTAAGTATTCTCCGTAATCATACTGCATGTAGGTGGAGAGCTTAATGTTAGCCTACATTATAGGTGTTGACTTACAGTTAAAGAGGTCATATTATGCCCTTTTACAAAGTCTTGATTTTGTTTTTGAGGTCTACTAGAATAGGTTCATGCTCAAATCTTTCATATATTTTAAATTGTTGCAGCACCTCTCTTCCCAGTCGGTCAGTAACGCTCTATTTAGTTCCGTTCTCTAACTGTGCGTTCACACCAAACGCGAATAGCGCGTCAAATTCGCGTCTACCGTGTCTAGTTGGACGCTTGAACATTTTTAAAAGTTTGAAGCGAAATTGACGCGTGTCTGAGACGAAATCCGCTTGTCTGTTTGCAAGATGGCTGATGTTGATCGAGCATTCATCGAGAGAGTTACCGCATCGGAGCGAGGATCACCCTTCAGGACACCAACTACAGGCGCTCTATCCCAGCTGCAGAGCGCCTGTCCATCTGTCTTCGGTTAGAAAATGTATATGAAATTTTAAATACAGTATATTAAATATTGAAAAACTATCCATGTTTTTCAAACTGTGGTATGGATACCACTGTTGGTGCTCTTTCTAGTGATACTCACTAGAATATACTCACTTTCTAGTGATACTCAGTGAACTGCTATATTGAATATTATATTCTGCTATATTGCTATATTTATCCCATCACTTCACCACGTGACAGCAGCAAGCAGGCTCCTGATTGGTTAACGCGGTGCGAACAGACGCCAAAGTTCAGATTTTTCAACTTGGGCGTCAGACGCGAATTCGTGTCAAACGTGTGAATGCACAAAAAGCACCAAATAAAATCATTCGTGTGTATCGTGCCAGACGCTCAATTCGCGTCGCGTCCATCCCGGCGCGCTAAATGCACTGATATTGAGAATAACTCCCTTTGTAGACCTTTTCATGCTTAAACAGCAACATTACACACTAAAGAAAGTTGAAAACGTTAAAAAAACTTAATAGGTCCTATTTAAAAGTCAATGACTACTCATTAAACATCCCTACTCAAAAGACCAACCTGGATTTACCTGCTGCCATGTTAACGGTTTCAGCCATTTGTCACTCACCAGCCATTCCGGTTTTCTGCAAGATGAAACTAGTCACATTAGAAATGAATGATTTAGCTTTCTAGCACCTTATGAAACTGCAGTCATATGAGGCAACATGTAATCGCATTGTACATCTGCTACATACACGTGTTCAGTCCATTAGATGAAGATGTAGTGGAAAGTAAATGATGCAAGATCACTCAATGCAAGCCTGCCAATGAGAGATGGAACAAAAAGGACAATTCCTGACACTGTGTGCATTTGATCATGTTGCTGGCAAAATCATTCTTAATCAGTATTTGTGTCATGTTTTCCAGTAAAAGTAATATTAAATAAAAAATTTGCTTCAGAAGCAAAATTGTACTGGATTAAGACTAAGAAAATTTAAATCTGACCACAGTTGCTCTTCATTATTTGTCTTTGGCTATAGGGGAAACCTATATTTCTCTCTATGGCTCTGGGGGAAACAAAAGGGAAATTAATACTTGAAGCTAAACTGTCTTTTTTTAAATATTTTATAAATGCTCTTATTTTTAACTTTCCTGAGTTCTGAGTCCTGAAAACAATTTATCAGGGTTTGCACAAAAATATGAAGCAGCACAACTGTTTTCAACATTGATAATAATAAGAAATACTTCTTAAACACCATGTCAGCATATTATAATGATTTCTGAAGGATCATGTGATACTGAAGACTGGAGTATGATGCTTAAAATTTAGATTTTCCATCACAGAAATAAATTACAGTTTAAAACTATTCAAATAGAAAAAAAGTTACTTTAAAGTATAATTAAATTTAACATTATTACTGTTTTTACTGTATTTGTGATCATATAAATGCAGCCTTGGTGAGCATAATAGACTTATTTCAAAAACATTACAAAATCTTTACAACCCCTAACCTTTGTGAGCTATATGTATATATGTATATATTTCCAAACATTTCCAAAATTTGCCATTTGTACACAATCAGTGAATTATGTGAAAAGCATTTAAACATTATTAAATTATTTTAAATAGTGTTAAATAGAGCTGGGAGTACAACACTGCTACAATACTAAAAATGTACTGATATTATTTGATGCATATCATTTAATCTAAATTGAATTACTTACATTATTTAATTTAATTAAGTAAAAATATAATCGACAGACAGGACATTCAGGCAAATTTTCATCCTTTTGTTCTTCGATACTGGCTTTAATATCCAATTTCCGGAGCTTGAACCTAACCCACACTTTCTCACTTTTTGCACGCATGTACTAAAAGACAAACTCCGCTGGCTCAGAGTCAGCATGCTACAGTAAAACTTCTTGAAGTTTTTTTTTTTGCTATCTCTGCTCTCCTCTCCAGCTTTGAAGTACTCTGCAGCGCTGTGTCAACAGAAATGCAAACGGAAGGGAACCCCTGAGAGCCACTACTGTTCCAGCAACTTTGGTAAGAGCAGCACTCTGCAGTTGATACTAACTTTTTTGCTGACACATGAAGACAAACACACACAAGCGCAAAGTGAGGTGGGAATTTGTAGGTGGGGGGCATCAGAATAAGTGGAAACAAGCTTTGATTGTTCACATTTAGTCTATAATCTTGTACTCTTCACAAAGTGCATGTTTTATGGCTCTTTTTCAGCATGCTATCTTTGGCCTGCTGGTTTGTGTCAACGTGTTTCAAAAGATTCCTTGAGCATTTTTTGCCCTCAGCACAGTGGATTTGTGTGTGGGATACAGTGCTCTAGTGTAAATAGACTGCAGTGGACTGTGGATAAACCGCTGGTAAATGGGAGTGTTGATTCAGTCGAGCTCTTTGACCGCAGTCGCTGCCCCTGGAACAGGTCTGCAATGTTCACGTCCAGGAGCTAGTAGATATTTCATTATGATTTCTGCTGTTTACTTGGATTTGCATATGGGGAAATCCTGTCATTGGTGGAGACCAGAGTCATGATGAGAAACAAGACCTGAATGTGAACGAAGGTGGAAAATTACATGCACATCAAGTCATATTGCTTTAATCAGACCCTTTATGTACTGTGGAAATGGATAAACACAAGTTTATGAAAATAAATGTTCAAATAATGGGCCTAAGCCATATTTTACGATTTTTAAACCACTACTATTACTATTTGATCTATCAGGAGGAGTTGATTTTGAAGTTTATTTGAAGTACTAAAAACAGTGTTGGGGAAATGCATTATAAGTTATGTAATCAGATTACTTTTTTTCAAGTAACTACTAAAGTAATGCACTACTTTTAACTTTACAATAAAATATCTGAGTTACAGTTTTAAATGAGTAACGGAAGTTACATTGTTTTCCCATTGTTTTTTTTCCAATTCAACCATACTAACAAGCAAAAATTACTTTTGATAAACATCTGTCTTTTGTTTTCATTTGTTTTTATTGCTGAAATAAGAGCGTTGAACTTTCTTCTCCTGCATTTGGTGTGACTGTGAAAGGGTCTTTACACTTGCCAAAAATAGAACTTAGCGGTACTGCAGGGGGTCCGCCAATTAATGTTTGAAAACAAGTTCAGCCCAGATGAGGAAAAATAACACAAAATAACATAACACATTACCTTCCATAAAAAGTAACTAAATAACACAATTTTTTTTACTTTTTTTAGGAAGTAACACAACATTATAACACGTTACTTTTAAAAGTAACTTTCCCCAACACTGCTAAGAAAAAATAAAGAAAAGCCCCCAAATGAAGATAATTCAATCACATTCGAATTAGTGGTCTCTAACGCGTTGTTTTTATCTTTTTGACATTTTAGTTATCACTGGAACCGTTATCACCGCTGTAACGCGAGAAGGTAGCATGTACGCCACCATCTCCATAATCAATGTCTACAAGGAAGGTAACCTTGCTATCCAGCAGGCTGGCAAAACCATGAGCACAAAGATTGTCATCCTTTGCAAGAAGTGCCCCTACGTCAGACGAGGTAAGTGCCTGCCTCAGCTTGTTGTAAACAGTAACACCTAAGCCCAACGTATACTAGTGTACGTGCACAGTTATATGCAAAGCCAAAGTATTATCCATTTGACGCATGCACATTACGATTTGCACTACCCTTCTGGTCTACAGGAGATATGAAAAATATCTCCCCTTGAGTTATAACCCATATACACATCTTTTTAATATTTTAGGCTAGAGTTGTACAAATGTGGGTACTTTCTAACCTCACTGCCCAATCTCTCATCTACATAGCCGTCCATTGTTGTTGTAGCTGGCACAAGCTTCTGTCTCTGTTTATTCAGTTTATTCTTTGACTACCTCGTGAATCAACGGCCCTGGGGCACTGTTGTAAGGTGACCGAGAGAGCTCAACACACTGCAACTGAAGAAAACGCATGCAAATAGAGAAAACACCAGCAAATTAAGAAAACATCTTCATCAGTTTGACAACACATGTGCTGCAAATACTCACAATGCAACCAAATACAGAAACATGCTGTAAGTAGCATAAAGCTCAACACGCTGCAAATGAGGAAAACATGCAAATAGAAAAAACACCAGGAAATTAACAGCAAATGTGCTGCAAATGCACAGAAACGCGCACAAATACAGAAATTTGCATGCGTTTTCTTCAGTTGTAGCACGTTGAGCTCTCTCGGCCACCGTACTGTTGCCACATTGTGGAGAAACTAATTATTGTGAAAAAACAAAAACATTTCAGTGCATGTGAGACCTGTGCGTACAAAGTGTGTGCAGTTAGAAAACTTGGGCTGCTGTCCGTACTGTGTTGATGATAAAATTCACGTCACACGCACTGTACACAGACCCTAGAGAATGTGTAAAAAGTGAAGTATACTTTGGGCTTAATGTGCTAGACAGTTTTATCTTCCACAGACATCAGCTAAAACACATTAATGTAACCTCTCATATTGAATAAGTAGTTGTGTTCCTATTAGTAATGCTTGTTTGCTTCTCGGTGTGTAAAAATAAAGGAATATTTCAGGTTGTTTTCCACAAACTATAATAATTTCCAACAGGCTTGCTATTGAACTAACTGTGAGCTTAATTTTTTTGTAAGATTTAAAAAATATTTTTTTTTTTTAAAGTGATCCAAACGTTCCACAAATGTTTGCAAAACATAAGGTTGGCTGGTTCTATTTTGGTTATGAAAAACTTGTTAAAAATATTAAGTATGAACTTAAAAACGGTTCCCTTTCCAAGCAACTAGTTTCTCTTTAAGGTGCATTCAGTAGTTTGGTGTTTATTAGAGTATTCCTCATCAGCTGCCGCTGCTCTGTAGATACACCAATAGGCATACAGCATTACAGTCGCTGTTTGGTGATGCAAAGAGTGAAAAACTTACTATCGTGCTTTATCAGTGGAGACAACAGTAGAATCAGTACCTGTATGACCGAAGAAGCAGAAAAGGCCAAAGTGAAAAAACAAGCATAAACATTGGTATGCATTCACAATGTGTAAATATTTGATGACAGAGAAAATCCTGAGTAGTGATGCCCTCATGGCTTTTTTGTTTTTGGACAGGAAAAGGAATTAATTATTGTGTAGATCTCTCTAAGGCTACGTTCACACTGTCAGTGTTTGGGATTGACAACCGCATTTACTTTGTCCCATTCACACAGCAACTTACAGTAGTATCTCTAATACTGTCTGTATTAACGTGCAGTTGGAGTCAAGCCCGTATTCTCCTACCAGTTATCATAGCTACTAATCTAATCATAGGTAATCATAGGTAAGACTGACTCTGGTGACTCCCTTGATTCTAATACTGTTAGACCTAACCTCGGCTTTTGATACAGTTGATCATAAAATTCTCTTATCCCGACTAGAATGTTTTGTGGGCATCCAGGGAACTGTCCTCAGTTGGTTTAAATCAGGGGTTCCCAATCCTGCTCCCGGCGATCGACTGTCCTGCACAGTTCATCTCCAACCCTAATCAAACACACCTGAAGCAACCAAAGAGCATGTCAGGATCACTTGAAAATTAAAGGCTGGTGTGTTTGATTAGGGTTGGAGATGAACTGTGCAGGACAGTCGATCGCCAGGAGCAGGATTGGGCACCCCTGGTTTAAATCATATTTAACGAATAGAAGTTTCTCTGTTAGACTGGGTAATTTTTCTTCCTCGCCTGCTCAACTCTCCTGTGGAGTGCCGCAGGGTTCAATTCTCGCACCCATTCTTTTTTCCCTGTATTTACTTTCTCTGGGCTCCATTTTCAGAAAGCATGGTGTATCATTTTACTGCTATGCAGATGATACCCAAATTTATTTACCTCTGAAACACAACAAACTTGCTGCTCTGAAATCTCTTTTTGCATGCCTAGATGAAGTGAAATTGTGGTTTTCTCAAAATTTCTTATTTCTGAATTAATCTAAAACCGAGGTTATAGTCTTTGGCCCCCATAAAAACTTTAAGAGCAGTAACATTGACCTGGATTACCTTGGTCCTTTTACTTCATCATGCGTTAAGAACTTAGGTGTTTTCTGGGATAAGAACCTCAAATTTGAAAAACAAATAAATGCGGTGATTAGTTTTTTTCCATCTACGTCTTCTCTCTAAGATTTAAATCCTCTCTCTCTGAGAAAACTTGCTTATCTCCAATTAGTACAAAATACCACTGCAAAGTTCCTCAAAAGAAAACATAAATTTGATCACGTTTCTCCAATTTTGAAATCACTGCATTGGCTACCTGTGCATTTTAGAATTGAGTTTAAACTGATTCTCTTTGTTTTTAAATCCTTAAATAATCTGGCACCGAGCTGTTTGTCTGAGCTACTCTGTCCATACAATCCCACACGAAATCTGAGGTCTGGTGATAAGAGACTTTTATCTGTCCCCAGATCACGATTAAAGCATAGAGGAGATAGCCTAGGGCCAGCAATAACAAAGGCTCTGAGGAACAGCCTTCTGGTTTACATCAGATCGGCACTGTCTTTAACTGTTTTTAAATCTTCTCTTAAAACCTACTTTTTTTCTTTAGCTTTTAATTCATTGTGAGCTTCTGTCATGAATGTGTGGTTTGGCCTCGTCTCTTTATCTTGTGTTTTGTTCAGCACTTTGGTCAGCCATGTTTGCTGTTTTTAAATGTGCTATATAAATAAAAACAAACTTGAAACTTGATAGCGACCATGACCAACAAGTCAACAAGTGACAAAGTAATACCAATGATGGCACTTGTCCATAAAACTGAAAAGTTGTATCACTTTTGAGGTGACAAGAGTCCAATCGAGCCACGAGTTCATTCATCAAATCTTCATTACCAACAGGTGACAGCATCTTTTATATCTTGGATGGAGAAAGGAGCATTTGAATTGCGCTTACGTTTGTTTCGAGTTACTTGCGCAACCCATGTTCTCTGAATAGGGAACAAGATGCTGCATAGCGATGCCGAAATGGGAAAGGCCCTTGGGGTGGTTCTGATTGTCTGAACCCCAACAGAATTGAGCCAATTTATTGGCTGATGGCGTGGGCGCCATCTTAGCACAGCTACGTCACTTACTCTTGATGTAGTGAACCTGCATCAGCATCTCGTTCCCTATTCAGACCACTCATTTACCACTGTGCTGACCAATTCTCCAAATACACCTGACTAGGAGATAGGGGCGTCCAGTAGGAGGACTTTCTCTTTTTCACGAATCTCAGTGAGATTCAACCAAAAATGGCGTTCAGCAGCCACCAAACCCACCATCATACCCCCAACCACATGTGCACTGTGCTTAGTCGCACACAGCGGCAGGTCTAGCTCTACGGAGCGCCTTGTTTTAGAGGTCTGCATTCCCGCGGCTGTCCCGCGGGATCCGCGGGACCCGACCAGATATTTTGCGCCGCGGGATTAAATTTCCGACTAAAAAACGGTAGCGGTCGGTAACTCTGGTGTAATTTGAACGGGAGCGGTCGGTCATTCAATATCACGTTCCCGACGCCGACGTTCTTTCAGAACAGCATATCTTCGCTTTACCTAATCTTAATCTTATCGACCACCCGGTATAGGCTACAGTCTGCCCTACATATTGTTCGGTTAAGGCCTACATATTTTGCTTAATGACATGTCATATTTTCTTTCTTTCTCTGACACTTTTCCTGTGTTGACAGCAAAATGTTACAAATTTTGATAATACGAATAAAAATAATAGCCTACACTTCTTTTTTTCGCTGCAACATTTTTTCCCCTACTGTCTGCAGCAAAATGTTAAATTTTGTATATTGACAAGGCGAATAAAATAATAATAAAAAAATGTTTGTGCAGACTACATTTTTATTTTCTCTGTGAAAATGTACATGTGAAATTCTGGGAGATCTATATTAAGCGGGATGGTCGGGTCGGGAAGAAAATTATTCTAAGCAGACAGCGGGTGAACAAATAGTGTATATATAGCGGGAACGGGTGGGTGCGGGATATAACCCCAGCGGGAGCGGGCGGGAGCGGGACTTAAAAAACAGTCCCGCGCAGACCTCTACCTTGACTGCTTCCGGTGACAGGCCCCTGCCCTTGTCCATTTCATTAAGGAGGTCCACTTGGTAGGCCTGAAGAATGACCAAGGCATTAAGCGCCATATCTGCCTGGCCAGCAACCATGTAGGATTTGGAAGTGGTCCTACAGGGCTTAGACTTCCGAGATGGAGCGGAAGTGGGTTTTTTTTTTATGCATGAACTCGCTGGAAACCGCTGCGCCCTGAAACACTACAGGTGGAGGGGTTGGCAGAACGGGAAAAAGGCTGCTTCCAGGATCTTGAGATCTTGTAATAAAGATAATAATAATAATAATAATAATAATAATGTTTATTTTCTATAGCGCCTTTCAAGAACCCAAGGTCGCTTCACAATGCAATACAAATAGCAAACAAACAGCAAGCAAACAGATACAAAGGCCATCTGTTTATAACAGACAAACAATTGACATGAATCAAAGAAAAACATATTGTACTATTTATCAAAGCATACAATTACGACAAAGTAAGTAGCAAATAGGGCTGAGAAAGTGGAGAACAGAGAAAACAGTGTCGAGGATACTTATTTATTGGGCAAATGGGGTGCAAATTAGATTGGCCGCACAGAAAATGCTCGTAGAGCTTGGATGACTGAAAATCATGAGACTAGTAGGCTTTCAATGTTGAGCCTCTCAGTAGCATTGTTAGCACGTCTATGGGCTCAGTGTAGGTCGCACTTCCTAGCCGCTAGGTGGGAGAGCGTCGGCCGCAGGCCCAGAATCCTCCGAATCAGATGCTGCGGTGAATAAAACATCCTCCAATCCAAAGGAAACGGCATCGCGTACCTCTGTACTGGGGCATAAATCATTTTGTTTTTCATAGCCTCGCGCTCGACATCCGATCCCCTAGTCTCGGATTCATGAATGGCCTCAGCCGCTTCATTGCCAAAGAGCGACGGGTGAGAGCGGTTGAATCCTTCTCAATGCAAACAAGCAAGCCTCACGTCGGTTAGCTTTTATGTTTAAAATTCTCACAAAACCTACAGCTAGAAGTGCCATGAATAGGCTCGCGAGCATGCGACAGGCTTACCCTGCAAGTCATTGCTTGCAATAAAGCGAAAGCATTGTGGCTGGCAATGACGCAGATCCATTGTGCTCACCAAGAGGAGAACGAAGCAAGTTCCATTTTATGCGGTCGCTGAAGCACAAAGAGAGAATGTCCTAAACAAAATCATCTAGCACGGGCCAGATAAACCGCTTCTTCTGAAGAAGAAAATCTGAGGAGCAGATGGCTTGTTCACTATATCAAAAATGAGCGACGTAGCGCTGCTGAGGTGGCGCCCACGCCATCAACCAATAAACTGGTGTGATTCGATTCAGGTTCAGACAATCAGCACCACCCCAAGGGTGTTTCCCATTTCGTCATCTCTGTCTCTGTAATTTACCGAAAGCGAAACCACACATGATAATCTGCAACACATGGTAGACACGTGTTTATGCAGAGCAGAGCAGCGGTCTCACACTGTATGACGTGAAAACTATTTGTCCAGTCCGTTTCCATTCACACAGCAAAGTTTTTTTCGAGAATACAATTGTGAAATTTACAGCTCTGAGCTTGGTTATAGAAGATTTTAACTCCCGTAAATAACTGTACCATGTGTGAATAACTGTATCAAAGGGATAGTTCACACAAAAGTGAAAATCTTTTTCATGAAATCTGAGAGCTTTCTGTCCCTCCACTGACAGCCTATGTAACTACCACTTTCAAGCCCCAAAAAGGTAGTAAAGACATCATTAAAGTAATCCATGTGACTTAAGTGGTTTAACCTCAGTTTTATGAAGTGACTCGAGTGCTTTGTTTGTGCAAAAAAACACAATTTACCATTTTATTAACAAAATATGAATCTTCAATGCGCGTTCACGAGAGCACCACGACGCATGCGTCTTGAGTTGACGCGAGAGTGACAGTACGTGAAGGTGTGTTGGAGATTTCTTTCTGGGGCTTGAAAGTAGTAGTTACGTAGGCAGAAAATGAAGGGACATGGCCTAAAACTCACTAGTACCAGTGTAATTTCCATAAAACTCAGGAGAAGATCATGCTGATCCACATCGATAGATGGCAGCGCAGCGTTTAACACCATGGTATTGTACTTAAAGTACTCAAAGAACAGCAATGCTAATGATAGCTAAATAACTACTGAATGCACCTTTAAATAAACAGTTCAGACAAAAACTTAACTTGGAAAAACTTTAACTTAAGTTGTGGAAATGTTAACTTTTTCGTAAAAAATAACCAAATGCGAGTTTGGAACAACAAGGGAGTAAAAAATCGCACATTTTTTGGGTTAACTCACTGAGTTTAGTAATGATGATTTTTCATGACGAAATCTCACTGTCATATGTTTATACAGTATATAAACATATGGAGTGGATAGAACAAGTGAGGCCCCAGAGAAAAGCTGATCCAAAGCCCCTCCTGAATGTCTCTGCCGTTCCGTCACTGCATTCAGGTTTTATTTGTGTGGTGTCGCTAGGTTTGAACTACATCTTCATGGGCCAGGCAGATGAGGAGGGCCGTGGAATGATCGCCCCCCATCATTTCATCATGGCTTTCAAGGCCAAGAACCAGAGGGCATTTAACATGCTGAAGAACAAACGTTGCTGAGCTTTTACGGAAAATCTTTGGTCTTGAAATCCACTCATGGGTGTGTGATGTCTTCATATTTGCCCTGCATGTCCCAACTTCCTTCATCGCCCTCTTCTGAGGAGGCCGAGGACTGTTGAAGCACGTGGCACACACCTGGTTGGGCTCTCTTGGTTCCTACTTCTCTTCTTACTGTTGTGATGAGCATCAAAATGACAGCAAGAGCAAAAGTAATAAGACATGTCAAGAATACTGGAATGTAAAGAGCAAGATTATGGTGTTTTGAATGGCACAGTTTACAAGATATTTGTAGATTTTTGATCCAATAACAAAGTTAGAGGAGCTAAAAGGCAATAAATTAGTAGCACATCTTTGCTGTTTTTGAAATCATGCTGGATAATATTTAAATATTTTCAAAGAAACCTATTCCTAGAGGTGAATGTTAAGTTATAAATTATTTGTTTTATGAGAGGAAAAATAAAGTTCATTATCAGTTAAATCTCAGATATTGTCTTCCTGTTTTTATTCAGTCTTTTTTTATTTGTATTTTTGTAAATTAAATGCATTATTTTCCAGAATCAGATTTGTTTCAAGGAAGTTTTCAGTTGAAAATATTTAGGTAGTCCACATGTTCATGTCAGGACATCTATTTCTAAAATTGCCTAGGGCTCATAGTGCTTGACTGTGAAGGGTACTATTCTAATGTTTAACTCCTTAGTAAACTATTAAAAGGGCCATATTCTATAATTGTGTAGCATCCTTTTTTTTCTCACCTAATAAAGTTGCTCAATATTTCTTGTGCCAGAAACAGCTGTGACCATTTTACATACTCTCTCTGATCATTAGAATTAAGTAGACTGTCACTGTGAAATGAGTAACAATGTCCCAGTAATGAATAATGAACAGGTGTTGCCATGTAAATGTGGGTACATTTCTAAATTACCTGCTTTTTTGCTGCCAATTAGATAGAAAAGTAAAGTTTTTTTCAACCTTGAAAGCCTTGCCTACAGTTTACTCATAGATTGAATGACACTCATAAATAGACATATCTATGGGATTTTTGCCAGTATGCAACAAGAAAACCTTGAATAAATTAGGAAATGAACCCAGAGTCAGAACAGGGTGAAAGAGTTACACCGTGTCTACACCGGATACGACCGTTGAGGCCACGAGGCCATTGGAGAGGATTTATGAATGGCAGTGAAGCGATGCATCTGATGCTGTTAGGTCACGTAACAGTAACATGCCGGATGCAATAAGTCATTCGAATTTAATTCATACTACCCATATTCATACCATATAGAACAAACTTTTTTAATGGTCATGAAGTAAGTTTAAATTCAAATGTAGTACCTACTTAGACAGTGCGATTTCGGGAACACTGTGGGTCATCAAGAGTAGGTTTGAAGAACTCTACTCTACCATACGTTTAAACACTGAAAACGCTGAAACAGTTACTAAGAAAATGTTTCTCTATAATAAATGTTATTTATTTGAAAAGAATGACACTTTTAGAAAACAAGTAGGATGCAAGAATATTACACAAGTTATGGTTCTGGAGGCTGTAGAATAAACAGAGCTTAATAGAATTCCAGTAGAGTCCCAGGACTTTTTGTCACCTTACATCTTCCAAAGAAAAAGAAGAAGAGCATTGCTGAACATGCTGGGTCACTTTTACTAAATGGTCATGGCTTAGCTTCTGGGGTAGAACATGGCATATTTGGAAGTGCGGAAGCCCAAAAGATCCCTCATTTCATTCCGGAACTTGGATAGGTCCTGCCGCAGATCGTTGAGGTTCTCTACCGTGGCCTGGTCAGTGCTCTGCATCTTCTGCCTTGTGGAGGTCAGGTAACGGTGCACTAGACAGCAAATAATCTTCTGATAGTTCTGGTCTCTTTTATGCTTTAGGTTCTTCCATTCCTGGAAGCAAAAAGTTATTGGTTCATTGGTAGGCTGACGTTAAGGAATGATATTCTAGAGCTCACCCCTTTTTCACTAAAATGGTGCAAGACCCGGTTCTCAGCCAATATTCAGGCAAACCTGTTTCGAAGCGGCCCAGTGTTTCTACAGACTTGAGAAATGAATGGTAACAATGGATTATGACGCTACATGTTGTTTATGTGACTACATAACCAAAAAACAAATATGGCATGGCACGTGTTTGTGAATGCCTTGGGGGGCCCAATCCTGCTCCTGGAGGGCCAACATCCTGCAGAGTTTTGCTCCAACCTGCTCCAACACACCTTCCTGGAACTTCTAGCACTTCTAAAGACCTTGATTACCAGGCTCATTTAGGATTATTTAGGGTTGGAGCTAAACTCTACAGCAGTGGTTCTCAACTCCAGTCCTCGGGACCCACTGCTCTGCACATTTTGTATGTCTCTCTTATCTGACACACTCAGTTCAGTTCATGGAGTCTCTCCTAATGAGCTGATGATCTGGTTCAGGTGTGTTAAATAAGGGAGACATACAAAATGTGCAGAGCAGTGGGTCCCGAGGACTGGAGTTGAGAACCACTGCTCTACAGAATAGCCCCTCCAGAAGCATGAATTAGGCCCCCCTGGTTTATGCAACAGCGGCAGATCTGCGTTATGCTGTTCACAGTACCGAGAATGACTCTTGCGTACCAACAGGTCTCAAACTCTTGGTTGTCTTTTTTTTTATTCCTACTCGAGAGACATAGAAACTGAACCCACGGGTTTACTGTCTTTCTCTTGTGCATGGAAAGATGGACGAACAGGCACCCTTGGTCTCCAGAGCAGTGGTTTACAATCCTGCACATTTTGTATGTCTCCCTTATTATGTATGTCACACTTGATTTGATTATCAGCTCATTAGGTGAAAGCTCTATAAACTGAAATGTGTAAGATAAGAGAGACATACAAAATGTGCAAGATGATTCAAAACTGCTTTTGAGAAATTTCACCCTCCCTCTAGTAGACAACAACAACTCCAATTATTTCAGGCCCCGAACCTCCTTTTCTGAGGTAGAAATGCATGGAACCATTTGAGAATTGGCAATAGCCAGGAACATGGAACCATTTAGGTGGAAAGGGGGCAAGTAAGGTTCACAAATCCACTGACCAAGCACCTGTTCCAGCACCAGTACAAAGCTGTAAGGATAGGCTGTCTTTAGAAGCAACAGTTTTTACTTTAAGCCCGGGACACACCAAGCCGACATCAAAGAACTAGCGGACTGTGTTGTCGCCTCTTGTCGACTGCGTCTCGGCCAAAAAGCTGAACAGTCAAGCAGAGTTTTCTCTCTCTCACTGACGGCTCGATGCCGATTCAACATGCTGAATCGGCCCAAAAAAACCCAGACGGCGCCTGACTAAAAAAACCTAACCCTACCGATGCGCAAAAACTGCCCGACGGCCGACAGTTGGCTTGGTGTGTCCAGGCCTTTCATGTCAAATCGATCGAAATGCAAACAATGGATAGACAGTAAAGTTGGTAGATTTTCCCAAATATAAGTTTACATAAGTCTTACATACCTTGAGGCTATTCTGTCTCTTGACCTTGCCTGTGGAGGTGTGGGAACAGATCCATTTGCTCAGGCTGATCACCAGGTAGCACACCGTCTTGGGTGAGGGGAGGATGTTGAAGGGTGGAGGCAGTGTACACTTGTCATCAAAGTAGCTGAGCCACAGCTTAGCCCGAGCAAACTTCCACTCCTTATCTTCATGGTTCTGCAAGTGGATAAAATCATCATGGTACAACAATGATGCTTTCACTACCCATTGTTCATTGCCTGATACAAGAAACCAGAGGTATCTGTACTCATACATGTCTTCCTGAACTAAGGAGTTATAATATAACTAAAGAGTAGGGATGTAACGATTCACTAGCAGCCGGTTAAAAATCGATAAAAATATGACTATTAAAGTCGGCTGAGTTGTAAACGAATCACGATACACATTTTAAACAGCAGGGGTGCTATACTGTGACCTCGCTTCACACAGGCACAATAGCAGCGAGCAAGTTGTAGCTAGCGTTATGGATGGTGCGTGCACACTGGCGTGAAGCAGAGCGAGCGTTTTCAATTAATTCTTGGTGGAAGCTCGACTTCCATAGGAATGAATTGGAAACTTCGTGTGAGTGGACACACACCGTAGCATGGCGACAGCAAGCGCAATGTTGACGT
This sequence comes from Abramis brama, assembly GCF_963993115.1. Classification (NCBI taxonomy): domain Eukaryota; kingdom Metazoa; phylum Chordata; class Actinopteri; order Cypriniformes; family Leuciscidae; genus Abramis; species Abramis brama. The sequence continues at coordinate 6,686,683 of NC_139986.1, read as the reverse complement.
TGACTCATTCAAATTGGAGGTGTAGCAACATTTTAACTTCCTGAAGACTAATAATCACCACAATGAGAAGCTCCAATCATCTCCGTCTGCATGTAAAAAGGCAAACCACAGTGACCGGCGGATTTGCAGCCCCACTTGTGGCGACAAGTGCGAGAGCCACGGAGATCACAAGGTGCATCAGTGTTTTCATGGCAACCAGGTGCTGTATTTAAATTTATGAGAAAAATGTATCTTTTTCTCTAAATGTGTACATGGATTTTTTTATTTATAATTTGTTGATTTTTATGGCATATTTTTCTAAATGTGTTCTTTTCTAAAAAGTCTTGCAAGTGTAATGATACAAATTATATAATGGTAAAATTTAAATCTTGCTATAACAATGTGAAACCCCTGTCACTGTTGTACCTAAATTTTACTTAGTCTTTTTATTTATGCTATTACTCTGTGTATGGACTTGTTTTGGATTTGTTTTATCATTTCAATGTAGCATTTTGTCTGAGAAATAATAAAAGGACACTTTTTCATTTATAATTTGTCTTAAATCTCATGTTGTTAAAAAAATGGTGAGAAAATCATATCGTGAAATCAGTATCGCATCGTGAGTTGAGTGAATCGCTACATCCCTACTAAAGAGCTCTACCATTAGTATTCCAATTGTTCTCAATCATGAGTGATTGGTCACATGGCAGAACTGAATGCCCACAATCAAAGATGGCAGATTTCTGGTCACCTGTTTCCAGGATTATGTGCCAGCTGATTAAACTTTGTTGAAAGGAACTGTAATGCTTATGGATAGACCTCCATAAAACAACCGATAAGACTACATTAACCTACTGCTCCCATCAGGTTTGGAGAACTCGTAGTGAAGAGGTTCTCAATGCTGGCCCTCAAGATCTACTTTCCTGCAGAATTTAGCTCCAACCCTAATCAAACTCACCTGCCTGTAACTTTCTAGGAAGCCTAAAGATATTGATTAGCCTTTTCAGGTGTGATTGATTAGGGTGCAAGACAGTGGTCCCTCGAGGACCAGAGTTGAGAACTCCTGCCATAGAGTTTATGTGATGTTAACTCAGGGGGATGGATATATGGAACTTATATCCACTTGACGGAAACACACAATTACGGTAATTCTATCATGTTAAGAAAACACCTATTGGATTCACATTTTTGGAATCAAATCATCTCAAGGGTCACTCACAGCAATCTGTCTGAAGCTCTTATGCAGCATTGCCACCAGGAGTTTAGTGAGAACGATGACTACAACAATGTTGTAGGTACCGATGATAAGAGCACCAACAAATGATCGCAGCTCCTCATTATAGCTGCTCCTTGTGACGAACAGAGCCACATGTGCCAGGGAAAAAATGTACCAGAAGAGGGCATGACATGTCCCCATAAACCTAGAGAAAGTTGAAGATAAATGATTAAGGTAAAATATTACATTAAAACAGAGCATTCATATTCTTTTCATGGGCAACATGGAGCCTTGCATCTTTAGAAATATGATTTCTGTCACAAAAATCTGAAAACTGCTTTGTCTGTCAAATACCTTTCAAAGAGGTCATATCATGAGGAAGAGCTCAGAACTCAAAACTTCCTCCCCAGTCGAAGAAGAGCATTTATTGAAACTAAGTTACAAAAACAACTCATTTTGATTGAAAAATGAATATGACCCCTTTAACCTTTATTTTTACACCTTTTACACTGACTTCCAATCCTCTAATTAGTGTAAATAAGTACGTGTGAAAGCTGTTGCTCTGCTGCTGACAGTAGATGCCATTGCACTCCTCGCTTTGATTATTGGTTCTGGATGGATCCTTCTGGTCTTTTCCATACAGCTGTGTCAGGCCGATGGTGAAAGAGATGAGCACGAGCAGGAATAAGCCAAGAAACTTCCCGAACTCTTGTAGCATCTGGCCCATGGAGATCTGAAAAGACAAATAAACCGGCCCTTTCACATCAAAGCCTGAGTAGCCCAGACTGACTTGTATATAGGATCTATAGAGTTTGTTCTAAATAAGGAATATTCCAGGTTAAAAACAACTTAAATGGTTAGTTCACCTAAAAATGAAAATAATCCCATAATTTAATCAGCCTCAAGCCATCCTAGGTGTATGACTTTCTTCTTTCAGCCAAACACAATTGAAGTTAAATTAAACAAATATCCTGGCTCTTCCAAGCTTTATAATGGGAGTGAATAGAGCCTTTTGAAGCTCCTGGCTCTTCCAAGCTTTCCAGAGGGTTAATAAAGGCCTTCTGAAGCGATGCATTTTTGTAAGAAAAATATCCATATTTATAACTTGTTGTTATGAAAATATTTGCGTACTGAAATACTCAGGAAAGATGACGTAAAATTATAACAACTTTCTGTCTGTGTCGTCTTGACTTCTTAGCTCACTTTCATCTCTTTCACTTTTTTTCTCGTGGACCTACTCATTTGCTAAACTGAACAGCCAATCAGAGTGATCTCTCTCACCGATGGCCCCGGTGCCGATTCAACATGCTGAATCAGCCGAATTGCCGCCGACATATGGAACACACTCCAAAAACTAACCCAAAGACCGACGTGGTTTTTCACAGCCCTTATGATTTTTTTTTTTTTGTTTGTTTGTTTGTTTGTTTTGGTTCTTTTTGGATCTTCACAGACCAGTGGTGGAAAGAGTACTAAATAATTGTACTTAAGTAAAAGTATTGCTACTTAAGTAATAATTTACTTGAGTACAAGTAGAAGTACTGAAAAATAACATGACTCAAGTAAGAGTAAACAAGCAGTTTGCTTAAAAACTACTCAAGTAATTACGTTACAAAGTACTTTAGTATTATTTTTCTATTTTTACCCAAAATGGGGAGATGATAGCGATATGGAGCGTTAAACACTCTCATGTCAATTCTGTTTCATTCATACTGGAAGCCCAGTAGACACTGATTCATACCTCAGACAGAAAGACACAAGTGAGATTCATAGAAGTGATTCACTTATGACGTTTCAGGAAATGCCAATATGGATATAATAACATGCAAATAGAGACATTTGACTGAAGAAACATGAAGACAAACACATGATAGCGATATCTTAGGTATTTTCATAAGAATGATGTATGTCTTTAAAGAGATAGTTCACCAAAAAAGGAAAATTAGCCCCTGATTTACTCTCCCTCAAGCCATCCTAGGTGTATATGACATTCTTCTTTCAGATGAATACAATCAGAGTTATATTAAAAAATGTCCTGGCTCTTCCAAGATTTATAATGGCAGTGAATGGCTAGAGAAAATTTGGAAAAGCCCAAAAAAGTGCACCCATCCATGATAAAAGTGCTCCACTTTTACTCCAGGGGGTTAATAAAGGCCTTCTGAAGTGAAGCCATGTGTTTGTGTAAGGAAAATACCCATATTTATAACTTTATAATCTAAAATAACTAGCTTCAGCCAGACGACCGACCATACGCATCGATTTACGGTGGAAGACTAACCCCTGACTCGACGCCCAACGTATTATAGAAGAGGAGCTTCAGTTTGTTGCACAGCCCTATTTGTTTAAACCACAAGCGGCATCTAAGCTTACGATACTCCTACATTCTACATCATACATGTGTCACAGGTTACTCTTGTGGCGCAAGTCAATTTGCTTAGTATGCGTACAATCGTCTGGCGGAAGCTAGTTATTTTAGATTATAAAGTTATAAATATGGGTATTTTTCAAAAACCCATGGCTTCGCTTCCAAAGGCCTTTATTAACCCACTGGAGCAATGTGGAGTATTTTTTCTATCATGAATGGATGCACTTTTTGGTTTTTATATTTTTTCCAGCCATTCACTGCCATCATAAAACGATACTGGTTACTCACGTAACCTCGGTTCTCTCTAGAAGAGGGAACGAGTATTTGCGTAAGTTTAGCTTACGCTACGGGAAAAGTCATCTTTTCTCGAGATACTGAAGCCAAAAATTATCCTTAATTTTCATTTATTGTCAACGCAGTGCAGCAGGCAGCTAGCAGAGCTAGAGCGGGCAATACTGCACGCTCATTGGCTGCCGCGCGGCAACTGCTTTAGCTAAATCGAGTAACTAGCCTGCGCACACATAAGCAGGACGTAGACCCGACTTAGACTGATAGAAGTTTAGCCTGCAGGGCGGGAACTTCCAGGTTATAGAACCTAACAAATGTAGAGGGGGAGGCCCAGCCCGCCGCCATACAAATGTCATGAATGGAAATTCCGCTGGACCATGCCCACGACGAGGCCATGCCTCTGGTGGAATGAGCCCGTATGCCCAAAGGGCACTGCAGGTCTTTGGACGCATAAGCTGCTGCAATAGCGTCCACTATCCATCTAGATAGCGTCTGTTTCGAGGCGGCGAGACCCTTGGTGCGCCCACCAAACGAGATAAAGAGCTGCTCCGAGAGCCTGAAGGCGGCGGAGCGTGTGACATAACACCTTAGGGCCCTGACAGGGCAAAGGAGGCTACTGTCATCCCCACTGCCGGACGGCAGGGCTGAGAGGGAAATAACTTGAGCTCTGAACTGAGTACCCAACACTTTGGGGACATAGCCGTGCTTTCGTTTGAGAATGACCAACGAGTCATTAGGTCCAAACTCAAGACACGCCGCGCTAACTGATAGCGCATGTAAGTCGCCCACGCGTTTCACTGAAGCCAGGGCTAACAGAAAAACGGTTTTAAACGTCAGGTATTTCAACTCCGTAGAGTCCAGGGGTTCGAAGGGATAAGCTTTTAGGGCCTCTAGGACCAAAGACAGATCCCATATAGGTACCGAAGGCGGCCGTGGAGGGTTCAATCTCCTGGCCCCTCGGAGGAAGCGGGTAATGAGTTCATTTCTTCCCAATGCGCGGCCGCGCGCCGAGTCGGCGAACGCAGCAATCGCCGCAACATAAACCTTGAGCTCGTCGAGGGGCTCTGGACTGCGCGATCGTGTTAACTACCCCTTCCGGCAGATCAACGAATATCCGTTGATTACCCACGCATGCAGAGACCAGTGCTCTGGATGGGGATGTAGAATTGAGCCTCGGGCTTGAGAGAGAAGGTATCTCCTCACCGGAATCGGCCACAGGGCTGTTTCTGACAGCGCCGTCAGCTCTGGGGACCAAAACTGGTTCTCCCAGCACGGGGCTATGAGGAGCACCGCGTCTCCCTGATCTTCGCTATCACTTGTGGCAGTATTGAGATCGGGGGAAAAGCGTACAACGGGACGCTGGGCCAGACTTGGGCTAGCGCGTCCTCGCTCTTTGAGAAGAACCTCTGGCACTGAGCGTTCTCGCTCGTGGCGAAAAGGTCGACTTCTGCTTTGCCAAAGCGACGCCACAGCGTCTGGACTGTTTGGCCGTGTGGAGCCCATTCCCCGGGGGGAACATTGTCCCTGGACAGCCTGTCCGGTCCGTCGTTCAGGTGACCGGGCACGTGCGCGGCTCTCAGAGAGCGCAGCGAGCCCTGAGCCCAGACCAGAAGGCGCTCTGCCAGAGCGCGTAGAGTTCTGGGTTTGATTCCGCCCTGACGGTTCACACACGACACCACTGACATGTTGTCCGTCCGGACTAGCACATGGTGCCCGTGCAGGTATGGGAGAAAGTGCTTCAGCGCTTTCTCGACCGCCAACATCTCCAGACAGTTTATGTGAAGGCTTTTCTCCTGGTCCGACCAGCGGCCGTAGACCGGTCTGCCCTCGTGAAGCGCTCCCCAACCTGTGTTGGACGCGTCTGTCGAGATCAGTTTGCGGTGTGAGATCACCCCCAACGTAACTCCCTGTTGGTACCATTCAGCTGCCAGCCAGGGCTGCAGGGCTGAGACACAGCTCTGAGTCACTCTGGCTCGAGCGCGGCCTGAGACCCACGCTTTGCGGGGCACTTTCGTATTCAGCCAACATTGGAGCGGGCGCATTCGCAGTAAACCCAGCTGCAGAACTGCTGCAGCTGAGGCCATATGGCCCAACAACCTCTGGAAAGTTTTCAGGGGGAAACACCTGCCTCTTTGAAAAGACGCGGCGAGGTGTCGAACACAGCGCACGCGCTGTGTTGACAGCCTGGCTGTCATGGCCACCGAGTCCAGTTCTATTCCCAGAAAGGAGATCGACTGGCTGGGGATTAGTGAGCTCTTGGCCCAGTTCACCGAAAGACCCAGGCTTTCTAAATGACTGAGAAGCGCCATCTTGTGGGAAGCGAGCTCTTGCACTGACTGCGCCAGAATGAGCCAATCGTCCAGATAGTTCAGAATTCGCATCCCCTGTGTTCTCAGGGGAGCGAGAGCCGCATCCATGCACTTCGTAAATGTACGGGGTGCCAGGGACAGGCCGAACGGGAGGACGGTGTATTGATATACCTGGCCGTCGAAGGCGAATCTCAAGAATGGCCTGTGACGGGGTATAATCTGAATCTGAAAGTATGCGTCTTTCAGATCGAGAGAAATAAACCAGTCCCTCGGGTGAATTTGCGCGAGGATTTGTCTGGTCGTGAGCATTTTGAACGGCCGTCTCATGAGAACTTTGTTCAAATATCTCAGATCTAATATAGGTCTGAGCGCTCCGTCCTTCTTGGGAACGAAGAAATAACGGCTGTAAAGGCCTGCCTCGGTTAAAGAAGGGTGAACTCGCTCTATCGCCCCTTTGCGCAATAGTTTCGCTATTTCTGTATGAAGCAGATGGGCTGCTTCTGCGTTCACCTCCGTCTCGACGCGCGCTCAAAAGCGCAGAGGACGGCGAAAGAACTGCAGCGAATAGCCCCGTATTACTGTGTTCAGTACCCATTTCGACACGCCCGGGATAGCTTTCCATGCATCTGCACTCATAGCTAGGGGTCAAATGGCCTCTGGGTCTCGCCCGCTGCTCTGCGCGGGGCAGGAGACCTGAAGCGGCGAGAGCGCGCGCGCGCTGTCGGTGCTGGGGAACGGGGGCTCGCTGATAGCGACAACCGGCTGAGCAGTGCTCACAGACACGGCCTCTAGGGACTGAGAGCGCGCTGTAGTGGGCAGCCCGAGGCGCGAATGCGGGGCGGGCCTGGGAGTGTTTACAAGCGAGTGTGAGCGCTGGGGAGCGGGCACAGGACTCTTTATTAAAACACGGCCGGTGGCATGGGGCTTTATGAGATCTAGACCCTGAGTATGTGAAACAGAGCGGGCAGTGTGTAGGCGTGAGCACTGGGAAGTGGGCACATTTCCTACATTTAACACTTGAGCGGCAAACGTGCGCTTTATGTGAGTGTGCTCTGTGGGACACACAGGGGAGATCGTGCTTGTGTGTAGACATGAACACTGGGGCGTGGGCATATTTACTACACTCATAACACTGTCGGCGTGAGCCGGATTGCATGTGAGAAGCTGGCCGCGAGCTCGGATCAGCGAACAGCATAAAAAATGTTTGCTGCCAGAGCCAGAATCGAACACGGGTCTCTGGCGCGAAAGCCTGATATTCCGCCACTGAGCCACAGGGGAAGATAACAGGTTATTGGTTCGCACGAGCATCGAGCGACACAGGGGAGATCGTGCTTGTGTGTAGAGGTGAGCACTGGGCTGTGGGCACATTTTCTACACTCAAAAACCAGAATTAACACTCTTTTCCAGATTTCTCTGGGCCGCTGTACAAAAGGCGTTTGTGTGCAGGCGAGCGAGTTGTATAACTGACTCATCGGCTGCAAAATACACATCTGCAGTCGCCTTCTTAGGTGACTGACAGCGCGAAATGCTTGAAGGCTCATATGTTTAAACTCTCATAATTACTCGAGCACCATCAGCGGGAGGGTGCGAGGGGCGGGTTCACTTTCTGCATGTGAGAAGTTGGCCGCGAGCTCGGAACAGCGAACAGCATAAAATTTTTTTGCCGCCAGAGCCGGGATCGAACACGGGGCTCTGGCGCGATAGCCTGTTCTTCTGCCACTGAGCCACAGGGGAAGACGTGCATGTATTATAACAGGCTCGTTACTGCAGTATTAACATTTCCAGCCACCTGAACTTAGAGGGGACTGAGAAACGTATGAGGATTGGAGATTGGCCCGGCCTCAGCGGGGCTACAAACACTCTCTCTCCTCCTTCCGCCGGTGAGTGAGGCACGCGGGGTGCTGAACATTACTCGTGACCGTCCGCTCTGACATCCCTTGAGAACGACGCAGTTTGCGCGGGAAGCGGGGCGAGTAGCCAGAGCGTCATCATGTTTTGCAGGCGTGCGTGTACGGTGACAGGCTCGTTTACTGCAATATTAATATTTCCAGCCGCCTGAACTTAGAGGGGACTGAGAAATATGTGAGAATGGTGGTAGTCAAGCCTCGGCGGAACTCACACACTCTCTTTTCTCCTATCGCCGGTGAGTGACGGGCGCGGGGGCAGTAGCTTTCTTGTAACGTAAAGAAAACTAACCCTGTGACTGTCAGCTTTGCAATCCCTTGTGAGCGGCGCCGTCTGCGCGGCTCGAACAGAGGGAGAGAGCGCGGGGAGAGGGGCGAGCAGCCAGAGAGCGTCATGTTTGCAGGCGTGCGTGTACTGTAACAGGCTCGTTTACTGCAGTATTGATATTCCCAGTAGCCTGAACTTAGGAGGGGACTGAGAAATATGTTTGTGATGGAGGTTAGACCGGCCTCGGCGGGGCTAAAACACTCTTTTCTCCTTTGCCGGGAGACGGGGGGGCGGGGTAGCTTTCTTGTAACGTAAAGAAAGCTAGCCCCGTGACCGTACGCGTCTGCGATCCCTTGTGAGCGGCACGGTTTGCGCGGCTCGAACAGAGGGAGAGAGCGAGCCCCGTAATCATCCACATCTCTGACATCCCTTGTGAACGGCGCAGTTTGCGCGGCTCGAACAGAGGGAGAGAGAGAGCGGGGAGTGGTGCGAGGCATTTGAAACAACGCCTCGTATGAAATTTCTCTTTTAGGGAGAGTGTGTGTCGCAGCGGCGAACACACACAGCATGTAAATACAGTGAGAAAAAGGATATTGTCGCCGGATAGCTGAGCTGGCACGGCAGGCTGAAGGCGGCGAAGATTCGTCCGGCTTCCTCAGGCGCTGTCCTAAGCTGGCTCGGTGCTTTCTTGACGGCGGCGGCTTCTCTCGGAGAACAGCGATGCGAAGAGCTTCGCTGAAGAGACAGAAATCAGAGTTTTAGCCTCCGAGCCTTCCTTATATACGCTCTGACGCCGCCCATTCTGGCGGGCTGTGACGCGCGAGGGCGCGTGCGCCCTCATTGGGCGTGACGTCACGCCGGGCTCACCGGTAGGCTAAAGCAGTTGCCGCGCGGCAGCCAATGAGCGTGCAGTATTGCCCGCTCTAGCTCTGCTAGCTGCCTGCTGCACTGCGTTGACAATAAATGAAAATTAAGGATAATTTTTGGCTTCAGTATCTCGAGAAAAGATGACTTTTCCCGTAGCGTAAGCTAAACTTACGCAAATACGAGAGAACCTCTCGTAAGAGAACTTGGAGGAGCCAGGACATTTATATTAATTATGTGTGAGTAAAATGGGCTAATTTTCATTTTTGGGTGAACTAACCCATTAATGCAATGCTAATCAACATAGCCTGTATCATAGAATTTAATAAAATAATATATTTTCACACATGAAACCACAGAAGTAATTTCAAGTAATTCTGATTTTTGAAGCAAACATGATATTAAACTCATAAATTGTAGTTTTTGACGGTATGCTAAGCAAACATACTAGCTTTCCCTGTTGTCAAGAGAAAATGTTTTATTACTAATCTTTAAAAGTAAGTCCAGGTAAGATCATTTGAATGTTTTTATTTGAATAATTTCATAATTGAAAGCAAGGTTAAGTGAAAGGTCCGATAAAAAAAGAGAGATGTAGTATGAATAAAAAAGTGCCAGTAAAAAAATAAAAATAATAATAAAAAAAATAAGTGGGGTATGGTTAACATTAAATTTAAATGCTCTTTTATTTCGTTCTACCGAAAATGTGCTGGGAGCCTACATCTGATTGACAGACAAATCATGCGATCTTTTTCACTGTTGTCTTTCACTGAGCGTTTTTCAGCTTTGTACAAAGTTTGCTTCGTACATTTAGTTTAATTGTATTGTTTAAGAGGGCGAGCTTTACCTTTCAGTTGAACTGTGTTAATGTTTTCAAGACACTTACATTGTTCTTGCTCAGTCCAAGCAATAACGGTGTCCATGTTATGAGCCGAGTTTTTTATTTACTTCAACTGCTCAGTGCTCTGGTAATATCAATGGGATGACCCATTTCAGGATTTACCATAATTACATTTTAAAATCAGAATATGAGCATAGCTCATTTATATTCAATAAAATATTAAAACGTTAGCAATACGGATTCTAAACACGAGCGCCAGTGGTTTGAACGCCCCGCCCCCCAGCTAATTGATTGGTTTTGCACCCGAGTCAGACCTGTCTGTTATTGGCTGAAGCGCTTCAGAACTGTCTGTTATTGGCTGAAGCGCAGGGCTGAGGGCTCAGCCTCCACCGGCACCGCACGCAGTCGTTTGAAAAGTGTTTGTGAGATGTAAGCTCGCTCTGTTGCTCCGTCGGCACCTTTGCGAAAGTACTCTGTACTTTTGGTGAAAAATAAATGTAGCGAAGTTGAATACTTTATTTTAATTCTACTCAAGTAAAAGTAAAAGTATCACAATTTAATTATACTCAAGAAAGTAGAAATTTTTTAAAAATCTACTCAAGTAGGCTACTGTAACTAAAGTATTTGTAATTAGTTACTTTCCACCACTGTCACAGACTAGTGACATGAATATTCTTCAAAAAGAAAAAAATACATTTTCTGTCACAGTGTCTGGTTTGTGTTCCCTGGTTACCACTAGATGTCCTCCTTCCCCACGGTGTCTGTCACATTATGAACTGCATTCCTTGTCTGTACCAATCACTGTTCATTGCACTCAGCTGTTCCCCGTCATCATTGTTCCCAGCTGTTCCCTGTTTCATTGTTAGTTCTGTGTGTATATATACCCTGGTTGTTTCAGTGTTTGTCATGGAGTCCTTGTCTATTATCACACCACTTCTGAGTTCTGCTTTGTTGCCTGTTTTGTTTTGTTTTGTTTTGTTTTGTTTTGTTTTGTTTTGTTTTGTTTTGTTTTGTTTTGTTTTGTTTTTGTTTTGTTTTGTTTTGTTTTGGATTGCTTCTTTGGTTTTGACCCCTGCCTGGACTGTTTGTGTGTATGGATTACCCCAATAAATATTACTTACTGCTATTGGATCTTCTCCTCTTTTCCTGTGAGTGGATTGTGACATTTTCATACATCTCTATTTTCTCCATTTTTAGATGTACTATCCTTTTAACTAGGAATATTCCCTTTGAAATGGAGATGTTTGAGAACAGCTACTTATGGGTTGATGGTCATGGAAATGAAAAATGTTTAAAAGTTAAAGCAAGAATATGGCAATATTCTGAAACAAGTTAATTTTAAGTGTTGCATGTCATTTTTAACTAACTTCATATAGCAGACAACAACTAGTCACTAAACCTGGCTCGGGTAAATATTTGTTCGAGTCATTAGGGGGTAATGGAAGGGGAACATTTCTCGGTAGAGAACTGTACTTACACACATACAGTAGACTAGCTCTTTTAAGGGTGCCTACCTCTATCTGTACTTTAGATTCCACTGGCCTTTCCAGTGTGGGCTGAGGACTAGATGAATTGCTTGTGTCAAGTCTGACCAGTGAACCATAATGTTCTGTACTGTGTGTTTGCTCTACAACATACTGTAGCCAGGATGTTGGGTTTTTTCTTTCTTTTGCAATTAGTGTAATTCATTTTCTTGTCACTCTCAAACCCCTTTTCCACATCTAATATTTTTCAATCTTTGTTGAACCGTTGCAGTTGCCATTTCAATCTTGTCTCTGATATGAAGCCCAGGTGTCATGCCAAATCCACCTCAAAGTGATTTCACTGGCTGAAATGAGTATTCTATTTGATGCCTGATTAGAAATCCTATATAATACTGTGTTTTTCAACGGTTGCATTCCACTATTTTATCCTGCTTTAAGAGTGTTAATGTTTTGTATAATGTTTGTGGTTGGCAAAGCCGAATTTTCAGGATTCTGGATTGCATTTATTTGAAATATATTTTTTTTTTTTTGCAATAATGTAAAAGTTTACTGTCACTATTGATCAATTGAATGCATTCTTGCTGAAAAAATGTATTAATTTCTTTAAAACAAACAATGGTATCTTACTGACCATAAACGTTTGTTAACATGTTAATACGTAACATGTTAATAATCCCTTCCATAGAATTCTGCAGATTTTTCCCAAATATCAGCACAAAATATAGGGGGAAAGCTCACAGATTCCATCTGGACCTGCAAGTGACTACTTCTTTACATCCAAGCAAGTGTGCTATTAGTATACTTCTTTTAAACTAAAAATAAAAAGTATACATTCAGTCAACATTTGATGTACTTCTTTGAAGAAAGAAATATTCTTTGTGTACTTCTAAGAAATAAACATAAAATTACACTTATATTATACCTGACTTAAACTGACAGAAAAGTCTATGTGGCCTATACTTGTACTCAATCTTTTTATCAAGATCAATTTAAAAGTATAATTAAGTATTCTAAGTATACTTGTAGATGTGTTTACTCTTTTGATTAAGTATAGCCTATGAAATACCTTTTTTTAGATAGTTTTACATAATGTCTTATAAACTTACATTTTTTAAAGATAGATTTATAAAGAAAACAAAATTTTCCTAATTCTGGAAGTAAATTCCTATGTACGCTGGACTTCACAAAAATATACATACTCAATCTACTTAAAGCACAGATAAAGGTATTTCAAGTATATAAATTAATACCTAAATAGGAACATATACTTAAAGTGCAAAATTAATATATAAATAGTAAACTATAAGTATAATGTTAAGTTCACTTAAAGAAAACTTACAAGTAAACTTGCAGTATAAAACTACTATACTAGTAGTTTACTGAGAGTACACTTCTAAGCGTACTTTCATAAACTAAAAATGTGCTACAAGTATTTAACTAGTAAACTAAGTATAGTTGCAGACAGTACAAATGAAAAATGTAGTGGCAAACTAGTTGTTTTACTACTGTTACACTTAAAGTATACTTTAAAAGTATACTTTTATACACTAAAAGTGGGCCAATTTACTCTCAAGTCATGAAATAATGAAATAGTACACTTACAAGTATAGTATTAGTACATTGATATTAGTATACTTACTACATAAATTATGCTTATAATATACTTGAACTTTACATAAGTACTTAATCAAATGAATTTTTTTTTTTTTGTAAGGACAGGATTTGCAGATTATTGTATTTGGCAATACACCAGCCCATCACATACTGCACAGCTGGTATGTATAGGCTTAAGGCTTCACGTCCTTACAAAGTTGCACAATTCAGACAGCTGTACTGTAGAAACGCCAAATTACTCCTTTAAATAAAGTTTAAGCAGTCAGTTTTGACGTCTCAACTCTTGACCTCACAAAGAGAAATATGTCCTCAGACATTTATCCAGAGGTGATTCAGTGTTTTCCACTTGCTATCTTTACTTGGGGAGATTTACTGGACACCCTCAACCAAATAATGAAGCAGGAGGGAGTAAACGTCTGACTGTTCCTCTGCCTTCACAGTGGAGGTCAGCTGTGTGAATACTTGAGTCTGTTCCTTGTCATTCCTGTATTTGTACATCATATGTTTGTCTGTTAGAGGGAGTGACAAAGCAACTATTTAAGCATGTGGAGAGCTACGTGTGTCTACAGAAAACCAGAAATACCATGCTCTTTGCCCTAAATATCTTGCATAGGGTGTGTGTTCATGCATGAATCCATTACAGCTAAGTGCGTCTGAATGCATCATTCCGACCACACTTCTTGAGAGAATTACTTTTCCATACATCAGCGCCAGACACTGATGTCAGACTAGAGAGCAGAGAACGACTCACACGTACGCTCAGGACTGACATGGTGTTACTCATGCCAAACACTGAAGTCCTCAGAGAAGAACACTGCATTATGCAACCTCTCTGAAACTACTGCAGAAAGATGCCTGCTGAAAACTGAAGCTGCTGAAGTCGGTTACAAAGCCTGGGTGAATATTAAAAATATTAATAAATCGTCCTGTAGCTCAGATGGAAGAGCATGGCACATTGCCAAGGACAAAGTGCTAACATCTGAACAAAAAGACGCATGCCTTGACAGCTTATCTTTAATCTGTTCTTCAAGAAACTCATTTTTTTTTACTTCAACAAGCGTGTGTTAAGTGCTAAGAAATCGATTTGTCAAGGCCAATTCAAGACTAGTTATAGGTTGCCCTCCACATAGTCAGCATAGTCCAAAAACATTGATTAATTTAGGAAAGACACAAGTAGCGGAAACGGACCTTTAATGCTCATACAAATTGCTCATATGCCTCTGGACACAGAAGGACTGCATTGGCGTTTGATTGAAATGTAACATCTATGCAAAATAATCCTTGAAACTCTTTGACTCCCTGTGCCAATGCATCGATGAAGTCAACAGTTGGATGTGTCAAAACTTTCTTCAGTTAAACAAAGACAAAACTGAAGTCATTGCGTTTGGAAACAAAGATGAAGTTCTCAAGGTGAACGCATACCTTCACTCTAGGGGTCAAACAACTAAAAATCAAGTCAGGAATCTTGGTGTGACACTAGAGTCAGACCTTAGTTTCAGTAGGCATGTCAAAGCAATAACTAAATCAGCATACTATCATCTGAAAAATATTGCAAGAATTAGATGCTTTGTTTCCAGACAAGACTTAGAGAAGCTTGTGCATGCTTTCATCACCAGCAGGGTGGATTATTGTAATGGACTCCTCACTGGCCTTCCCAAAAAGACCATAAGACAGTTGCAGCTCATACAGAACGCTGCCGCCAGGATTCTGAGCAGAACCAGAAAATATGAACATATCACACCAGTCCTCAGGTCTTTACACTGGCTCCCAGTTAGATTTAGGATTGATTTTAAAGTATTATTACTGGTATATAAATCATTCAATGGCCTAGGACCTAAATACATTGCAGATATGCTCACTGAATATAAACCCAACAGATCACTCAGATCACTAGGATCATATCAGCTAGAAATACCAAGGGTTCACTCTAAGCATGGCGAGTCCGCTTTTAGCTATTATGCCAGCCGCAGCTGGAACCAGCTTCCAGAGGAGATCAGACGTGCTCCTACAATAGTCACTTTCAAATCCAGACTCAAAACACTTCTGTTTAGCTATGCATTTAATGAATGAGCACTGTGCCAATGTTCGTCCGACTGTTTGTACTGTACTGTATTTTATTTTTTATTCTTCTTAACTGTTTTAATTATTCTTATTTCTTGTTATTATTTTAATTTCTTTTATGTAAAGCACTTTGAATTGCCATTGTGTATGAAATGTGCTATATAAATAAACTTGCCTTGCCTTGCCTTGCCTTGCCTTGCCTTGCCTTGCCTTGCCTTGCCTTGTCTTGCCTTGCCTTGCCTTGAAACGTTTCTCATTTAAGGTCATTCCGTTTCGAATATGTGATTGTGTATAGTCAACAATAAGCATAAACATTTAGCATTTCCATTTTGTAGTGTGGATCATACATTGCAACATTTAAAATGATTCTCGTGTTTAAGAATCTGTTATCTGCTTGACAAATAATTTATGCCATACTGCAGTGCCCACTGACATGCTTTTGAAGTTACTGTTACCCTTTTTTTTTTTGGCCTTCAAAAACCTGCATTGAGAATGGATAAGAACTGTTGAGTTGTGGATGTTGTGATTACCTGTAAAGGCCCCAAGATGGAGCTGGTGGTGTACATGAAGAAGAGACGCAAATAGCTCAGAACATTGGCGAAAGCAAAAAGTCCTTCTGCAACCAGGATGGGATGGATCGCATCCCATTCTTTCCTATCTACCACTTTATCCTTATACTGAAGCAGAGGACAAAAGAAAGGTTGGTGTAAATTATGTTATCAGAGACACTTAAACACAGTAACACTTTAGACAACAAGATTGTAAACGTTAGCCAGCGCTCATTAGATTTGGTGATTTAAAAAATAAATCAATTCTGTATAATTTACACATCCTTGTGTCATTCCAAACTAGAGCTTTCTTTTTCCATGTAACACAAAAGGAGATGTTCAACGAAATAGTACTTCTTTTATGTACCACGTAAGAAAGGAAGTCATAGCTTGGAAAGAAAAGAGGACGAGTAAAAGTAAATGATGACAGAATTTTCATTCTTGAGAAAACTAGTGAGTAATGACTTGGCAAAGTGCTCAGAATGAAATGTTCTGGACTGGGTTTATACCTTGCTGTAAGCCACCACTCTCAGGGCAAACGTGGCCAAATAAAGTGAGTTCATGACGAAACTTAGCTGGTTTCGTGACTCTTCCAGGAAATCTTCCAATCCCTCATACCATAGACGCTTCACATCCGACCACACCATGCCTGCAGAGATAGGAATTTGCCATCAGCACAAAGAAGCGTCCAAGCAGCAAATCAGAAATTCCTTATTTCTGGCAGTTTTGAATCACTTCCAGATTCTATGATAATCCCTACAGGGCCAGAGACACTCAAAGAACCATGCCTGACAGAAAAGATTTATGCATGCTTTTTACAATAAGAGCAAATAGCGATAGATGCTATTTCCACTGGGTGTAAGTACAGTATATTAAAAAAAGTGGAAGATACTATTTGCACCTCAGTGTATTGAATTACATTTTACAACAGTATGCATTAATAACAACATATTGTTTACCACAACATCTGTTCACATTTATTAAAATAAATGAACACAGTGGACGTGCCAGGATTCTCCAAACAATTTTACGAAGTGCTTGAATTACACTTTACAAATATTTTCTTCATTTGTATTTAAAATGAATGTGTCTCTGAGCTGGTATGCAATGGGAGTAGGGTGAAGAATTGGATTGGAAAAAGGCTCCACCAGACAATGGCAAAAAAGCCTTTGACGTCAGGACAGGCTATTGGGATTTAGTGCAAATAGACACTCATGAATTTACTCATGTCTATTAGGGCAGGACGATATGAGGCTCTGGGCCCTATCTTGCACCCAGCGCAATTGACTTTGTACACTGACGCATGTATCATTCCTATTTTGCACCCGCACAAAGCGCGCTTTTCCCTCCACAGAAGCACGTCGCTAAACTAGGGAATGAACTTGCGCTCCCTGGGCGGTTCAGCGCAAAAAAGGAGGCGTGTTCCGGCGCAAACGTTCCTTCATGCTATTTTGCAGGTTTAGAAAACAATTGCGCCACTAACCAGGAAAAAATAGTTTAAAGTCAGTGGCGCGTTGCGCATGTTATTCATATGCTATTTTAAGGGCGCATGCTTGGCCATAATCAATGTAGCGTGTGCACAACGCGCATACAATTTGATTCTCATCTACACAGAAGCAGCAGTTTTCATTTTTGCAAATCATACATTATTATGATAGATAGATAGATAGATAGATAGATAGACAATTTATTATAAAAGCATACATCTAGCTTACACATTTACCCAAATTAGCATACGCCTTTTTAACCGAAGTTAATTTGGGTGTGTTTCTCCATCCCCAACGTCCCTGACGAGAGCGTTGCTCTCCTTGGCTGTGAACCGCTCCTGGCGCGCGTCTGGCAAATCCGCCGTTATAATAGGAATCCGCTTTAGAACAAAGCGCGTCTGCTCTTAAAGGGAATGTGAGATGACGCTCTGATTGGTTTATTTCACGTTACGCCCAAACCACACCTATGAATAATGAAGCTACTTCAGACTCATTTTAGATTTGCGCCTGGCGCAAGAGTCATTTATCCCGCTGGGAAAATAGCAACAGCGCCAAGACCCGCCCACAAAGTTACTTGCGCTTTGCGCTTTGCCACTTGCGTTTCAGATCGTTAAAATAGGGCCCTCTATGTTTTGCACCATTTTTTTTTTGCTATCCGTTTCTATTGTAATTATCAGAGAGCAAGACTGCTTTACATTATTTACATTTGACAGTGATAAAGAATCATAAATCATGCGTGAATCATTATCAATAAATGGAAGTTGTGATAGTCTTTTTTGTGATGGTCCCTATTGTGACGTATATCAAAATGAAACTGCTTCTCGAAAATAAAAAGAAATGTAGGGTGGGACTAGTGTGAGTGAAAGGCGCCATTAAACACATCATTAGAAAGAAATGTAAGAGGGAAGGGAAGTTATTTTGATTAAAGATTGAGTTTTAGTACATGACTAAAAAAAAAACAATGATGTGCACGAATAAATGATTCATAATAATAATATTATATCATAATAATATTCCATAAAAAAATAAATAAGAATAGTCTATTTTGATTTCATGCTGACTTTATAACTTATAATGTGAAATGGTGTTTACAATTACTTGTCGCAACTTACCACATTAAAGGAATAGTTCACCCAAAAATACAAAAATCTGTCATCGTTTATTTTGAAGAATGCCGGCATCCAAACAACATTTCATGAACTCATTTTATGGACTAAAGACATTTTTCAAAATATATTTTGTGTTTTCCAGAAGAAAAAAAGTGATACAGGTTTAGACCAGCATGTGGGTGAGTCAATGATGAGAGAATTTTTGGGTCAAATGGCTTTGAATGGGGCTCAACGAGCATCAAAAGAAGTATTTAATTCATTACATTGTGCAAAGAAATATTTTTTTTACATTTTGTACAGCTAAAATAACTCCATTGTGATAATGCTTTTGTAGATTTTGAAATGCTCGCTTCAGTGAAACCTTTTAGTGTGAGGAAGATTAATGGTAAGGCAGAGGTAACAACACAACAATGGATGTACCACAAAAAGCACAAAACTCGCTGAACTAGTTTTGAAGACAGTTGAATATATTTGAATAGTTGAATTATAATCTGTTGCCATTTTGATGTATAAAAGTACACTGGAGGGCTTGTGGTTTGGAAACGTGGTTAGAGTTAAATGCACATCTAGAGAAACATTAGGTAAATGATATTAGCAGTGCATATTCTTAAAGGGATAGTTCACCCAAACATGAAAATTCGGTCATTTACTCATTTGTCATTTACAACAACTTGAGGGTTGTTCCTGTATGAATTTCTTTCTTCTGATGAACACAAAAAGAAGATATTGCGAAGAATGTTGGTAACCAAACAGTTGATGGGTTACCAACATTCTTCTAAATATCTTATTTTGTGTTCAGCAGAAGAAAGACATCCTTACAGGTTTGGAACAACTTGAGGGTGAGTAAATGATGACAGAATTTTAATTTCTGGGTAAACTATCCCTTTAAAGCTGAAGTGTAAAGAATTCATCTTCCTCCCTCTAGTGGTCTTCATGCAGTCTAAATTTACTTCAACTCGATCGTATGACATTCTTTTAGTCAGGGTGCACAATAAACCATACAAATTTAAATTCACAGCCATTTGAGGCCATAAATACTTAATAAAAGGAAATAAGACAAAAACTAAAAACAAGTGCCATTAGCAACAAATTGCCCAGTGGTATCATGGTAATGCGCTCTAGAGAGATTCTAACCACTAGCTTTGTTTCTCACTTCCGCATAAAGGAACATTATCTATGTAATTTATCAGTCATACTAATGGTGCTGTAAAATTATGAAGAACAGATGGAAGAACTGAATGTATATACTGCGTATAAGTTTAAGGCTCATGGGTCCATTGTGATTATTTATCTGACTTCATAAATATAATCTTTACAAAGGTAGATTTGAAAGAATTTTGACATTGAGACTTCATTGAATGTTTCATTGAATTTGAGAATGTAGGCTGCCACAGACTTAATCCACAACATGAACCTCTTAACCTCTTAAAAAACATCAAAACTACAAGTGTGAACACACCTTTACATTTATATGAATTTTTAAAATCGCAATGTTACAAACTACTCTTTTGTACCATTAAATGCACAGCGTACTTCTGCTCTACAGTCTATGCAGCATTACATCACCAAAGTGTTGACTCGGAAGAGGCATTTGCCTCAAGGCCTTAGGGATGAATTCATGGCACTTTATGATTTGTTATAATACTTGATTTATCTTTTTCTTCCTGCTGAAACAACGATCACAGCAAAACATTCTCGTTTGTTGGATAGAAAGCAGATACCAAGAAAATAATAGATAAAAGTGTTCATGTATGCACACAAATGCCGCCCATCCTCACCTATGATCCAGAGAATGAGAAAGTAGTCTATCGATGCCAAAGGGGGACCCGTTGAGTTCTTTGTTTTCTCATTGTAGACCAGTGAATACAGGTTTAGAAGCAGTAGGAAGGTGAAGTAAGATGCACTGTGAATGATGAACTTGATGAAAGGTGTGTGGATGACCTGGCCCACACGAGAACGAGGTCCCAGCAGGTAGCAGACGGACAGCAGCGGCCACAGCAGAACAACACTCAAAACATACAGGATCTTTAAGCATGTGTGCTTGCGGCGGTAGCTCGCCATCTCGCCAAACCACACCGTGTTCAGGAACTGCTGACAATTGGACTGGGCGACAAACTACAGGTCAGAAAAAGAGAAAACACATTACAAAAAAGACATGTATATGGTCTTTTCTCATAAAATAAAGTCTTATATATCTGTCAAGTCATTTAATCTGACAATATTTGTCTACTGATTAAGCAAGTTAACCAGGTGTACATTTCCTAACTATGATTGCAGATTATGTTGTTGGCAATGTTGTAATATAGTAATTGAACCAATATATTTAATGATTTGGTGTTTCCCAGAACCATAGTTCCAAAGAACATTCACAAACAGCATCACACACTTCCACAGCTCTTGACCTGAAGGAAAATTTTTTTGTGCTCTGGGGCAAAATATGCAGGCTGACATGCATGCTAGCATTTTTCATTCCATTGAACAGGAATATGACATAAGCGGGAACCTGCGACTGAAGCAAAACAACAGAACAAAAATAGCGACATAGTCCTCGTACGCCATGTTCATTATTTACATCTCCACCATGCTGCATGACATCATCAACAATGGTTCTCTATTGTTGAACCAACGTTGTTCATACGACGATTGTGCGACGTAGTTACTACCGTTTCGGGAAACTATCTTAAAAATAAAGGTTCTTTAAAGGTATCTTTGGTTCCATGAAGAAATTCATGGAACATTTCCATTGCACAAAGTATTCTTTAAGGTGGAAAAAGGTTCTTAAGCTTATTAACATTTTCCTCACTCTAAGAAAAAAAATCCTGGTTCTTTTAAGAACTGTTAAATACAAGGTTTTTTTAGGGAGCCAAAAATAATTCTTCTGTGGCATCGTTGAGAAATTCCCCTTTTGGAACCTTTATTTTTAAGAGTAGTTCATTTTCCAGCGATGCATCATACTATGGTACTTAAGCAATGTGTTAAATCGTTGTATGAGAAACGCAGCCCAGGCTTGAGAGGACACAAGCACAGTAAGTTGTGTTAAAAATTCTCATTAACCTCTTTTTGGTTGTATTTGATGGCCAGTTTGAGGCGACTGAGGTTCATGCGTTCCTCCAGCAGGCCTCTCTTGTCCACTTGGTCTTCACTGGACGTGTGGTTCAGTATGACTTCCAGTTCGCGAGAGTTGCGGGCCTGAGCCAGCAGGTCTTTGGCAAACATCTTGCACTGCTGGGCAAGTTCTTCATAATCATTCCTGTAATAATGTCAATGAGACCCAGAATGAGCAATAGAAGGAAAAACCTTAATTTCTTCTACACTCTTACAAATAAAGGTTCTTTTGGCATCTGTGTTTCCATGAAGGACTGTTTCCATTGCACAAAAAGTTTTTTATAGTGGAAAAGGGTTCTTTAGATTTTTAAAATGTTATTTGTACTATGTACAAAATGGTTCTTTCTGTTCACTGAAAAGCTCTTTGGGGAAACAAAAATGGTTCTTCTATATCAGGGGTTTTCAACTGTGGCCCCCAAGATCTACTTTCCTGCAGAGTTTACCCCCAACCTTTGCTGTGTTCGAAATCGCCCCTATACCCTCACCCTATTCCCTACATTAATCCACTAATACTGTAATACTGTTTAATAATCATTTGAAACTGGCAGCTCCAGTAGTGATGAAAACATGTACTGTATCTTGAACTATGTCATTGAAACTAGCATGTATAAACCTTAATTAATTTAACAATTTAATAATTAATGGACCAGCAGTTTGGAAAATGGATGGATGGATGGATGGATGGATGATTCTGGCAAGCACAGTAATTCATTCGACACGATCCTAACAGAGCATTATGGGTATTTTCCAGCCATTGAGTGTACATCAGTTTTACACTCGTTATTGCAGTGCATGGGATTGAATGAGTGAACTCGATAATGTCCACTATGGTTTCGGATACTACTACAAATGGCTGTATCCCTCAAATAGTGCCCTATTTAACGGTATAAGGGGGCGATTTTGGACACAGACCTTGAATAACTCACCTACCTGCAACTTTATAGTAATCCTAAAGACATTGATTAGCTTATTCAGGTGTGTTTGATTAGGGTTGGAGCTAAACTCTGCACGACATTGGACCTTGAGGGCCAGAGCCGAGAATCCCTATTCAATGGCATTGCTGTGAAAACCCCCTTTTGGAAACTTAATTTTTTTGAGTGTAGATCTGTCATGACACATATTCAATGGCATTGAAAGTAATCTACAGCTCTTTTTTGGATGAGAAATTGTTTTACAATGGAACATGGAATAATGTCAGTATCTACAGGCATGTAGAGGTACTTGTTATTATCTGAATCAGGAATATGTGTTTAGGAATAAAGTGTTTTGTCACACCGGAGGAAATTTAGGTTGAATCACCTACTGTTCTTTTGACTAACATGAGGGTCTTGTTGTAATATATTTCCCATCTGAATTAACCTCTTCGAGTTGACTGTCCAATTAATATGATGGGCCAAAAATTGCTGTAGACATAACTTTTGTGCCTCACCTGCTAATGGTGCGTGAATGGAAAATTCTAAATTAAATAAATACTTTTTTACTCATCATGAATCTATCCTTTTAAGTCCCTCTTAAATTTAATTATTTAACTGTTTATTCCTTATTTGCGACAAATGGCACTATATGGGATAAATCATTCTCTCAGGGAAACCTGGAGACGAATTGCGATTTTTTTCAAATTTAGCAGCTAATTTGGAATTTAAAAGGCATTCTTATAAGTGCAGTACGGATTTTCTGAGAAACGCTACTGAAAATTTTAATTTACATGTATACAAAAAATATTTTGAATATTAGCTAGATGTCTGTTTGTGTGCTGTAAAAATGTCTTTATCTGCATTAATATTGGAAAAGCTTTCCAGTGCTGGAGAAACGTTAGAGAGCCTGGAAATGAATGCCGAGGTTGCTTTGTTTCTGTTCAATATATGAGTAACATTGAACCAAGATATGCTGTTGTATGCCACTGTTGTTGTAGAATCACAGTTGATTCCGGAGCAATGAAGGAAGGGGTGTTTTTGTTTGGGTGTCGATTTCAAATATTAACATTAGCTGCGTTTACATGGACCCTAATAGTCCGATTATAATCAGACTACTAACGCAGTCGGAATAAAAACTCACATGCAACCACGTCAATCGGAATGAATTGGCCAAATCCGATAAAGTGGCTGTTTACCCTACACCGTTTTCAACTAAAAACTTTTTATGTGTTTTGGCCATTCATTTACACAACAATGGCGTTTTGTGGGCCTGAAAATGCAAACTTTAGAAAATGTGTTTTAAACACGTTTTTGAAAACGATACCGTTATTGCGTTCGTGCAAACTACAAAAACGCAAACTTGTGAAAACAGCTACGGCATGCGCATGCATATTACGTGTTCAGTCTATAGGCGCATAGTGTTTCTTTACAAAGTGACATCGCCAACTACTGGCCAGGCAGCAAAATACAGCATTTTTAGTCGTTTCAGCAGATCCGTGAACGTGAAGCGTTTTGACAACGTTGCCGCCTGTACTCGAAAAATGCAAAGGAAAAAACGTTTCTGTTTTTAGTATATTGTTGTCGTGTAAACATACCCTAAAATTTTATTCGGATTGTAAGGGGTGGTTTAAACCAGGGCTCTGGACCGGTTCAATGAACGAAAACAAAAAACTAAAACAAACGAAATTTAGACAGGAACATTACCAGAAACGGAAACTAAATAAAATTGAATCGTTCTGAACAGAAACGCTTATTTGAAATGGCCATTAACTGGTTAATAACGCTATTTTATCTTTCTGTTTAATATTTTAATTTGGCAGTCAACCAATCACGAATTCAAATAGTTCGGACTATGCAAATGTGATATTGAAGCATAGCCTATCCAGTGTGAGTGAAATGCCCGCGCTCAGCTGCCAAGTCATCATAGGTGGGTCGCAATGGCAATGCGCTGGTGTTTTCTGAGGATACATCACCAACCATCAAGAATTAGGTCTACATTTCAGTGAAAATGACTTGCAGGTAATATGCAGCTTGTTGTGTGTTTTATAACCAGTGAAAATTGCAGGATAATGTAGAACATGGATTCACACAATGTCACATCATGCACTTAAAGCGCTTCTGTAACAGAGAAAACAGATTAAAACTAAATATATAAAAATTAATGTATAGTAATATAAGTAATAGTATATATATATATATATGTATATATATATATATATATATATATATATAGTATATATACTTAAATAATTACAGATTAACAAAACGAAAGCAAATTTTTTTTGCTGCATTTTGGTTCAGTTTCCTTTCGTTGAATACATTTGGATAAAAAATCTTGTTATAAAAATTATGTTGTATTGGCTATGACTAGACAGCAAATACAACACTCTCTTCATGTTTTTGAGTATAGAAAACAGCAAAAAATTGTTAACATTTTTTTACATAACAAACATTATTAACAGTTTTAAAGATATTAAAGATGTAATTTTTTCGGAACGGTAATAATACCGAAGGAATGCATGAAAAGAAACATTAAAATACTGATTCTGCTCGGAGTGAACCGATTTAATTTTTGTTTTTGTTTTTAAACCCTGGTTTAAACCTTTTTCTAATCCGATCGAGAGGACAAGTACTGCGCATGTGCAATGATGTAGAAATGCTGTAATGACATGACGCAATGAACGTGCTGTTGTTGTTGTTGTTAAATGAAATGTCACAAATGACCGTTGTGTCATTCTAAAATTCTCCTTCCACTTATCTGGCCCTATCTTGCACCCAGCGCAATTGACTTTGTACACCGACGCATGTATCATTCCTATTTTGCACCCGCGCACAGCATACTTTTCTCTCCACAGACGCACGTCTGTAAATTAGGAAATGAACTTGCGCTCCCAGGGGCGATTCAGCGCAAAGAGGAGGTGTGTTCCGGCGCAAACGTTCCCTGCTATTTTGCAGGTTTAGAAAACAATTCTGCCACAGACCAGGAAAAACCTACTCTAAAGTCAGTGGCGCATGGCACATGTTATTCATATGCTATTTTAAGGGCGCATGCTTGGCCATAATCAATGTAGAGTGTGCACAACGCGCATACACTTTGCTTATCTCATCTACACACAGACGCAGCAGTTCTCATTTTTAGAAAACCATACATTATTACAAGGAACAATATTAACACACGAGGGAAATCATTGTTGTGTCCATAAATCTATCTTACACATTTACCCAAATTATTATACGCCTGTTTAACCGAAGCTAATTTGGGTGGGTTTCTTCCATCCCCATACAATGTCACTTCTCTGTCTTTTACGGCCCTGACGAGAACGTCGGTCTCCTCGGCTGTGAACCGCTCCTGGCGTGCGTCTGGTAAATCCGCCGTTATAATAGCAATCCACCATGGAACAAGCGCGCCTGCTCTTAAAGGGAATGTGAGATATCGCTCTGATTGGTTTATTTAACGTTACGCCCAAACCACACCTATGAATAATGAAGCTACTTCAGACCAACCCATTTTAGATTTGCATCAGGCACAAGAGTCATTTATCCCGCCGGTATAATAGCAACACGCCCGAGATCCGCCAACAAAGTTACTTGCGCTTGATACTTGCGTTTCAGATCGTTAAAATAGGGCCCATCGTCTGTGAAGTGGAGCAGGACAACGTCCCATCAGTCCTTGTTTTGGACTTTCATCCACACAGACGCCTTGCTTTGGTCGCAGGAATGAATTTTTACTGCTTGATAAATATAAGCAGCATGGCACAACGATTCATGCACATGTCGTCTCCTAATTAGGACCCGAAATAGATAAATATTAAGTCTGTTCTTTAAAATGAAGAAAAGAAGCAATTTAGGAGAATAGTCTGAGTAAACAGCGGGAAACTCAAAATTCCGATTTTGAAGCTTGTGACATATAAAACGCCCACATCAACCTGATGAATTTATTTAGCAGTCATGTAAACACAACGTTTGGTTTCAATTCAATTAATTAATTCTGATTGAAAGAAAAGGTGTCTCCATATAAACATAGATAGTGTTTCTCAGAAATCACTTTAACTGCACCTTTAACTCAATATGATTAGGTGTGTAACCATTGTCAAAAATCCTGGTTCTTTCTACAACAGAACAACTTTTGTCCCCAGTAAATTAATTGTTATTAAAATGCATGCATCTGTAAAATGGTCAAAACCAAAGCAAAGAGGGTATTTGCTGCAGTTTAGCTCTCTCATTTAGCAGTTATCCCTATGAGACCTCTTTCTCTAATCACTCTTCCATTACCGAAACTCCACTTCCACCAGGCTCAGCTCTTTCAGATCAGTGCTGAGCTCAAATGCTCTCAGAATGGGGTCTTCTTCTGTAAGCATGATCAAGGATGGGCTGGCAAGGCACCGGTAAATATCTAGACGGAACCTGCAAGAGACACGATGGAGGAGGAAGGAGAACACTAAAAACATTGCAACACAACTACACATTGTAAATATACTTTAGCATGTCTGTTTGTTCTTATCAAATGTATTTATAGGTGCATTTTCAACTGGGACTACTTGAAATCCCTAAATATGTATCATGTAGGTTGAAATGTCTTACATGTTCTTGAATAAAGATTGGACTATGTCCCTGATAAGCCTTCAACGTTTTTTCAACTTTGAACTAATAAATCTTAAATCGTTCTCTCTCAAATGCTTTTCTATTTTTTTTTTAAGATATAAATACAGAATTAACTTTAAAAACTCTGGATAGGGAAAATGGGAAAATTATTAAATAAATGTGTAGATTACAAAAATTAAATATATATATATACAGTATATACAATAAGAAGATGCAATAAAAATGTTAAAAAAGTTTTTAAAATGTGCGAATAAGAGAAATTAAATAAACCAAATGGTTTGATTGATTAGATAAAATTATTACCTTGAGTGGCGAAGACTGTCCTTCTTGTTTTTGGCATTACAGAGGGTACACTCGCACCCTACAGCGTGGGGTCGGGGCAGTGAGATGTCTTGCTTTAATAGCATGGTCAGAATCTCATAATTGTTCCTGTGGGCAGCAAGAATGACTGGAGCAACATCCATTGTGGTGGAATACTCTGGGTTTTGAATGCGCTGCATTAATTTCTAAAAAAAAAAAAAAAATGAAATATGAATATTTATAAAAATACTATTTATAAATATAAATAAATAAATACAAAACTGTATAAATATCACTGATAGTAAAATACTAATATTTAGTCAATCAAATATAAAAAAAGAAACTCTTCCAAAAAATAGACATATCGTTCAAAAGGGCATATGTGTTTTCCTTCACTATTCGTTTCAACAAAACAAAAGGTTTTTAAGATCAAGAGAAAAAATTCTGTCAAGCATTTCCAACAAGTTAACTGGTAGACTTAATATTTTTAACATAAAAAAATAATATATAATTGAAAAATAGACTAACCGCAATAGAAGGCTTGGAGGAACGCCTGGGCCGATGGTTTAGCAGGATGTCAACTGCTCCTACCACTTCTGAATCAATAGCCACTAATAATGCATCTGTGGCCTGCACACACGCATGCGCACACACACACACACACACACACACACACACACACACACACACACACACACACATACACACACACCCATCCCAAATTAACAGATTGGTTTTATATAATATGTTATGCATGAGCTGAGGACATGGGTGTTTTCTTACCTGACAGCCATGGTCCAAGAGCAACTGCAATATGTCTAGATTCTCATTTTCGATTGAAATGGTGACAGCATCTCTCCCAAGTACATCTACACAGTTAATGTTTAATTCACCATGTCGTTTCTCCTCCAGAAGTTTCTTTACCATGTAGTAGTCTCCTTAAAATGCAGTTAGGTAACAATACAGGTTCAATGGTTTATACAATGACAACTAAATGTTATCAGCAAGAGAGGACAGTGGTTTGTGATGGAAAATTATATTGCCCTTAAAGGAGAGATATCCTTCCCTGAGCCATTTTAGGATTTCTTTATATGGTAAAAGAATAGCAACTGACTCCTGTCTGCACAATGTAACCAGAGGAAATTCATTAGTTTTCCAAGCTGTTTCTGGAATGTTTGGAAATAAACTACGCAGCACACTGCTGTATGAACCAGGTCTGAGCCATCAGTCAAGCTCTCAAAATCTACTTTTCTCAAAACAAATTACTAGAACCACACTAGTAGTACGTAATGCAAAATAAATATGTGAAATTCTTACAGTCCATTATTTGATTACAATTATTTTAATTGTATACAATTACCCTTAAACCATTCGAAATAAAATCTCTACGGTCAAACTTTTAGTTACTTTTTTTTTTTTTTAGTTAACTAAACTACATCTTCGTCTCTGTTCTAATCTAAGACATTTTTGAAACTTTCTATTCTAGCACTTCTTATGTTGCTGTTTTTCTACATGTGACCATTTTATTAAAAGTAAAAAACATCCTCTAAATTATCTCTAAATTAATATTAGGTCATAAACGTACTATATTATTAGCAATAATTTAATAATATTGCTAAAAAAATATACATATATATATATATATATATACATATACATATATATATCATATATCATATATATATACACACACACACACAGGCTTTCATAACTAAATATGAACTAAATATTTGATATGAGAGATATTATATTTTAATAAAACAATGATACATAATAGAAACAATAAAAAAGTTAACATACTATAAGTATTTTGTTTATATCTCAAAATGTATCTAACATAAATATAACCTAATATACTATTATTGTTGTGTTATACAATATATATTTAAATACATTCGTATTGTAATGGTAAATGAACTTACCCTTCTCGCAGGCCAGCAGAAAGAGCTTCTCGTCCAGAGTGGTCTCCTCCTTCACCTCTCTGACGTCTTTTAACGCCAGATATTTATCCGGTGAGGACACGTCCGTGCCCTGATATAGAGCAGCCATTATAACGGAGAGAGAGTACGGCAAAGCACTGATGTGCATCCCACTGAGCAGATAATTACACCTTTATACACATGAAATCACGAAATAAAAATAAGAGCCCTGGTCAGTCCTGATGAAAACGATGTTACGCGCTCTGATAAGGCCCTCGCTGTAATGAGAGATTGACTCCTGTCAGAGCTCTTTATTTAGCTTCCGCGTCTCGGCTTATGTGTGTGGTACGATAGAGAAAACATCCATCAGCATGTATGACGATATTCTAAAGGTTTTCATAACCAAATCTTCTCCAAACGATAGTAAACACAAGAAGAGGCAAGAGCATCGCGATGTTCTGTTGAGCTGGTGCTGATGATGCTGTAAATGCGCATGCGCGCTCACTGCCGTTGGAGCATCAATATAGTTACATAAGTGATGAATGTCCGTAAGAGCCTTTTGGCACTGACAAAGCTTAAGTACAGTATATCTTATTGTGTATATACAGTAAGTAACACCATTTCATTTTGAGTGATGAGTCTTTACTGCATTGTAATCCAAAAAAACGTTGTTAAACTGTTAGGAAGGAAAGCAGTGATGTTCTATTTTATATGATTCCATCGAACCGAGCAAATTACCAATAAGGATTAAACAAGCAAAAGCAATTAATAAAAGGGGGAAGCAATACATGCATTGATAGCCTACCATACCAAAAATATGTATAATAGGCTAATTAATTTAACTAATTTACACTGATTAAAGAAAAAAAGTTTTGTTAACCCATGTATGATTTACAAACAGAAATTAAGCAGAAATGGTGTTTAAAATATGTAAATAAATGTAAATATTCAAATTATATTTATCCGACATGTTTATATGTTAATTAACTTGTTTATAATCATGTTTATTGTTATGATATATGCTGCCATTTTGTCCATGTCTCCGATGGTGAGCTGGAGTTAAATGTCTTTTTGGTCACTTTTAGACAGAAAATGTAAGAAAGAAAATTATACATATACAGAAAGATAATGCAAATATAATTTCACTCACCAAGCCTATCACTTGAAGCAAACATCCATCACCCCGAGCGCATTGGGCCATTTAGTGAAACTGACGGCATAGGCCTAACGGCAGATTAAAGGCACACTGTGAAACTTTTCAACCTTCATAATATATTTCCAAGACCCTTGTGATGGTACATCGACTTACAATAGGTTGAATGACACGTCTGCCATAGCCTGACGGGGTCTGTATCGCTTTTACTGGCACTATGTAACTTCGGGGTTCGGGTAGTAACCCAAGTACAAAAAGAACTACAAAATTCGACTGCTTTACGGCATACGTCACTTCCCCCACCACTTCGTCAAATTTGGACGTGAGAGGCCAACCAGCGTTTGTTTTCGGCTTTCATGCGTATGTTTTTGTCATGGGGCTGTTTACACCTGGCCACTTCATGCGTTTTCTCAGATGGGATAGCTATCTGATCGTGAAAAGACCAGGTGTAAATGCCCTCCGAAACGCATTCAAGACGGATTTGAATCCGATCGCTCAAACCACTTCAGGAGGAGGTCTGTGCCGCATTCCAGACGAAACTGGACAAGTGTAAATGCATCTGGTTGTTGAAACCACATGTAAATTGTACTCCTCTCAAAAATGCTAAAAATAAAAACGTGTGAGAGCGTGTTATAGGCTATATGTTATAGACAGATATGACGACGCTCCTGGAACACACATCACCGCAGATGAGCAACTGAGCATAGTCATAAAGAGAACGTGCAAACTATCGCAAATCAAAGTGAAAGTAAGTCGCAGACGCTTAACACACAATCATCATCATTAAAAGTAAAGAAACGAAATGATCTTACCAGGGCTGTTACTGCTCTCTCTTATTGCGGTCTTTGATTTAGAAATTTTAGCTGATGATCAATAAAATGCTGTTCATATCTGTTGCTTTCGTGACGTGCACTCCATTAAATCTGCATACAGCGCGGGAATTGAAGATCGGATTTAAATCCGTTTCGCAAAAACACATTTATGTGACCAGGTGTAAATGGAATTGTTTTGATAAATCAGATAGCTATCCGATCTGAGAAAATTATTTTTTATTAATTTTTATTATTATTCGAAAAATATTTACGACAGTGCAAGTATTCCATAGCGACTCTAGGGGTCGCTGTTTGACAAAAACACAATTCCTTCACAGTGTGCCTTTAAGTAAAAACGGAAATCTTCATTATGAGTCCTGATTGTGGCATAATGAGCTAGAAGCCCATTTGTCCGCATTATAATAAGTTATGTGACGTCATTATCGCGCTTGCATTTAGGCTTGAGCGCGTCTTCGGTGAGGTCTCGCCTTTTTGTTTGGTGCTGCATGCGGCTGTGACCGTTCAGAGCGGACAACTGTTTGATGCTGCGACCTATTGCGTTACACTACAAACGTGGTTTTGGCTTCCTCCATTTTAAATAAATACATTAATGATTTAAACTATGTTTTACTTCTGATATAAACATTTAGATTAAATATGCCATTCTCAT
Organism: Abramis brama; assembly: GCF_963993115.1. NCBI lineage: Eukaryota > Metazoa > Chordata > Actinopteri > Cypriniformes > Leuciscidae > Abramis > Abramis brama. The sequence continues at coordinate 6,654,877 of NC_139986.1, read as the reverse complement.
TAATGGAGATAAACACTTAAATTGCATGAAATCATTACTGAGAAGCTACAACAATTTTTATATTCAATAAATATAAATATTTGTAGTGAATGCGATGCTTTGAACACTTTTCCTGTGGCGTGCTGTGTTTTAACTGCAGAGATAATTGCTTATCATAATAACAGCAGATTGTCTGAGAAAATATTTTCGTTCAAAAAATGCACAAGACCTGTTTCCATTAAAAAATATAAAGCAATTAAAAATACTATAGACCCCTTTTGCGCCGACGTCACAATTACGTCACAGCGTTAGCTGGAGGCAAAACAAACGGACAACTGGAGGCGGCTAATAGACCCTTTTACTGTTTGTACACAATGATGACATATGCGCGCGCATATTGGCAATGGAAGTATGGCGAGAATCAGCAGCGTGTCAAGCTACGCGAGCGGATTAAACAACAGACGCGAGCATTTTTTATTATGTCCTCGCTCCAATCAACACGTTTAATCACCTGCAGCCACTATTCTGAAACGGCCGTGATCCTGTCGGAATCCTATAAAACTTAAGCCCCTTGGTGGAATATCGATTAGTGCAACCGTAAACGCAACAACCAGACATTTTGATGCTGGGAAACCGTTTTGATAAACTTTCGGAGGTGCCAACATGTTAGAACCAGTGGGGAAAAACACCACTTCCGTTGCCAAAATGCGCGCAACTATTTGATCACGTGGGCTGTAAAAGGGTCTATACAAACCAGCACAGATTTGGCTACATAATAAGAAGCTTAAATTATTATTATTGTTATTAAATGTCATCTTGTTGTGTTGTTGGGTGCAAGAATCGACGGAGTACAGGCTCCAATTTGAAATTTTATCGAATAATGTTTTCTAATTATTGTGATTATTTGTGAATCATCTATGATTGTATACATTGTTTTGATTGATTGTGACTAGACTTTTGGAAGTCATAAAACTGCATCGGGGAATAACATTATAATCTTGTTCACGGTAGAGAAAGATGCATGTAGGCTACACAGGAAAAGTAACCGTGAAGACACTGAATTTAACATAAAACCGCCTTCATAATAATCACAAATACACTTACATTGCTGTAAATGAGTTTTATGAATGAATGGCTTGTTCTAACTGTTGCTGGTCTTCGTCAACAACACACGCTTTTGCACCACCTGCTGGTGAGGTTGACTAACAGCAGATGGAGAGTATGCTCGGCAATCTACTGCTTTTCCTGCAGTTCCTGGATGTCAATGTTGAATTTACTGTCGAATTTGAACCACTGAATTTGTGGAAGTGAATTTGCAAAGCGAAATAAAATGGACCAAAAAATGCCTGTTGAATATTATAGGTTGTATTTTTTGGACAGTTTGAATATTTGAACAGTTATGTTGAACAGTTCAGTTGAACAGTTCAACAGTTTGAATATTTTGGAAGTGAAAGGTGAATATGGATTATTGAATTTTTAATAATGAAAATGTGTTTGAAATGTTTTTAATTGAAATATTCACAGCTTAAATATTCAACCATGTTGAATTTCAGCCCATAAAAATGGAAGCCCTAAAAATACAATGCATTAAAATGCAAGCATGGTTAATGTAATGCCTATTTTTTTTTCAAGTAGTGCAATTCAACAGGCTTTTTATTTCAAAAACATTTGACATTATTTTTCTTCCATATGTCTCTCAAAGCAACATACATCCCAGGAGATCAGAATCAAGGAGCAGACATCCTGTCGAGGCAGGGGCTGAGGCCCGGGGAACAGAGACTCCACTCCTAGGTGGTGGAGTCAGAGGTTCGGCCCAGTGGAAGTCGATCTGTTCAAGTCTTGAGAGACGACACACTGTCCACTGTGGTTCTCTCTCACACATCCAGCCCCGCTGGGGTTGGATGCCATGGTGCAGACGTGGCCGAGGCTGCGTCTTTACGCATTTCCCCCGATTGCTTTGGTTCTGGGAGTTCTAGAGAGGGTCCATCACGACGGGGTCAGTCTGTTACTGTTAGTACCCCGTTGTGGCCGGCCCGCGTATGGTTCTCAGACATAATTTCGCTCCTGGACGGCCCTCCATGGGAGATTCCCATCAGGAGGGATCTGCTGATGCAGGCAGAGGGCTTAATCACTCTCGGCCAGAGCTATGGAAACTGTGGGTCTGGCCCCTGAGGGGGCACAGTACCGAGAGGCTCTCCACAAGGAAATTGTACGGCCTGAAATGGAACGTTTTCACCGTTTGGTGTAGAGAGCGTGAGGTGGACCCAGTTAACTGCCCAGTGGCTTCAGTGCTGGAGTTCCTCAAAAATCGATTCTCGGCTGATCTTACCCTGTCCACACTTAAGGTGTACGTGGCTTCCATTGTGGCTTTCAACGCTCCTCTGGGTGATGGGACTCTGGGGAGACATCAGCTGGTCGTATGTTTCCTCCGTGGGGCTTGGAGGATGAGACCTGCGGCCCGTACCAGGGTTCCCACATGGGACCTGGCAGTGGTTCTCGAAGGGCTGGTCGAGGCCCTCTTCGAACCTCTGGAGTCGGCTGAGGCCAAGAACCTTTCCCTCAAAGTATCTTTTATACTAGCCATTACTTCTCTGAGGAGAGCAGGAGACCATCAGGCGCTCTAGATATCTCATGGGTGCCTGGAGTTTGCTCCAGGCGACATTAAGGCTAACTTGCATCCCAGGCCGGGCTATGTGCCTAAAGTGCCTTCTAATGTGGCATGGCCTACGGTTCTGCAGGCTTTTCATCCCCCACCTCACCTGACGGTGAATGAAAAGAGACTTAATTTGCTCTCCCCTGTCAGAGCTCTCAAGATATGTATTCAGAGGTCCTCTTCAAGGCGGAAGTCAGACCAATTGCTGGTGTGTTTTGGGTCGTCCAAGAAGGGGCTTCCCGCATCTAAACAGACCATCATCAACTGGATCGTTCAGGTAATATGTATGGCTTATCAGTTTGCCTTCACCTTTGGCCGTGAGGGCTCATTCAACCAGAGGCATGGCGTCCTCTAGAGCCCTCCTTTCAGGGGCCCCGATCCAAGATGTGTGTGATGCAGCTGGATGGGCCACCCCACACACTTTTATTAGATTTTATAGTCTGAACATCCCTTTTATGCCTGGCACTCTAGTGCTCTCATCCTAAGTGTGCCTGTGCGCAGCTTCCCACTGGGACAGGCAGGGCTCGTTCTGGCATAGTGGGTACTCGTTCCCCAAAGTGTCGTAGTCGACGCAGTTCGAGTTCCCTCGAAAGGGAACGTCTCGGGTTACGACTGTAACCCTTGTTCCCTGAGAAGGGAACGAGACACTGCGTCCCTTCGCCACGCCTTCCCCTGCCTGGGAGCAACTTGCTTCATCACAGAAGCTAACTCTGTTTTGTGTGTTCCCTTTGTAGCTTCCGTGTATGCTGTTACACGTTACGTCATGACGCAACACCAATCATGATTGGCTTAGTTTCATTCATGCTTCAGAGGCACTACGCTGGGGGGCGTTCCCCAAATTGTCATAGTCGATGCAGTGTCTCGTTCCCTCGTGTAACAAGGGTTACAGTCGTAACCCGAGACGTTTTTTGACAAACACCAAGGTTGTGTGCATGTGGTAATTTATTTGCTGTCCGAATCCACATCTCTAAGTTTACAAGAAGAGATCACATCAGACTTTACTGTTTAAATCATTTTTTAATCACTGCCGAGCACCATACGTGCATTGTACACTTTTGTCACTGTGCTGGAAAGTATTTACAAGAAACATTTTTCATCACAACTCCACCTCAGCGAACAAAAAGGAGAAAGAACAAAGCACGTAAACATTTGAAATTGGCCGTTATTGTGGCAGCATGTACTGTATGATACAATTTAAAAATATGTAGGCTAGGCTATTATAGTTTGGATTATTTTTTTAAATATCCCATTAATCCTAATAAATGCAATTTCAACTATTCCTGATGTGATTCTTTTATAAAGAACACCGCTTTCTCACATAACGCAGTGAAGCAGCACCTGCATGAGTGAACAATTGATTCTCGAGCCATCGATATAATCAAATTCAGCACCACCCCCACGGACAGCACCTGGTAACGTCACACGTAAAAAGCTATATCTTAAAGGGGACCTATTATGCCCCTTTTCACAAGATGTAAAATAAGTCTATGATGTCCCCAGAGTGTGTATGTGAAGTTTTAGCTCAAAATACCCAACAGATCATATTTTACAGCATGTTTAAATTGTCATTTTTTGGTGCTCAGAAAAACGCGCTGTTTTAGTGTGTGCCCTTTAAATGCAAATAAGCTGCTGCTGCACGGCACAGGGGGCTGAGCTTCATGAGCTCACACTCATTTTCATCTTATGGAAAGATGATAATATCAGAAACTCTCAGTAACGGTGTTCATTTCGACCCGGAGTCGGACAATGATGCCTACAGAGTCAGAGTGCTGTATGGAGATGGAACAGGTATAGTTTAGTTTAATTACGGTTATAACGTATTTGTCATCTGCTTTTATGTATCCACTATTAATAGCCTACAAGTCTGCTGTTTCGGACCAGGTCTGAATGATGATCAAAAATATACTGATGAGTTTAATAAAGTTTATTGTACATCACACGAAGGATGAAGCCTCAGTTTTACTCCAGAAAATCACCGTAAGAGCTGAGTAAACACAGTATAAGAAGTGCGTAAGTAACTTACATAAACGAATTTCGGTAGAGTTGAGAGAGCATTTTCTTTGAAAACAAAATAATTCCACCTTGTCTTCAGCGGCTGCCTCAGATTTCGGGAGTAAATAGAGAGATCTATGTGGATTAATACATCCATCCAGCCACACAACACCTACAACGCTGGGAGACATTCTCGTCAGTGCAGATAGCAGATGTGTACAACTCGCTGTGAACTCGATCAGGGCGGGTCTATGTTGAAACGGCAGTGTCTGTCAACACTTGTGGGCGGGGCCTGTGGCTTTAGTGACGTCACTAAAGCCACATTCTGAAAACAGGTCGTTATGAGACACTGCTGATGATTTATGGGGATTAATAAAAAAGGAGTGAGTGGATTTCTATCACTATGTGGTTGTGTACACACACTGCCAACACACATTTATGTCCAAATAGCATGCAAAAGTGAATTTTGCATAATAGGTCCCCTTTAAGCAACCTCCTAAGGTATAGTTCGGGAAACATGCCTAGAAATGGTATACCTTTAGTTATGTTATACCTTTAGAGTCTTTGTAGCGCTAAGAGACAACGTTATCGGGAAATCCAGCCCATGGCATTAGCTTTCACTGTTATGCTGATGATACATACTCAGCTCTATATTTCTTTGCGCTCCGACGAAACTTACCAATTCACAAAATGAATGCATAGCTGATATAAAAAAAAAAAAGTAAATAGCTAGTAATTTCCTACTACTTAATTCTGAAAAAACAGAGATTCTAGTTATTAGACCACAAACCCCTGCAGGCAGTAAGCAAGATACTGTCTAACACTTGTTGGATGTTCTGTCACATCTTTGTCGTCAGTTAGGAACCTGGGTGTTCTTTTTAATGCCAATCTTTCATTTGAAAGCCACATTTCTTAAAAATATATATGAATTTATATGAATACATATGCTCTCAATGACAAATGCGGAAAAGTTAGTTCATCCATTCATGACCTCAAGGCTAGATTATTGAAATGCTCTACTGGCTGGATGCCCTGCACACTTAATAAACAAACTCCAGCTGGTCCAAAACGCAGCAGCTAGGGTTCTTACTAGAACCAGGAAGTATGACCATATTAATCTGGTTCTATCAACACTGCATTGGCTCCCTATTAAACATCCTTTACATTTTAAAATCACTTTAAAAAAAAAAAAACTTTCAAAACATTAAATGGTTTAGCTCCTTAGTACTTAATGCATTATAGTCTTACTCGTCTATTGCAATCTCAAAATTCTGGCCAGTTGACAATAGCTATAATATCAAAATCAAAGCGAAACAAGATGAATGGAAAGTGAAAAATGGAGTGCTGTTAAACTGGACGGGGTTTCAGTAACGGGACATACTGGGGCCCATTGTAGCAAAGAATGTCCCAATGAATTGAACCAAAAAGAAGCAAGATGTCAAGCTCACTCATGTCTTCCATCTCATGAAAGTGATTTAATCTCTGGCATAATTGGTCCTAAATGCACAGCTGAAATCATTATTGAGGGACAGGTTTGCAACTCTCTTCACAGGTGACCACTGTGTCCAAGTCCTTTTATGACACACATCTGTCATCCTCTCCAATCCTCTCTCTTGATGATCTTATAGAAGTTGAAGGAGCTGGGGGGCAGACTGTACCATACTTGGGCTATACTGAAGTTAGCATACATTTCCCAGAGAAAATTGCTGGAAAAGCTGAAACTGTTTCCACCCTTGCACTTGTCATACCTGACTACAAATTCAATGCTGAAGTCCCAGTACTGGTTGGCACCAACACCCTTGACACATTGTTTAAATCTTGTGTTGCAAACGACAGCAGTTATGCTGCTCCCAAGGACAAATTCCAACATGCACCCCTTTTGAAAACTCTCTTGCGCAGATACATCCTGGGACAAAGCAATGGTAAAGTGGGCCAAGTCAAACTACAGGGTCAGAAATGCGTCGCCATTCCAGGGGGTCAAAAGATGGTCCTGGATGGGTATGCTAGGAATGTGGCAACGATTGCTGATGCTCCACTTGTAGTAGAGCCATCCACTCACTCCAGCCTCCATGGTGGTCTGCTTTTGTGCAGTTATGTCCTGACCAGTCCCAGACGGACCTCATTTAAAGTTCCCATTATCCTCCAGAATGAAACCGCACATGAAATCACACTCCCAGCTAACTGTTGTTTAGCTGAGCTTTATGCTCCATCAGCTCTGTCCTCACTAAGGAATACCTCAGCTAAAGAGAAAAAGCCTAGTGTTGTGTCTTCCACTACTAAAGTCGGCTGCAATGCAGTATGTTCCACCAATCCTGAAAATAAGATCACATTTGACTTCACAGACCCCTCTCTTCCTGAATAGTGGAAAGAAAGAATTACAACAAAGCTTAACTCCATTCCTGAAGTATTTGCAATGAGTGACCTTGATTATGGGCACACTTCAGCGGTCAAGCACAGAATTCGGCTTTCAAATCCAACTCCTTTTAAACAGAGAGTGAGGCCCATTCATCCCTCAGATTATGAAGCTGTTGGGCTTCATCTCCAGGAGCTTAAAGATGCAAACATAATCCGTGAGTCGGAAACCCCCTTCGCTTCGCCAATAGTCATTGTGAAGAAGAAGAACGGTGCTATCCGCCTGTGCACAGACTACAGAAAACTAAATAATCAGACGATCAAAGATGCTTACGCACTGCCTAACATTGAGGAAACGTTTTCTGCATTGACTGGATCCAAATGGTTTTCTGTCATGGATCTTAAGTCAGGTTACTATCAGGTGGAGGTTGAAGAGGAGGATAAGTACAAGACGGCATTTGTAACACCTATGGGATTCTGGGAATTTAATAGAATGCCGCAGGGAGTGACTAATGCGCCTAGTACATTTCAACGTGTCATGGAAAAGTGCATGGGCACCTTGCATCTCAAAGAAGTCCTTGTCTTCCTCGACGATCTCATCGTTTTCTCGAAAAGCCTGGAGGAACACGAAGAACGCCTCATGTAAGTCCTGAACCAGCTGAAAGAGTTTGGCCTAAAACTATCTCCAAGCAAATGCCACTTTTTCATGAAGTCTGAGAAATATCTTGGACATATTGTTTCGGAGAAAGGCGTGGAAACAGATCCTGAGAAAATCTCTGCACTCACCACCTGGCCAAAGGCGACAAATATCAGTGAGTTGAAGTCCTTTTTGGGTTTCACTGGGTATTATCGGAGGTTTGTCAGAGACTACTCCAAAATTGACAAACCATTAAAACAGTTGGCTATTGTCCACCTCGAAGGAATGCAAAGGGTTTTAAGCCTGTCTCCAATTCTGATTTCAAGAAACCTTTTGGTGGTAGATGGACGCCTGAGTGTGACACTGCATTCCAGACCACTGATTCAGAAGCTGACCACAGCCCCGGTGTTGGGATTTGCTAATCCAAAACTGCCATACATCTTACATACAGATGCTAGTCTCCATGGTCTTGGTGCTGCCTTGTACCAGGAACAAGATGGTCACATGATGGTGATTTCATTTGCCAGCAGAGGGTTGTCAAACTGTGAAAAACGTTATCCCACCCACAAGCTGGAATTTTTAGCCTTAAAGTGGGCAGTGACGGATAAGTTGTGTGTTAGTCTGATAGGATAACTTACACATCATTAGGAAACCCCTTAGTGTTAGTCATGCAATCCCTGTTAAGTGGTTTAAACAAAGCCTTCACACAAGCCCTTGAGTCAGATGATTTCCCTGAGGTTAGGATACTGACCCCTGATAGATCAATGATTTGGAATTTAATTAAATCAATTTGCTTATTCAATTTCCCTTTTAGTTACCAGGGCTATGAGGACACTCCCTGTTTACTTTTATTTTGTTATTTTATTTAGCTAAATAAAGTTTAACTAAATTTGAAATTTAACTAAATCAATTGTTTCCCTTTCCTTTTAGTTTTTTGGAGCTATAAGGATATTTTACCTTTACTTATACCCTATCTTAGATATTGACTATCAACATCTTCCCTCTCTCTATAGGATTACAGTAGTTCTAGCAACTGTTGTTTCCATAACTACCCAGGTCATTAGTATCCTAACCCCTGTCTGTGCTTTACCCCCCTCACTCCTTAGCACTGTTGGAAACTCAGAATCGACGACCAGGAGACTTGGTTCTTTCTTCAGCAGGTTTCTTTATTGAGAACACGTGCTGTCGGTAGCTGCAGTCACCAAAGTCTAATCTAAAGAAAGTTGCCTTGCAATTTTATATACATTTAGGGGGAGGGATTTACATTGAGGTTGAACAAAGCATGCAAATTAAGTATACAGGTTAAGGAACCCCCCTAGACTCCAGCTTGTTACCAGTCTCAATCCAATCAGCATAACTAATCAGTGTTGGAATCTTGATTATAGGGGCGAGGCAAGAGGACGCTGGCACTGTCTGTTGCCGCTTCTCCCTTAAGAAAATGTCTTTGTGTATTATTTTTTGCACTCTAGAACCTACTTTCTACAAAGTCACTATCTGCTATCTACCAGGTAGGTTTTTTTTCGGATTATATGGATGTATGGATTTTTGTATACCTGTTGTTGCTGGCAATTTTCTTCGTACAATGCCGGCCTGTTCCTGAGCTGTTGCATCAGAGTTTTTACTACTGTTTACTGGCCCTTTGGTCTTGATATCACTCATCGACACCAGCATCAAGATCGTCTAAACGGACAACACTTCACTGCCAAGTTAGCCCTCGCCGGACAAGGTAACATCTCCCCGGCTTAGCGAGCAGCCACTTGCCAGCCGGCTGGACAATCTTCGGATCCTCTCTGTAAAGCGACATGACGCTAAAGTACTCCATCCCGCAACTGCTTAATTTAAGGAATAACAGCAGTCCAACATATATCTCAGCCATTAAACAACTTAAAATTCAAAGCCGACCCCGCTACATCCATAGAAGCTGCCGTAGAAAGTTTGTTTTCTCTCAGTCTGGTGACTCCATTCCATCCCTCTGGTCAACCGAGCGCATTGTCGCACGGCATCTACGTCATCAGAACGCCTCTCTACTTGGAATAAATAGCGTTGGGAAGTCTACTTGCATAAGACCCGTCACCATGGAGCGGAACATAAAACGTGGAGTGGATTTCAGTCTACTTCGTTCTCTACAGTACACCACTCCATCTAACATCAAAATAGAACTGTTTAACGCACAGTCTCTCACAAATAAATCTTGTCTTATACACAGCCACATATTGGACAAGAATATTGATATCATGTGTCTTACTGAGACCTGGCATCAGTCAGAGGGATTTTTTGCATTAAATGAAGCATGTCCTCCTGGTTATCAATACTTGGAGAAAGCCCGCCACTCCGGTCGCGGTGGTGGCCTAGCAGTACTACACCGCAGTGACTTAAAACTCACCCTGCTGTCTCTGCCCGAACTGTCCACTTTTGAATGCCTTGCTTTCAGATGTAAACCACCTTTCACTATGACTATTCTTCTCATTTACCGGCCTCCTAAGCAAAATCCAGCCTTTATCTCAGAGATAAATGAATTTCTGGACCCTTTTCCCACAGCCCTGGTGAAAACACACATCAGCTCTCTTAGTCCCTTAATAACCAATCAACCATTCTCTACGCACTGATCATGTTCCATCTGCTCTTAAAACTGCTGTTATCAAACCCCTTCTAAAAAAAAACACTTCAGACCCTGAAGTTCTTGCAAACTACAGGCCTATTTCCAACCTTCCATTCTTGTCCAAAGTTCTAGAAAAAGTTGTTGCTGCCCATCTTCAGGATCATCTAAATTCAAATTCCCTTTTTGAAAAATGTCAGTCCGGTTTCCGTTCTGCTCACAGTTCCGAAACAGCCCTGATCAGGGTCACAAATGACCTGTTGATAGCGGCTGACACCGGCACACCATCGCTCCTCATCCTACTGGATCTATCTGCAGCTTTTGACATGGTTGATCACAATATTCTCCTTCAGCGCCTCCATCATACTATCTCCATCATACTATACTATGCCTTGAGGAGATTGAGGCATGGATGAAGGCAAACTTCCTACAGCTAAATAGCTCCAAAACAGAAGCTATTTTAGTTGGTACACCACACCAGGTTCAGTCATAACCCATAACCCACATCTCTTTCTCTGGTCAAAACATTCCACTATCATTGACAGTCACCAACCTGGGCGTAAGATTTGATGCTCAACTCACATTTGACGCCCACATAAAACATCTGTGTAAGACCTCCTTCTATCACCTAAGGAACATTGCTAAACTCCGTCCCACACTTGGTCTGTCAGATGCTGAAAAACTTGTCCATGCTATTGTATCCTTGAGGCTGGACTACAGCAACGCTCTCCTCTTTGGGATTCCTGGCAAAAGCCTTCAAAAACTACAATACATTCAGAACAGTGCTGCAAGGATCCTAATGAGGATAAGGGAATATGACCATATCACTCCCATCCTTCACTCACTCCACTGGCTTCCTGTCTCATACAGGATTAACTATAAAATCATCCTACTTACCCATCAATGCATTCACGGCAATGCACCCCCCTACTTAAAGGAACTACTCACAAAACAAAACTCTTCACGCAACCTCCGCTCTGGAAACAAAGCCCTTCTTCAACCACCCAGAACTAAGCTCCGCACTATGGGGGATCGAGCCTTCTGCTCAGCCGCAACGCGTCTTTGGAATTCAAATCAAATCAAATCAAATCAAGTATATTTGTATAGCGCTTTTCACAATACAGATTGTATCAAAGCAGCTTCACAGTATTAAATTAAAATAAAATAATACAACAAGGTTTGTTTCTAGTGGAATTTATTGATTGATAAAATAAAATTAAATATCCCCAAAATATCCCCAACTGAGCAAGCCAAAGGCAACAGTGGCAAGGAACCGAAAAAACTCCCCATCAAGTGACCTAATGGTGTCCTAAAACTCCATCAGGTGACCTAATGGAGAAAAAAAAACCTTGGGAGAACCCAGGCTCAGTCGGGGCCAGTTCTCCTCTGGCATTTATGAACTAAAGGCCGGATTGTAGTTTGAACTGTAAGATTTAAAATATTATATGAATGCCTGGCCTTTTTTGAACCGATAAGTATTACCTCTGTCTTGTCTGGATTTAATAAAAGAAAATTACACGTCATCCAATCTTTTATATCTTTAACACACTCTGTCAATTTGGATAATTTAGCGTTTTCATCCGGCCGTGATGAAATATATATTTGAGTGTCATCAGCATAACAATGGAAACTAATTCCATGTTTCCTTATAATATTTCCAAGTGGCATCATATATATTGAGAATAATAGAGGGCCCAACACAGATCCCTGCGGCACTCCATAGTTTACTGGAGTTATGATTGATTTTTCTCCATTCAAATAGACAAAATGGTAGCGGTCAGATAAGTATGATCTAAACCAGCTTAATGCTTGTCCTTGAACACCAGTATAATTTTGTAGTCGATCTAAGAGTATTGTGTGATCTATAGTATCGAACGCAGCACTTAGATCAAGCAAAACTAGTACCGAGATACAGCCCTGGTCAGAAGATAAAAGCAAATCATTTGTGATTTTAACAAGCGCAGTTTCAGTGCTATGATGCGGCCTGAATCCTGACTGAAACTTTTCATAGATATCATTTTCTTGCAAGAAAGAGCCCAGTTGAGCGGACACAACTTTTTCTAGTATTTTAGACATAAATGGAGGATTTGAAATGGGTCTATAATTTGCTAGATTATTATGATCTAATTGTGGTTTCTTAATGAGAGGTTTTTTAACTGCCAGTTTAAATGTTGTTGGAACATGACCTAAAGATAAAGATGAGTTAATAATATTGAGGAGAGGCTCTTCCACTACAGGTAACACTTCTTTCAGTAGTTTAGTTGGTATAGGATCTAATAAACATGTTGTTTTAGATGAAGTGATAAGTTTATTTAACTCTTTTTGTTCTATAGTTGTAAAGCACTGTAATTGTTCTTGCAGGGGGATAATTGAGGCTGAATTATAAGGCGCGATTGAGGATTGAACGTTTACAATTGTGGTTCTGATGTTTTCTATTTTCTCAGTGAAGAAGTTCATGAAATCATTACTACTAAACTGTAACGGGATATTTTGTTCGGGTGACGTCTGTTTATTTGTTAGTCTAGCCACGGTGTTAAATAAAAACCTTGGATTGTTTTGGTTATTTTCTATTAGTTTGCAGAGGTGCTCAGCCCTGGCCGCTTTTAGGGCCTTTTTATAACGTGACATACTGTCTTTCCACGCGATTCTAAAGACCTCTAAATTAGTTTGTTTCCATTTACGCTCTAAGTTACGGGTTTCTCTCTTTAGAACATGCGTAGTATTATTGTACCATGGTGCTTTAATTTTCTCTCTGACCTTTTTTAATTTAATGGGTGCAACAACATCCAATGTTCTAGAGAGAATGGTGCTTATAGTGCTAGTTAGTTCTTCTAGTTCATCTGTTTGTTTGGGTTCAGGCAGCAGCTGAGACAGATTAGATAAGCAATTTGAGAAATTATCTATGGTGGATGGAAGGATTGATCTGCCTGGTCGATAACGCGGCGCAGCATGACATATTACAGCAATACGTAATATGCAAGTTACCAAGTAATGGTCAGTGACATCATCACTTTGTGGAATTATATCTATATCGGTTGGATCGGTTCCATATGATATAATTAAATCGAGTGTATGATTAAGACGATGAGTTGGTCCGGTGACGTTTTGCTTGACCCCAAAGGAATTTAATAAATCTATAAACGCAGCCCCTAACTAGGGTGACCACCCGTCCCGCGTAGCGCGTGTGCGCACAGCGTTTGAAGCCCAATTCATGCGTCCCGCAAATTGAGACCGTGTCACGCATAATCCATGCTTGCTCAAAAAAAAAGTTGGTCGCTCTATATCCTCGAGCCCCAGGCAGCCAAACGAACATTACTTGACAGTTCAGCACGCTATTGTTGCCACACCCACCCCTCAGTTGAACTGCTGACTGTAGTCAACTTTTTCGTTGTTGTCATGACAGCGCACGCACGCGCATACCAGACACACTGGGAAGGAACTTTTAGATGCGCGCTTTCCAATTCGAAAAATGGAGAAAGAGACTGTCTGAGAGGCACCGCCATCATCAATTAAAAAGAGAAGGTGTGGGTTCAAGAAAGACTGGGAAAATGAATATTTGTGGCTGAAAGGTGTTGAGGGGGATACCGAGAGGGCTTTTTGTGACCTTTGCAAAACGTCCTTCTCAATCGGACATGGAGGGGAATACGATGTCAATCGTATTTTTTTTTTTGAAAATACTTTTTTTTTAACTGTTCCTGTGGTGTTGAACAACTACAATTCCTGTTAATCCTATAATTTTATATTATAATTTATTTAAAGTGAATAAATTGTAATGAAAAATAAATGAAATTAAATAGTAGCCTAAATCGTAAGTGGAAGTGCATCTGTCAATTCATTGAATGTTCAAAATATTATGAATCTTTGTTTAGAAAAAAATACACATTGGTTGGCCTATTCATGAGCATACATCAGCAATTACACGTTTAGGGGAATAGGGCATTATTAATATACCATGATGTAAGGTGGTATGTGCTAGAAATGGGTAAACCACTATCCACAGTGAGTCTGCCCATGGGGTGGGCCAGGCAGTGTCCCACATTGTCCCTCAGAAACATACCCCTTGTCCCCCCTTGGGCTTATTAGCAGGTGGTCACCCTACCCCTAACGCATCATTTGAATTATCTACGTGTATGTTAAAATCTCCAACAATTAATGCTTTATCGACATTGACCAATAGATCTGAGAGAAAATCTGCAAGCTCTTTTAGAAAATCAGCGTAAGGCCCAGGCGGTCTATATACGGTAGCCAAGGCTAGAGATAATATGGATTTTTTTCTAACATCTAAGAGCGTAACATTTAGAACAAGTACTTCAAACGAAATAAACTTATAACCCGTTTTCTGAGTAACATTGAGAATATCTCTATAGATTGTTGCAACACCGCCGCCACGACCAATCAGACAGGGCTCATGCTTATAGGAGTATCCAGATGGAGTAGACTCATTTAGACCGAAATAATCATTTGGTTTAAGCCAGGTTTCAGTAAGGCAAAGTACATCGAAGCTATTATCTGTGACTATTTCATTTACAATAACTGCCTTAGGTGTGAGTGATCTAATGTTTAGAAGACCTAGCTTTAAAAATTGTTTTTGTTTACTAATAGCAACATTTTCTGTTTTAATAACAATTAGATTTTTCCTAGATCCTGCAGTAGAATTATTATTTGATCTCACTAAACGAGGAATAGACACAGTTTCTATGCAATGTTCTACACTAGTATTTATATCATTTAAATTGGTGCAGGAGAGACTATGATTTGGACTTTTGGTTACTAGTCATCTAATGGTATTTAACATTTTGGAGATGTTATCCGACAGAAGATCCACTCCGAATCTGCTTGGGTGTAAGCCATCGGCACGGAAAAGCCTAGGACACTCCCAAAACAGATTCCAATTATTTACAAAGAGCAGTTTCTGGTCATTGCACCATGACATTAACCATTCATTTAGCGTGAATAGTCTACTAAACTTTTCATGTCCTAGTCGGTACGTGGGAAGCGGTCCTGACACAATGATCGTTATTTCAGGCGATGTGCTGCGTACTGTATCGATCAGATTCCTGAAGTCTTTCTTCAGAACCTCTGTCTGGTGCAGCCTGATGTCGTTCACTCCCGCGTGCAAGACCACAGTTCCGATGCGCTCGTCACTGTTCAGAATCTCGGGAACGCGAGCAGCAATTTCAGAAACACGAGCACCAGGAAAGCAGTGACTGTGCACCTTACTTTTACCTAACGTACCGTGTACGTGCCGAACGATGGAGTCGCCGATGATCACAGCATCGCGTTCGGTTTCGCGAAGAGGGGAGAAGCGGTTTTGTGTGGATAACTCGAAAACCGGGAGGGTCGGAGAGAGTTTTCTTGGTCTAGACCTGACTCGCGTCTTCCGCTGCGGAACCATCCAGGCTTCGTGGTGGCGTGTTGGAGCCGGAGTGAACGAGACCATGGCTGATCGCGACCTCGGCGCTCGGGACCGATGCTGAGTAACGCACGGAGTAGACGAGGTCGGAGTCAGCGGGTTAGTAAAGTTAATCACTGATTTGTGTGCATCGGCGCGTGATGTTTCAAGAGCTAACCGCCGGTGTATCAGCTCGGCCTGTCTCACTGAAAGGTCGTGGATCTGTTTCTCAACAGCTTCCAGCTCAGACTGCAATGCGTGCAGCTCAAATGTGTCCTCAACTGCACCAAGAGGTAGACTACTTACATCTGATATATTCGCCATGTTTGTTTGTGGAGTGTGGAGAAGACGCATTCAGCCGTGATCCATGGACGTAACCTATAAGAGTATCCGGCGTTGGATCACTAATAGGCTTGAGACGCGTCTGCTCAACAGTCCGCGTTGTAACTATGAGGTTTGAGCAGTAGTGCTTCTCAGTGAGGAAAAGTAGAAAATGTTCGTTGTAAGTGAGTTTAAAGGGAAAAATCAAGAATTATAAATCAAATCGATAGAGCTCCAAAGACAACAACGCGTTCAGATGCGACACATGCGCAATTCCCTTCCAGAAAACCTAAGGGCTCCTCAAGCCATACACTCTTTTAAGAAAGGACTAAAAACCTATCTTTTTAAGCAAGCATTTTTTACTTTTTGCTAACTTTTTATTTTTTTCTTCCCGGTTTTTAACTTTGTTTATAGTCTGTAGCACTTTGGGATTGTTTTTAACTATGAAAAGTGCTTTACAAATAAAATATATTATTATTATTATTATTATTAACTATTCAAACGCATATATGCTAATCCAATCAGCCCAACCTTTCAACGTCTGGAGTTGGGACTTTGGCTCCAAGAGCCATTAAAGACAAAAGGTTAGCGTCTCCGTGATCTGACTCATTTAACTTACACTGGTAAAACCGGTCTGGCAGAAATCTATTGCTGGAAACTCAATAAGCATCATTTATACCTCAAATGCTAAAATCAGTATTCTTCAACGTGATGTTTATGTAAGGAAGCATATCTGAAACATATTCTTAAATTTGTAATCCTACAGCACCAAGCTAAGCACTTGAAGTAACGTAAACGCACAGTAGGCCCCAGACAGAACGGGAGACACTTCCCGCTGTTTCTTCTTCTTTTGACCTTGATGTTTGATGTGTCCCTGCTAGCTTAGGCTAACAGCAGCTTAACCCATACGTGACACCTGTTTACCTATGTCTCCTAGCTAAACTTAAATAGGTAAAACACTCCTTTCTTCCCTTTCCTTTCTGAGATCATCTTATTGTTTCTATTTTGGTTTTGCTCTATTTGTTACTCTCGTAGTATAACGTGTGAAAAGAACCATCCGTTTTGAGGAATAGTTTTATGACATGTAAAAGTCCAGTCATCAGTCGATTCTACAGGTTTACATTAAGCAGGTAGGTGCTAAGCTTGGTAAATTTTAACAATATGTATACCAGAAGTTTCTTACAAATGCTCATTTTTTCACTGTAGGTACATACATTCCTTGGTATATTATAACAAAGTAAGGTAAATATTATTCTAGTGTATCAGGCAGGACAGATATATGAGAGCAACATGTCAACTTCATTAGCAATGATAACAGGACCAGGGTGAATATTTTCACGTAGATAGTGACAGGACGTCATCTGCCAGACTTCGAAGTAGATTACTCCATCAATATCTCGGAACATCGCCTGCATCACTGTATTCATCTGTATTGTATACCAATCACTTTGAAAAATATCCTGTAACAACACAGATCAGTAACAGACAATACTATTAGCATTAATATTAACTTGGTTTAGATAAACTACATTGTTTGCATTTTCTACCAGAAACAGTGCTGAGTAGGTTACTTCAATTTTTGTCTGTCACCTGTTATGACATTAAACTTTGACCTTGTAGGCCTATCTAATAGGGGGAAAACAAGGAATAGTTAATTAAAAAAAATGATTAATCTACGTTTCCTCATGTTTTATGCTGAGCTCTATACTAGTCTCTATTATTGAACAAAAAAGCTATTTATAGCAGAATGTCCAGTAAATGGTGACCATTTTTTCATGGGAAAAATAGTTCCCTTTCGAGAATGGTCACTTCGTATTGCGTAGCTTTCCTTGAGAATATTGAAGCCTATATTTAAAACACAGTGCAACTGCAACAACAAGTGGATCAGGGAGAGCAGATGCGCGGTCCTTCTAGTAGCCCTCTTCTGGAGAACCCAAGTTTGGTTCCCAGCGCTGGTGCAGATGTCAAACACAGCCCCTAGCCGATACCTGTGTGGAACGACCTCCTCACGCAGGCGAACGGGGAGATCTGGGACCCTCATCCCGATTTGTGGGCCCTCCATGTGTGGCCCCTCAA
Source organism: Abramis brama (assembly GCF_963993115.1). Lineage (NCBI taxonomy): Eukaryota > Metazoa > Chordata > Actinopteri > Cypriniformes > Leuciscidae > Abramis > Abramis brama. The sequence continues at coordinate 6,636,879 of NC_139986.1, read as the reverse complement.
CGGGTATCCTGGGACCTCCCAGAAGGAGTACTAAATATCATCACTGAGGCAAGAGTGCCTTCTACTCGGCGCCTCTATGCTCTGAAGTGGTCAGTTTTCACCAGCTCGTGCACAGCTAGGGACCTCGACCCACGTTCGTGTGTGGTACCAGTCATACTCTTCAAGAGCTTTTGCACGTGGGACGCTCCCACTCCATGCTCAAAGTATATGTGGCAGCCAAAGCAACCTACCACGCTCCTGTAGTGGGCCAATTACTGGGGGAAAACGACCTTGTTGTTCGTTTCCTCAAAGGGGCCAGAAGATTCCAGACCTCTTATATGTCATAAGGACCCGACTCATGTCTGGTTCTTACTGAGATTCATATCCCTTTGGGAGTTTTTGATTTGTGGCTTGTGTCTTTCTGTGTACCTCGGGCTGTTCGCCCAGGGCGCCAGTTCTGGACAAAGTCAGTTGCTAATGTGCAGCATTTTGCATTGCGTCCCCACTGTGTATTAGCTACGCAATACGAAGTGACCGTTCTCGAAAGGGAACATACTCGGTTACTAACTACTGAGAGTAGGGAACGAGTATTGCGTAGCCTGCCACACTATTGCAATCTGCTAGGTGCTTCGCTTCAATCGATTTAACCTGAAGCTATGGCGAAAATTATGGGCTTTTATAGCTATAAGCTACGCCCCTTCTGGTGGGTTCTGACGTGCTGGGTGCCAAGCTGCCTGATTGGTTCGCGCGTCAGAGCCGCTTCACCATAGGTTTGTGCAGTTGTCGCAGCAAAGCCAATGGGCGAGCTTATCACTCTGCTGATGCTCGCTGTGCAGCTGCACTGCGTTTTAAATATAGGCTTCAATATTCTCGAGGAGTATTCAATATTCCCCACTGCGTATTAGCTACACAATACTCGTTCCCTACTCTCAGGGAACCAAGGTTACGTTAGTAACCGAGTACGTTACATTTAATTCTGTTTCTCTCACAGAACTATCATATGCCTTCTGAAACATGGAATAGTGCTTGAGTCATATGGACTACTTTGCTTGTACTCTGGTACTCATCCACTTTCATTCCGCAAAACCATGGAAGACAATCATACCATAGGTTTGTAATGACAGGATATGACTGAAACACCTTTAAGGGATGGAATTTGGCATGAATTGGAAAATGAAGTGTCACCTCAGCACATGCATATTTGTGTTTCTAGACTTTAAATATAAAGACAGCAGGACAAATGTACCATATTACGAATACAAGATAGAAAGTTATTGAAAATGGAGTAGGATTGGAAAATTAGCAATTGTACCTTTAATCCTGCAGTGTTTCCAGACTTGATGATGACTCTGGTCTCTGGTGCACGACTCAACAATGCAACAACAGACTGACGGATTTTGGCCACTTCATGCACGTAAAATGTTATTGGGTGATAAGCCAAGTGGGCAAATATTGTAAAGACAACAACTGCATGAGGTCCACCAGCTATTTCATCAATATCATTGCTGATATAATGCAAGTCAGTAATGAGCATTTTAGGAAATCGCAAAGGAACACCGTGTGGCCTCCAGTGAACAATGATATTATTTTTCAATTCTACAGCCATCAGGGGTCCACCAGAACGAGGAGTGTGGAGGTCCATTCTTTTTATGCCTAAATAAGATAAGTAAAACTTACATTAGACTCATTGCTTTATTTATTTCTTAAACAACTTTGCAAAGCTGCTTTTTATTGCACACAGCAGCCCCCTAGAAATATGGAAATATGGCACTTAAGGAATAGTACACTTAAATTTTTTAATTCTGTCATCATTTACTCACCCATATTGAATGTTTGAATGTTGATGAGTAAATGATGACAGAATTTTCATTATGTGGTGAACTATCCCTTCAAGATGCACTGACTCATTTGCATGTCTGAATGTCATTGCATTAGATGCAAACAAATTCTTTATGAATTTTTGCAATGTAAATTACAGTGTAATTTTTAAGTGTGACCTATTTAAGTCTTTAAAAACAATTGTCACTTGATTTAATATTTTGGTGTAATTGCAAGACATTCATGCATTTGTTGATGAAGTATCCAAATACTTTTTGGGGCTTCTGTATATTTCAGTTATATTACTTTTATGACATCAAGTCTTAAATAACATGAGAACATTTTTAAACCCCCACCACCCTCCCATCAATGTCATGAACAACTTGCCTGGCACTTTTCTCTCTAAATACTCAAACCACTGCCTTGTAGTGGAGTCTCCCATCAAGTAGACGATCTTGTTTTTAAGACAATTTCTCATTTGTGAAGAACTGAACTTCTGGGTGTTGCACACAAAAGACTTCCAGACGTCTTTCAGATAAAACCCTGCAGGAACTGGTGTTGTCATGCCAGATCTGCATCTCTCCATTGTGCCTAAAGCAAAGAAACATTAACCTGAAGAGACAGTGCCGTAATTATGCAAATTCTTAATTCTCTTGCAACTAACAACATTTGATTTTAGATTATATCGGTCCTGATATATGAACATACCAATGCCTGTAGTGTTGGGAAGGACATTTATGATTTGTGTGTCTCCAGTAATAGCAACATTTGTTAATGTCCTGTGTGGAGTAAAAAAAACAAACATCTTCCAAAGTTTTTCTGGTTTTACAATTCCTCAGTAATTCATTTTGAATCCTTTCCCACTTACTTTGTGAAAATTTGCTCCTCAAAAGGATTTAATGGGTTTTCCAAACCACCTCTTGAGTGATGAACCAGTTTGTCACAAGAAAGTTTCTTTGGTCTCTCACACTGCCACACCGTCCCTGTTTTTATATCCTTATACTCACAGCAGCAGTCGCCTTTACTCCAACTTCCATCTGCACCCCACTTAAGATTGCATTGTACTACTTCACGGATCCTGGTTTTTTGGGGTCCTGGCCCTTCAAAGTAGCCATTATAGTGGCTGCGTGGAAATGAGGACTCCCTGTATTTTTTTAGAATCTGCACAAGCTCACTGGAGTGCTCTAGACGTACATAAACGTGTGCCTGACCTTCCCAGGGCAGAAGAAGAGCAACAGAGTAAGTCCCATTACGGTGATCCAGAACCTCCCCGTACACACTCGCCTTCAAGAAGAATAGAGAAGGTTAAGTGTAATGCAGAAAACTAATTTCTGTTAGTAAATCCAATTTTAAAGCATATAAAACTATAATATATAAAATGTTGTAAATCAACCATTAACAGGCAAATGAAACTCAGCTAATCAAACTCAGTGTCTTAATTTTTATAAAAAGAAATATTATAAAATAATATAAAACAAACACACCTTTAGCTCTGAATTGAATAGCTTTGCTTGGAAAAAATCTCCTCCATATCTTTTCAGGTTCTTGTTGTGGTCTCTGGCTGTGATGGTAACAGAGATCTTTTCTCCCACTTTGTAACTCTCCTTGAGTCCCACAATAGAGAATGTTGAGTGGACTGGGCTTGTGCTCTGATCCAGCTGAGTGATTTCTTGATCTGGACCGGGCCAGTCCAGAGCCTTCTGTAGCCGTTCCCACTCCTCTTCACTGATTCCCATATCATGAGCGGATATTGTAGATGAATAATTATTATTTCGAGGAACTGGTTTAGGTCTGGGGGGCTGAAATGGTCTTATTTGGATCCCACCATTCAATCCCCATAGAGCCTGGGAGAGGACCAGAATTTTAAATCGACCAAATTCTGTTTTTTTGTTCTATATATAAATTATTTTTTTATTGTAGATAAAGATAATTTATGGATAATACTATAAAAGTTATGTAGCGTTTATACGCCCGTATAAATATAATACATTTTTATTCATAACGGATTATGATCAATAATTAATAATTTAATTATTTTCAGAATTTACTGTAGCAGAATCAATAGTATGATCATTTTATCAGTTCATCCAATGAACAGAAAGCATAAACAATTATTAACTCTAGGAAATATAATATCTTCCTGGCCAAGAAAGAATAATCCCCAGCTAACAGTAAATAAATAAATCAAGGGTAAAAGCATAGGTAACTTAGATCGCAGTTCAAGACAATAAATTCGTAAGCACATAACACAAGTAATACTTCTCTTTTCAAATACAAACAATACTTTATTGATTATATACTAACACATAAAACTAATATCTAACACAAACACACGCACACGCATACACACACATTCATACAAGTTGCCGAAAGAAAGAAAGAAAGAAAGAGTTTGGAAAGAATGAGTTTAAGAGTGAGATGATGAAATCTCAAGATTCTATGCACTTATAAGACATAACCTGAACGAACCATCAATAATTAATTTCACCCTTCGTTTCTTAGGTGGGTTACTAAATCTGTATCAAATACACCAGTTCAGTTTAAGAGTCTGGAGGCAGTACTTGCTTGTTTGCGTTCCTTTTTTTCTCTTGGGATTCCCTTTTTGGATGTAAAAGGGGTTTCCCGAGTTTGTTGGCTGGTCTCCTCGTGCTTGGATAGATGTCTGTGGCGGCCACTCACGTGGTGTGGATGGCGGATTGATGGAAAGTCTTTGTTGAAGCTGGCTTTGCAGAAGAAACGTGGACCGAAATCTTGCCGCAAAACTTAACTTAGAATCGAGACTCACAACGGAAAAGAAAGGAAAACTCAGAAAAGAAAGAAAATTGAGACGAGAGTAGGCTAGTAAGATGGCTTGAATAAAGCTGTTGAACCCGTTCTTCTGATCTTAATTTGGGTTCCTTGTCTATGCGCGTCTACATGGTTACTAGTCTGTCTGTTTTTTTCTTCATCTTTGTTCTGCGAACCTAACGCTCTGCGCTGGTTTTTAAAGGTTTTTTTAAAACAAAAAAAGGTTTGTTCCTCCTACAAATGGGAGTTCTGACTGCTGCTTTGTTTTCAAAGTCGTAAACCATGTCTTCCCTGGGGGTGTCGGTTCTCTAGCTTTAAGTGGAGACCAGATGCAACAGTTTAGGCATGATTTCTCATGATCAGAATACGAAACATTTTACACAGATTTAATTCCAGCCATCTTGCTAGTTGTGTTCGTAAGACAGCATTGATATGAAACAGTACACACTTTCATTCACACATCTAATATCTAACGATTTAATGACTTGTATGGGATCTAACCAAGTATAGACACATATAGGTTGTAGACAATAAAGAATCATGTAGTTGAACGATGTTTGATTATAGGTCAGTCAAGAATTGTTCTGGGATGAGTTTTATGGATTTTGATATGTACAGTCTCTTGATGTGTAAAGTTTATGGGGTTTAAGACATTCCAATCTTAGGTCATGAATATTTCCTGCTGAAATCTGTTTTGTTCATCTCTCATGGGACCTTGGTCTCTGTCATTCTCTTAACCAATCAGTGTTCGGCAACAAATCTAGCATTGACCAGTTATTTCATTAGTGGGGCTCATCCCTGGGGGGCTCTTTTAAATAGCCAGACTGGTGGCGCCGGGACCCGATGGCAAGATTGATGATGATGATGAGAAGTTCTGAACAAATCTTCCCCCTTCATTCGGCGGAAAGCGGAGAGTTTGAATTAATCTTCTGGAAGAAGATTAGTCTGTGTTTGGTTCATCCTCGCAGTCGCTACAGTTATGTGGATCTCATTTGCGGTTGGTGAAATCATGCACAAAGTGTGAATGGGTTAGGTCCTACTATGTAGCGCTAGCAACACCATCATGGGTTCAAAAGCAAAGAATTGTCTTTACTCAACAAGTCAAAAGGGAACATCAAAGGGACCTTAGTTCTCATCAAGATGGCTGTATGTTCGACATTTTATCTGCTTCTCCACAACTAAAATAATTATGAGAATACTTAAAACTGAAGTTTGTCTTTTTTTCTTCTTAAAATACTTTCAATCCTAGATAAATAGGCAGAAACAACTATAAGTAACCTTGAACACTATGAACACACGGGATTTGTGGTGCTACACTGAAAAAATGTTTAGTTTGTGCAATTTAGAAAATGTACTTCATGTGGTAACATCTACAATAACTGGTTTTGTTTAAATGAAATAAATGATTTAAGATGACTGATTATAACTGAATTTAACCAACCTGAAAAACAAGGTTTTACTGAAGCATAACTCTCAGTAGATTTAACTTTATTTCAATAATAGAAACAACTCTAAATGTCCAACATAACTGAACATTAAATATTAACATAAACTACCAACAGCTTTCCCTTTACTTAAAAACCCATAAAGTAACACTTCATCTCTAAATATGCTCTCCTAATGCAGCCCCTTGCAAAGCATGCTGGGAACTACAGGTCCAGTGCTCAGGGCTTCGTTTAGCATTGTAAGCCAATAGATCTTAAAGCCTTAGCAACCAATGGTCTCTATGATCAACTTATATCTCACAATGCTTTTGAGGAATGAAGCCCTGAGCAGTGGATCTGTAGTTCCCAGTATGCTTCGCAAGGGCCTGCATTAGAAGAGTAAATTTAGGGATTAAGTGTTATTTTATGTTTTGCAGTAAAGGGAAAGATGTGGGTAGTTTATTCATGTTAAATGTTCAGTTGGACAGTTTCTATAACTGAATTTTGTGGTTACCATTGTGGTGAAGAGTAGTGCATTTCAATTGCGATTTTTTTTTATTTTTCACTTTAACATCATGTATATAATAACCCCTAATCACAATTTCTCATTGAAGCAAAATTCGCCAAACAGCAGTGAGCAGGTACGCCTGTGTCGAATGTGTCCATCCTGAGCTTTAATGGAAATTGTATGTTGGGTCAATCTAAATCAATTAAATGGTAACTAAACCCTAAACCAACTTTTTTTAGTTAATGATCTGTAAGAATGAGGCTTTATTAGTGCTGTTCATTGATTCGAGTAACTTTTTTGACATTTGGGTATAAAGTGTTTTAATTCTACAATATATGGTGTAAAAACGTCTGAGTGCTGCCCTCTTAAGGTTGAACTGTGGCTACTGCAGTTGAATTTTCCTATTGGATGTTGCGGTGGCAAGTGACGTAAGCGGTGGCAGGTGACGTAAGCAGGTTCCAGCTCACCACGCCCCTGGTACGAGCTCACCACGCCCTTGGTATGAGCTAGCGTAAGCGTAGATTTATCTGTATTGTACAGTGGTCAGGATGGTACGTAGGTGTAGTGTTGCTGGTTGCAACAGCACTGCTGGACTGCATAGCTTTCCAGCAGACTTGGAAATTAGGCGCCAGTGTTTGCATGCACTTGGCCTGGAAGACCGTGTGTGAAACCTGCATTTTACGCGGGATTGCTTCTCCAACGCAATAGAGGTGGACATGGGCTTCTCCACACAGCTCGCGCTGAAAAGCAACGCAGTGCCAAACGCTGCTCCTCCTGCATGGACTCCACCACCGCAGCGGCGTCTTGATGTGAGTGATTATATATATTTTAATCACAATTTATGGTTAGGCTAAAGTTAATCCTCTGGGGTCGACAAACGCGTCGGCGCATTATGCTGGATTTTTTCACATAGCGGGAAAATATGAATATGCCTACAGAGAGCGCGCGCTATTGACATCAACTCGATAAAACCAGAGAATGAGGGGCTCTGATAAAACTCATCAAATGCATGTACTTTACGTAGTCTTGCGACCCTGTGAGTCACTCTCCATTTTAGAGAGTCTGACAGCAGGTCTCAGGTGCAGGGGTTGAAATTAGATCAGATGGATTAAGCTGTGATAAAGGATTCCTGTTTATTTTTGTTATATGTTTATTGAATTTTGATGTTACATGTAACAAAATGTTTTCTCTGTATTCAGGTTTGACTGTAGTAATAATAATGCAAAAACATTTACACTTCAAATCAAATTTATTATTTCTTTTTATAAACCTAGACAAAAAGTAGTATGAGAATTTCAAAAAAAATACTTTTGAATCTTAAAAGTAAGTATTTTTGTCTAAAAACTACTAAATTCACAAGCCTCTCTATTATCCCTATTAAACATCATATAGATTTTAAAATATTGCTGATTACTTACAAAGCACTAAATGGTATATCTCCCCAGTACTTGAGCGAGGTCTTAACACATTATAGTCCTTCACGTCTATTGCGATCTCAAAATTCCGGCCAATTAATTATACCTAGAATATCAAAATCGACTGCTGGCGGTAGATCCTTTTCCTATTTAGCACCAAAACTTTGGAACATTCTTCCTAGCATTGTCCGGGAAGCAGACACACTCTGTCAGTTCAAATCTAGACTAAAAACACATCTTTGGCCTAGTATACACATAACACATTAAAGACTTCTATAATTCAATGTTAGGCTGCATAGTTTAGGTCAGCCGGAACCGGGAACACTTCCCATAAATCCTGATGTACTTGTTACTGTCACGGCTGATACAATGCAAAAAGGTGCGAGGATTCAAGTGCAGGAGAATGATGTTTATTTACAAAAGAAAACAAACACAAAACAAAACCCACGAGGGGGAAAACATAACTAATAAATACAAAGACAGACCAGGGCGGGACAGGAGGGACAGACCAGGGCGGGACAGGGCGGGACAGGAGGGACAGACCAGGGCGGGACAGGAGGGACAGACCAGGGCGGGACAGGGCGGGACAGAGCGGGACAGGAGGGACAGACCAGGGCGGGAAAGGAGGGACAGACCAGGGCGGGACAGGGGAAACAAAACGTTTGGGACGCCAGAGCGGCCCACCGGGTTCGGGAGGCCAGGGCGACTCGCAGAGTTCGGGAGGCCAAGGTGGCCCGCAGAGTTCGAGAGGCCAAGGCGGACCATAGAATTCGGGAGGCCAGGGCAGAGCAGGCTGTGCAAACGGCCAGGGTGGAAATGTCAGTCCATCGGGGGGCCAGAGTGGAGACGACAGTCCATCTGGCGGCCGGGGTGGAGACTTTCCAGGGCGGAGACGACCCTTCAGGAGGCCAGGGAGGAGAAACAGGCTCAGGTGGCCATGGCTCAGGAACAGGAGCGGACACCGGCTTAGGAACAGGAACGGGCACCGGCTCAGGAACAGACACCGGCTCGGCGGCGGCCATCTTGTCCGGAGACACTGGCTCGACAGCGGCCATCTTGTCCGGAGACACAGGCTCGGCGGCGGCCATCTTGTCCGGAGACACAGGCTCGGCGGTGGCCATCTTGTCCAGAGACACAGGCTCGGCGGCGGCCATCTTGTCCGGAGACACAGGCTGGGCGGCGGCCATCTTGTCCGGAGACACTGGATTGGCAGACGTGACGTGAACACTCTCTAAATCGGCAGACGTGACGTGAACAGTCTCTGGATCGGCAGACGTGACATGAACACTCTCTGGATCGGCTGACATGAACAGTCTCTGGATCGGCAGACGTGACATGAACAGTCTCTGGATCGGCAGACGTGAACAGTCTCTGGATCGGCAGACGTGACATGAACAGTCTCTGGATCGGCTGACATGAACAGTCTCTGGATCGGCAGACGTGAACAGTCTCTGGATCGGCAGACGTGACATGAACAGTCTCTGGATCGGCTGACATGAACAGTCTCTGGATCGGCAGACGTGACGTGAACAGTCTCTGGATCGGCAGACGTGATGTGAACAGTCTCTGGATCGGCAGACGTGCCAGGTCGCTGGGGTGGCGCCGGCAGGACGAGCAGCTCGAGCGGGGCCGGCAGAGCAGGGCGCCTGAGCGGCGCGGGCAGAGTAGGGCGCCTGGGCAGCGCGTCAGGGATGGCAGTCACCTCCGGGATGGTCTCTGGGTTAGGAGCCACCGGATAAGTCATTGAGGAGGCCTTTCCTTTCCTCCTCCGTCTCCGGACTACCGGACTCGAGACCACCGGCACTGGAACCACCGGACTCGGGACCACCGGAACAGTCACGGAGGGAGCCTTTCTCCTCCCCCTCCTGCGTCTTGGGGTCACCGGACTCGGGACCACCGGAACTGAGACCACCGGACTCGGGACCACCTCCCTGGCAATTCTCTCCCGATGGCGAATGAGACCCTCCACCATCGCCTCAAAACTGACCCAATTGAATCCTGTGATTTTGTAATAAATAAATGTTCTTCCTTAAAATACATGGTGCATAAGTGAGTACACCCCTATGTTAAATTCCCATAGAGGCAGGCAGATTTTTATTTTTAAGTATTTTTTTAAAAACTTTTTTAGGATACTATGCATCCTGATAAAGTTCCCTTGGCCTTTGGAATTAAAATAGCCCCACATCATCACATAGCATTCACCATACCTAGAGATTGGCATGATTTTATTTCAGTTAGCCTAAAAGCTAGTTTGATTTGCATTGAGAGATGATCTTATGGAAAGTATCCCATGCCAATCTCTAGGTATGGTGAAGGCTATGTGATGATGTGGGGCTATTTTAATTCCAAAGGCCAAGGGAACTTTATCAGGATGCATAGTATCCTAAAATTTTTTTTAAAAAAATACTTAAAAATAAAAATCTGCCTGCCTCAATGGGAATTTAACATAGGGGTGTACTCACTTATGCACCATGTATTTTAAGGAAGAACATTTATTTATTTACGATACATTATTCATTCACAAAGAAAATTGGTGTCCTTAAAGGTTGGATTTTTCCTATTTTTTTAAATTAAGGCATTAAGTTCAATTTCCAAAATATGATTTTTTATTCCTCTTTTTAGTCAACTTTAGCATGGGTGTATTCACTTATGCATTGCACTGTATATATATATATATATATATACTGTACTGTATATATCAGTCAGTTGAGTACGTCAGAAATAAAAGTGGGGCATCCGTTCACTGTCAGTGATTGGGCGTGCATCCAGTGTGGACAAATTATAATGAGTTATATATGATTTTGATGAGGCGCATATTGAAAAGTTTAGTTTTGTGAAATAAAGTAATATTGCTGCACCCTCCATTGCAGTTTGTGATAAGGTTTGTAATTGAAGTTTGAATGTCAAATTTCTAAAGAGTTTATTTAACACGTATAATTTATGATGATCTCCTCCAAATGTTATGAAAGTGGAAAAACAACAACAACTCACGACTACATTAGGTGTCAGAATAGAACTTTATTAAAACATAACTACTATATAACATAACATAATTATTTACAATTATAGCTCTATAGAATTATAAAATACAGACATTTGTGTCAGTGCCTGTGTAGCTGCTGGGTTCCTCTGGAGAAGTGCTGGATGCTGTCACTCCATTCTCTGTTGTGACAAACTTCAGCATGACCCTGCATTAAATAATAATGCGGAACATATTAGTCATTCAACAACAACAATCATTCAACAACGCTCACAACAAAGTTTTAGGATACTGGGTTAGTTAGGTACTCTGATTTTAAACTACAACCAACAATTGAATTTAACTTTGCACTGCCTAATCTAAAGTGACAAAAACTGAGCTTAAAGGGATAGTTCACCCAAAAATGAAAATTAGCCCATGATTTTCTCACCCTCAAGTCATGCTTGACATTCTTCTTTCAGACGAATACAATCGGAGCAAAAAATGTCCTGGCTCTTCCAAGCTTTATAATGGAAGTGAATGGTTGTTTCTGATTTGAAGTCCATCAAAGTGCATCTATCCATCATAAAAGTGTGTGTGTGTTACTTAATGATATAATAATTAATAATCTGGGTTAATAAAGGCCTCCTCAAGCAAAGCGATGAGTTTGTGTAAGAAAAATATTCACATTTAAAACTTTATAAAGTAAAATAACTAGCTTCCGGCCAAACGCACATAGGATTCGACTTAAGTGTAAAGCGCAACTTATGCGTGTAATGCGACGAACTGCTGATATTTACGCTACGCCATGATGCACTACGCTACTTCTGACGTCACAAGTTGTGTAAGTTGCCCTTTAGGCGTAAGTAGACTGTGTATGTTCGTTTGGCCGGAAGCTAGAATTTTACTTTGTAACATGTTAAATATGAATATTTGTCTTACACAAACTCATTGTTTCGCTTCAGAAGGCCTTTATTGACCCCCCAGAGCTGTGTGGAGGACTTTTATGATGTATAGATACACTTTGATGGACTTCAAAACAATAACAACCATTCACTGCCATATAAAGCTTGGAAGAGCCAGGACAGTTTTTAATATAACTCTGAAAGAAGAATGTCATATACACCTAGGATGACTTGAGGGTGAGTAAATCATGGTCTAATTTTCATTTTTTGGGTGAACTATCCCTTTCAGTGTCAGTATAAATCTAAGACATCTGCCATTTTTTAAGAATCACTGAGTTCACCTTTAATTAAACAGTTACTTATAAAAACAAGAGCAGTGAGTGTTTAATAAAACAACAGTTGATTATAAACCAATATAAAACATAATTATGTCCTTTAGCTACTGTTGTCTGATTGATTTTACAGCCTTGGGCATTCAGAAATCACAGAAAATTAGATTATGCAGTTTTGTTGCAGCAAATAATCATTTACAAAGAAGAAAACACTGTAGGCATATTGACACGTAAAGCCATACACCATGGATGCACTGTATAGCATGTGATCTGAATGTCAATGACAAATATGACAAAAATGACAAATATCTTTACCATAGTTCAAAATGCAATGCAGCGCACAGTGTTATTGAATTGAAATAACACTGGTGGTGGTTAAATTATTAATGCTTTAAACATGTTTAATTAATCACATTAACTTCAATAGCCAAAAAATAACATTTCACAGGTTGGTAAACATACCTTTCTTTTTCACTTAGCACCAGACTGCTGTTGTGTCCTCCTGTCCATCAACTATCATTTGCAACCAGGTGCAAACATAAGGTGTAGGTGTGGATGCAGGAATGCCATGTGCTTACGGCATTCACAAAATGCCTTTTTTTGTTTTTATATTGTTATTAGTTTAAATGATTGGTTGCACTTTGTTATCTGTGTTACAGTGTAATTATACTGAACATTTAAGTATTAAATAATTGAATTATTTAAAAATAATTAAATAATGAACTACATGTACTTACTAAAGGGTTAGGGTTAAGATTAGGGTTAGGTTTAAGGTTAGTTGAATGTAATTATGTATAATTTATTACTATTGTAACTACATGTAACGTGTAAAATAAAATGTTACCAATTATAGTTAAGCTGAAAGATAGGGTAGGCAATTTCGGAGAGGCTAGCAATAGCAAGCTAGCTTTGAAGGCACAAGATCCCACCCTCACTTCCGAGCTTCTACAAAGCCACGCCTCCTTCAATACACATGAACTCACAGCAGAGTTTTCAAAGCGCCACGAGACAAGAGACAGTGTTAAATTACCTCATGTCTCAAAGCACATAACATTGCAATAATAGTGAACACCAGCAACTTACAGAGCTCTAGTTATACCAACTGACTACAGCAGATTAATTTCCGGGCGTTGATAGTGTTGACATACAAAAGCATAAATCTGAGTAGAACGTCAAGGATAGCCATCTTGTAATTATGGTTATGACATGGCGTGAACGCAGCATAAGCTTGTTGTTTTGGTTCAGGAGAAACTTTAAAGCGGCTAAACAATGGCTGTCTGTTTGTGACTGTATATCTACAAATCTGCCTATCCTCGTGGAACGCGCTGATCATGTGTGATGTCTGCGCGAGCATGGTGCGAGGAGGTATTTAAATACATAAGGTAACAGACAGGTAGGACAAGAGTCGGACCAAATTCAATGATCGAGACTTCCACAGAAGATATATGTACATGTTTTAATATTTAGACCACTTATATTATTGATTACTATCAGGATATGAAGAGAGTTTAAACCACTATAACAAAAAGTGTTTATAATACAAATTGCCTACCCTACCTTTAATAAAGTGTGGAACGTGTGGAGGTGTTTTTTTATTAGGATTTTTTTTGAAGAGAATGTTTGAAGTAGAAATTTAAAAAATAATTTTAATTATTTGAAATGTAAATCTTTAGTAACATTATACATGTATTTACTGACATAAAAACAGCAAAACAATTATAATTCACATTTATAACAGAAGTCAGTACTTAAATATAGGCTATAATTACACATTACACAGAAATAAACTTTTTAATGTATCAATTTTTTTATGAACTTACCAGAATGGATGATGTACAAAAAAAACATGCCAGTAGTAGTAAAAATTCTCTTAACCTCCAGACTGAAATACAGAGAAATGATCAATTTCCAAATCCTTCAAAACATGAAACCCATAAATATTACAATATTCATAAACTAATGATTACCGGGGGGGTTTGATTTCTTTGTGGCTGGTACGACCATGGCTAAGACTGTTGTTTTTCTAGATTAATTTTAAGTCCGCTTGTGAGTGATGTACATTCACTCAACTTCAAACCAATGTCCTGTTAAACTGGCCACACTGCTCTGAGAATGAGGCGTTCACACTAATTATGTGACACTCAGTTGAACATCCCATCTGTCCTCAGTATTGGTTTAGCCAGTTTGGCTTTGTTTGATTTGATTGACATTAGATGTTAGATTACATATGAATGGTGAAGATTTTCTTGCTATGGGAACAACAGAATTCTTTTTCCTGTTCTTTTTTTCCCAGCAGTGTAATCATTACGTCTCTGTGGCACTAACACAACATTATTTTCATACTTTTTATTGCAAGGAAAATATACACACAATATATTATATACTGTATACAGGGTGGTATGAACTTACATATTAGAAGATATATGGAACCTGTTAGCCCACCCTGGGAAATGTTAACCAGATTGCAGGTGATAACCAACCAATATGGTCAAACAGGTTTGTTTCTGTAAAGGCAGCCGCAGAAGTCTCATTTTCTTGTATGAGAAGATATAACAATACAAATCTAAAATGTCTGTATAGGGTTCAATCCCACAGAAACTGACGATTTTTATTCAGGGTCAGTCAGCTTCACTTAAATAATGACCGGTGGATATTACTTTACAGTAGGAATTTGAATGTGATTGTGAACATGCCCTATTATACACACTTATGCAAGCAGGTTATTGTAATGTAAGTGTTTTATGTTTTTTCCTATGCCCACACGTTTTTGAGATTGGAATGTTTCTAGTGTTCCAAAATCCATAACAACAATGGACACCAAATTCTCAACACCATAACTTGCTAAAAAGATTTAAATGACAGGCCTCTAACAGTTTAGGTTATCTCCAAGCACATTTTTCCACACTGCCTTTTAACCTAACTTTATACATGTACATTGAATACACCTTTTATGTAAATCTGAAACCCCTAATAGAAACAAAATCAAGACTTTGTAAAAGGACATAATAGGACCCTTTTAAAAACAGAATAGCAGTAAGCAGTAATAAACAGCAATTTATTCCAAACATTATAAAGTAGTGTTGTGTTGTGTTGCAACACAATGTGTTGCATCCGAAGTTCTCTCTGGTGGTATACAATAGTTTTGTGGAGGTAACCCGCTGGTTGGCTGTACTCTGAGATGCGTCACGTCTTGTCCTCCCCCTCCTGCGGCATCCACTAGCGCCTCAGGTATGTGCTGGTAGTGAGTGGTTTAAATCGTGTGTTTAGAACGCTACTGATATGTGTTATCTCTTCAAATTGTAGCGTTTCATTTAAGCACTTTTCCGACTGTGCATTTCATCAGCTCAGAATAGGTGTCTGCCCACCCTTCAGGTATGTAAACTGTCCCTATATTGAGTGGTGGTTATGATGGCGTGCAGTATACTGAGTCGCTATATCACTGTTAATGCGTTTCCTGTACCCCAGTTAATCGGTGGTTGTGATGATCGCGGTAAACAGTAGCCTGTGGGGATTATATGTGGGGTGATGTCGTCTTTTGGTAAGTGTAAGATGTCTGGAAGATTGTAGTGGAAAGAGAGGCACTAACATCTCGCTGCTTCTCTTTAAGGCGTTCGTGAGGCACGGGTCCTCCCTTTCGTCCTCAGGACCATTTTGCTGGTTCCCTGCACAATCTCCCTCTCGTTCTTCCGTGTTCCTATGAACTTGAGTCCACCCGGATAACCACGGTGTTTGCGCTGCCCTCCGTGTCGCGCTGATCGCGCCGGCGGGAATTCATAAGGGCACAGGATTTGTATCGTCTACTTCCTTTCCCTTTTTAGTGTGATAGAAAAGTTTTGATCAATAATAATTGACTGTTATTGGTACGAGAAACAGTGCGTGTGCGCGCGCGAGTGTGTGTATACGTGTGTGTGTGCTGCACCAGCTCTATCTGCTGTTATTCTTTTCCGTTTCTTTAGTTCAGCTGTATGTATTTTGTTTAGATTTTGTTTCTGTTATCTACTTGTGTCGTTGCTGCCCTTGATTATTATATTTTCTTTTGGCTATTTATTTTTGGGTTTGACCAAACTCGGCTGCTTATCTTGTTTTCTCCCAGGAACTGAGGTGGCCAGGTGGGAGGACCTTCGAGTGCATTGTGGTGGTGGTAGTGTTGCAGTGGGTGACACTTTTGGAGTGCTGCGTGTATGATCCAAGTGCACGGTGACGTGTGTGGGTGTGTGTGTGAGTAGAATTACGCTTTTGGAAAAGCCATTAAGTGGTCCTTCCGCCGGTAGACTCAGCCTGGTTGTTTTGTTTTACTTTTTGTTTGACTGAAACTCCTCCTACCCTCGTGGGTAGAGGACTATGTTGGTGTGTGCCATTCATATTGCCCCCCTGTGAGCACCTGTTTTTGTGCTTTGACATTTGTGCATTGAGCGCTGAGCGCCCTTGTTTTAAGAAAAGATACTGTTTTAACTATTTTTGTATGTCAATAAAAGACCTTTTTGTAATTTAGTTGTACTCTGTCTCTAACCTCCCTGACACACACGAACCTGTGGGACCTAATGCTAATTGCTGGGTTATTTAGATATTCCCTGATTTATTCAGGGTGGCGTAGTTGACAACTATCACCATAAGCAAAGTAACTTATTGAAATCCTATCCCGCTTCATGCCACACATGCATAGACAATTTCACATGCATGAAACCTAATTCACGTACCCCCCCAAAAAAAATTCACGTGCGTGAAAAAAAATATACACAAATCAATTCACATGCACAAAATAAAATTATATATTCGTAAAATATATTTCACAAATGCAAAACACAATTCGTAGATATACAACCGTGCACAAAAACCTTTGAATGTTAAAAATGTACGAGTTTATCCTTGAATGTGAATGTGCAAATCGTCATTCACGTGTGTGAATCGCTTTGGATGGGTGTGTGTGTGTGTGTTTGAGACTTTCCTGACAGCACAATCCTCCTACACAGATGAGTCGTACTCTTTAGCCGACCAGGGGTGCGTTTCCCGAAAGCATCGTTGGCCAACTATGGTCGCAAGTTCATCGCAATGTCCATTGAACTCTATTAGTAACGAGGGAACTTGCGACCATAGTTGGCTAACGATGCTTTCGGGAAACGCACCCCAGATTTAGCTTATCAATCGACCAATCAGTATCACGCGAGGGCGGGCCTACCTGCATGTTACGTCATCAGCTTTCGACCAGTTCATGGCTAAGCAGAGGTAATGTGCAGTTGAATTAATCGTTCATTTCTGTGTTAACTTAAGTTAAAGAAGTTAGAGATCAGTTGAAGCAATAGTTTATGAACTACTGTTTAGTCCACATGTGAACATTAACATTTATTGTTAGTATTGATGGATTTTCATGTCCTGTGCTGTCCACCACACATTAATGTATGTAATGACGTGCATAGGAGACATGTTTTGTTTTAAGCTGCATATATTATGTAGTTTTATTGTTTCAGATTTCCGAGACAGATGATGTATGAAGTTGCAGACAACCAGTAGCCTACTGTGATCTTACCATTCCTACTGTAATTCTTTCAAAACAGTCACGTTGCAAGCCATCCATTTTGACAGTTGTTTCAACAAAAGGTTGAAAGTGATGCATTGTTACTGTATTCATTTGTCTCCTGTATGGACTATATGGACATGCTCTAGGAATAAAGCACTGCTATTCATGCATTATTAAATGTTCTTGTCAGAATTAAAAGATTCAAAGACATATTTACATTTGATGTACACATTTTATTAATTTGAAAGTTTCCAAATCCTTTGAGAATAAAATATACATAAAATGACTTGATCATGATTAATGTTCCTGTTACATATGAAGATCATGAACTGACAATCTTTAGTACGAAGCACAACATTCACTACAGAGAAATATACGTCTCTTCCAGAGTTGTGAGATCCAGTCAGAGTCTTCTTTGCTTTTAGAGTATATAAATATAAGTGCAATACATCAAGTGAAAAGTTAACAAATGAATTGTGTTCAATCCAGTCATCAACCTCTCTGTTAGGACATATCAGATTTTGGTCTGATATTTAAAACAGTAAAAACCTATAGTACAAGAGGTGCAAACAGAGGACGTGGGAGATTAAGTAATGGTATTTGAATAGAGTTTACTGAGTAATCTCAGTTGCATAATCTTAATTGCCTCTCTATGATAAGTATACCTTTGTCTGATCATCATAAAATCAGATTCGCCTGTTTTAGGCCTACTAGGCAAAGTAAAAATTAATGCTTCACAACATTGTCCTGTGACACTAAAAATCTTGAGATGACAATACAGCACAAACCATAAGGAAATGAATATTGAATATATTGGTAACACTTTACAATAAGGTTCATTAGTTAACATTAATGTATTAACTAACCATGAGCAATACATTTGCTGCTGTGTTTTTTAATCTTTGTTAACGTTGGTTAAAAATACAGCTGTTCATTGTTAGTTCACAGTGCATTAACTAATGTTAACAATATGTTAATGAAGTATTAGTAAACTGAAGTATTGAAATTAACATTAACAAAAAATAATAATGTAGGCTATACATGCAGTTCATTATTAGTTCATAATGTTAACTAATGAAACGTTATTGTAAAGTGTTACCAAGACATTAATACAAAAAAAATAAAGTATAAAAGAGAATAAAGAAACAACATGAACTAAGATGTGTGTGACTGCTATCCAGATGTCATGCCAAAGGTGAGTAATCCTGAAAAATGCAGGGAAACAAGTGTTTAATAATTTAACAACATACTCAAATGGCAAATTAACACCGGGTGCTCATTAAAATAGGTCTATATACTATTTAAAGAACAATCTCGATGAGTCCAGTGCTGAGAGAGCTAGGGTGGGTATTGGATGATTGTTTTGCACTCATTAGCGTGATTGTTGTAGCTGTGAGAGCTGTCTGTAGCTGCAGCTAAAATACAACAGAACAAGCGTCATTCTTCTTAATTCTTGATACGATATGGGACATCTGATGAGTAGCATCTGCCTGCAAAATCGGAGGCTGCATTTTCAGGACCACACTTTTAGGACCGCATTTCTGGGACCCTAGGTTTTTAGTGACAACGCCACCTACCGAATTAGAGGACCAGCGAAGATGGATGACAATCAGAGTGTGAGTATCAAATGCGAATAAATTTTTTTTACAATTGTTTTTACAATTGTTTCACAGCACAACTGTGATGCATTTCATTGGAAAGTTAACGTAGCCAACGTGATGGTGATCTGCTAAATAAATAGTCCTGAATGCATAGCCATCATATATTAGCCTCTAATGCTGTAAAATGAATTGTTAGCACATTCATTTAACGGAACTGTTGCATGATAAGCCTGTGTTGACTTATTGACAGCACAATAAACTGTAGCATGTTCGTTCTGAAAGCTTGTTAATTACTCATTGTTTTTCCATTTTAATTCAGTTAAAATAATCGTAATGTTTTCAGTGTCACGTGCTCTCAGTCAGTCTGTTTAACGTTACCTACAATACATGTTATGAGTAGGCTACGTCTCTTCATTGACATGGTTTTATAAAGTTGGTTGAGACATATGACATTTTAATAGTCAGACATAACAGAGAGGCCATCATAATAACTGACTGTTTAAATACCACGTGTTAGATTGTGTCATTTACTGTGTACTGTATAAGGACACAGCTCAGGGTAGGCAATAGTATGACAAAAGATAAATAAATAAATTGGTACTAGGTTTAGGCCTAAGTTATGTCTATTTATTCATATGAAATTTACTTAAAAATGTTTTTCAAGAAACACATATCATATGTATAATATGTTATTTCTATTCAGATTTCTTGCATCTCTCTCTATTATTATTTTTTTCTCAGTTCAGATGGGCTTTATTGACATGAGTGTTTCTAGAACCTTTGTTCCCACAACATCAAAATCATTTTTTTTTTCAAATCTTTGAACAGTATGCAATAATAGTATATGAACATTAATTGTTATGAAGATTGATATCATTATTTTTGTATCGTATATGTGTGTGCACTCTGTGGTAACTAAGTTAAAATTAGAGAGTAGAAATTTCTTAATTTAAAATTAGAGAGTAGAACATTTTCAACTAAATGTTCCTTATTTAATTCACTTCTCTTTCTCTCTCTTAGGAGTCAGTGATGATGCTGTCCATGAAGTTCTGTCTATGTGATTCACGTCATGAACAAATTTGTTTTTGTGTGTGTTGAAGTTCAGTTGTTATATGTTATTTTGTAAAATAAACACAATCTTAAATCTACCCCCAGAGTCATCCTTGTCTTCCCTCTGTACTTGAAAATGTGGTCGATCTGACTGAAAAGACTATAACATGATTCCTTGTTTATTTTACTTGAGTAGTATTTGTGTGTAATAAAACTGTAAAACTCTAATGTAGTTAAAACTGGGTGGAAATACTGCCTTGGTGGCACTTTTTTCGGTCCTCCAAAACTATGGTCCTGGAAATGCGTTCCTGAGACTGCGGTCCTCCAAGTCGGTAGGTGGCGCTGTTACAAAAAAACTAGGGTCCTAGAAATGCGGTCCTAGAAGTGGGGTCCTGAAAATGCAGCCTCCGGGACTGCAGACAGATAATATTGCATCTGATTACCACAGCACTTGCTTATATCAGTAAATAGTTCATAAACTATTGCTTCAACTGATCTCTTATTTCTTTAACTTCAGTTAACACAGAAATAAACGATCAATTCAACTGCACATTACCTCTGCTTAGCCATGAACTGGTCGAAAGCTGGGGCATGTTCAAGTTCAAAACGGTGCGCAACGTTTTGCTACGGTTTCCGGGTTGAACGTCATATTTCCTGGAAACGGCGTGCACCGGTGTGCAACGGGGTTTGAGATACGTTTTCTCTTGTTTTGGTGGGTGTGTCAGAACTGCAGTCCAATCAGCAGCAACATGTATATAAAGCTTGCAGTATTAAAGTGAACTCACACAATGGGTTCAAGGAAAGTAATTTACAAATGTGTTCGATGCAGCTCGGTATACACAACAACTGAGGATATTAGAAGACATGTTTGTCGTAAGTTTTATTGTAAAAATATAGGATATCAACATAATGATGTAGTTGTTTATATTTTTAGCTTCATTGCAAGTGTATGACATTTGGTATAGAAATAAACAAGGTAATTAAGTGCTTTTCTTAAAAATGAGAAAGAAAATACAGGGTATTAAAACAGTATGAACTACAAATAAAGTCAGTATGTGAGACTAAATAGATGTGTTTTAGTCTGAATTAGGTAAGATGTGTGCTTCCATTTCAGTTTCAGCAATCCCTTCACTCGATTGGGATGTTCTCTTTTGTTCTGGGCGGCAAGTGCAGTAACTGTAACATCGGGCATATTTTGTAGTATTAAACACATATTTATACCGACTTCATCAGGCTCTGAAAATTCTTCACAAAGAACACAAAGAATGGCCTTCTCAGCTGCCATAGTTGCAACTCTTGCGTCATCAGAACAGTGTGTTCAACGCATCACCGTTTCTGTTTAAAAAACGTTGTGCAACGTTTTGTCGGGGCTGAACGCAGCCCAGATGACTTAACATGCAGGTAGGCCCGCCCTCACGTGATACTGATTGGTCGATTGATAATCTTAAATCTGATTGGCTAAAGAGTACGACTCATCTGTGTAGGAGGATTGTGCTGTCAGGAAAGTCTCAAACACACACACACACACATTTTTTTTAATTTATTATTATCCAATGCCACAAGAACAAGAGGTATCACATGTTCATATTATTACATACATTAACTTTCAGAAAAAAAGAAAAAAGAAAAAAAAAACATTTTTACATAAAATCCAGTGCTTTCAAAGCATTACATGTTTTCATTGCTTTTTTGTTTTTAGTTTGTTCCAAAAGATGTACATATAATTTAAAGTCATTTATAAAATGTGGAAAATTTGGTTTATCTTGAGCCCACTTCTTTTTATGAATATGATATTTTCCTAATAAAATAAATAACTGTATAATATGCTGTTCTTTACATTCCAAATTGTCTTTCTGGGTGTAAAAAAGCACACCAAAAACACAAATTTCCATCGTACACTTCAGTTTCCTATTAATAAAGGTTTCTAAATCTTTCCAAAATAATCTTGAGTAAATGCAGTGAAAAAAACAGATGCAAAATCGTTTCTTTCTCTAGTGCACAGAATTCTCAAGTATATGAAATATTAAGCTTAAATCTTTCCAAAACATGCTTAGCAGGATATATTCTGTGAATTATTTTGTAAGACACTTCTTTAATTTTGTTATTGACACAAAACTTATCTGGTAATTTCCATGCTTTAACCCAAGAGATATCACCAAATAAAGAAGACCAAAAGAATCTTGCTGCAGGAAAAGACGCAGAACAAAGAGCATTCCTTATAATCTTATTTCTACAGTTTTGTTTTAAAACATCAACATTATCAATGAAAATTTTATCACAAAGATTGTTCATGTTGATTTCCACTGAATCAGCATTTTTTAAGAGTAACATAACACTCTTTGGAATCGCGTCAAGAACAATAGCAAACTCTCTTGGTTTAACTGGTAATTTAAATTTTTGTAGAAACTCAGTATATGATAACAAATATCCATTTGAATTAACTAATTGTCTTACTAATATAATACCTTCATTGAACCAATTTTGATAGAATAGTGATTTGTTTTTAAATAGTATATCTTTATTATTCCATATGAAATAGTTGTGTGGTGAAAAATTGTGTTTATATACCAATTTCCATGCTAGCAGGGCTTGTCTGTGAAAACTGGCCAATTTTACAGGAATTTTGTCAGCAGAAAAATTACATTTCAACAAAAAATCTATGCCTCCAAGAGTATTAAATATATAATTTGGAAATACGTTCCAAAGACTTTCTCTATTCTTCAAAAACTCAATCAACCATTTAATTTTGAAAGTGTCATTAAGTGTAGTATAATCTAAGACCTCAAGTCCCCCTTGCTCTTTGGTGTTACGTATTACCTCTTTTTTTAAATAATGTGTTTTTTTCCTCCATATGAAGTCATAAAGTATCTTATCTAATTCTTTAATCACCTTAGGAGGCATATCTAATGATAAAGATGTATATACTGATCTAGATATACCTTCCGCTTTTGACAATAATACCCTCCCAATTAATGATATATCCCTCATTAGCCACCGATTAAATTTATTTTTTGTTCTCTCAATAATTGGTTAAAAATTTAACTGACTCCTTTGTTTTTCATTTTTACAAATTACTACACCTAGATATGTAAATTGGTGTTTAACTGGGATATTCTCTATTTCTGTCGAGGAGCAAACTTTAAGGGGAAACAATACAGATTTATCGCAATTCATTTTAAGGCCAGAAACCGCAGTGAATACCTCAATACATCTAATTATTTTTGGCACCTCAAATTTGTTTTTCAAAAAAATTGCAGTGTCATCAGCAAACTGGCTAAGTTTAAATTCTAAACCTAAAGCTGTGATACCATTATACTTATTTCTTTTTACATGCATTGCCAAAACCTGTGTGACTAACAGAAATAAAGAAGGAGAGAGGGGGCATCCCTGCCTAATGCCACGATGAATATTAAACTTTTGTGAAGTACCAAATGCAAGTTTGACAGAACTATTACATCCATTGTACAATGTTTTAACTGCTTTCAAAAACACATCACCGAAACCTAGCAATTTAATAACTTTGAAAATAAAATCATGATTTACTGTATCAAATGCTTTATAAAAATCAAAAAAAAAAAAAAAAACTATCATCTTCAATAAAATTATTATAATCTATCATATCTAAGATTAGTCTAATATTATTCCTAATATGACGGCCTTGCATAAAACCAGACTGTTCCATTTCAATTATTTGGTCTAAACCTTGTTTTATTCTTCTAGCAAAAATCATTGCAAACAACTTACTATCATTATTAAGCCAACTAATAGGCCTCCAATTTTCAATAAGTAACTTGTCCTTGTTAGGTTTGGGAATCAGTGTTATAACCCCTTGTTTTAGTGAAGCAGGCAATTCACCTTTTTCTATAGCTTCTATAAATACTAATAATAAAAAGGGTGAAAGTTCTTTAGAAAATGTCTTATAAAACTCTCCTGTTAGCCCGTCATTGCCTGGAGATTTGTTATTTTTTAGCAAGTTAATGCACTCTCTCAGCTCCTCAACATCAATTTCTTTATCACACACATTTTGGAAGGTCTGATCTATTTTTTTGGTATCACTCATAAAGCTATTTAAAAAAATATCAATGTTAGAAGTAGCCTTTGTGGAAGAATACAAATTACTAAAAAACTGAGCAACATATTTTGAAATATCTAAAGAATTTTCTACTATTTTGTTGTTAATCATTAGTTTTGAAACTGAGGCAAAATCACTGTTTCTTTTTTCAAGGCCCAAAAAATATTTTGTATTTTTTCCCCCTTTTTCTAACCATTTAGGTCTAGATCGAATAATTGCTCCTTTTGCTTTATCCTCATAGATAGTTCAGTATGTAAAACATTTAATTTATTTAATTCAAAATCAGTCAAGTCTTCTTTCTTTTTTTTATTCAAATTTAATATTTTCTCAATAATTGAATTTTCTTTCCTTTTTTTATTTTTTGCTTCCAATTTTCCTTGGTTAAAGGATACTGTTCTGATATCAAATTTCATTAACTCCCAGTACTTTCCATAAGTATTTTCCATAGCCGCAATTGTTCTATATTTTCTGATAATAAATTTAATTTTTTCTTTAGGCATTCACTTTCAAGCAATTTATTATTTAATTTCCAGTAACTATTAATTTTTTTGACCGATGTATCTTTCACCATATTTATTCTTATGAATATTCCTTTATGATCTGTCATTATGCAAGGTTCTATCAGTACAGAGGCCACATTATTAGCTAAATCATTGGACACTAACCAATAGTCAATACGACAATGAAGAGATGAGTTCTTATTACTCCATGTATATTCCTCCCTGTCTGGATTCTTATCTCTCCACACATCAGTAAGGCCCAATCTTAAACATACATTAGTTCACTCGAAGGGCCAGGCCTACTTTTAGGAGGCCATCTGTCAATGGTTGCATCAAACACAGTATTGAAATCTCCCCCCCAAATAACTCTAGCTAAAGGATATAATAAAATAAAATGCTGAATTCTAGATTCAATATGTAAAAAGAGTGTATCATTGTCCATGTTGTTATTGGAGGCATAACAATTAACTAATACAAATTGTTCGTTATCCTATCTATCACAAGTATTATCCATCTACCACAATCATCTTTTTCATAATTCAGTATTCGCCCTGTAAATTTATCCTGTAAAATAGCGACCCCCGCTGATCGATTACTGCCAAATGACAACCAAATCTCTTTTCCCCACTGATTTTTCCAGAACATAGCATCTGAAGAACATGCATGCGTTTCCTGAATTAAACAAAAATCTACACATTTCCCAATATATGTATTTTTGCAATACAAAAATAAAGCTTTTCTCTTTAAGATATCACGAATACCTCTGGCATTGATAGACAATAAAGAAAGAGACATAACGTATCAAAAGTAGATAGGCTAATTACTGAAAAACAAGCCACAAGAGTAGGTGAATAGCCTATAAACTTTAAACTTTAACATAATGGGATTCCCACAAACGATCTTCAAAGAAGATAACAGTTGCAAACATTTATAAACCTTAAAGTGCATCCGTTATTTAACCATCTGATCAAGAACTTAGAAGCTACCACTTCTTGTCTCTAATAGAGAAGATTAACCTTGACTTTCAGGACACCTCCAACTGCAGAATCCTACCAAACGACCACAAGTCTATGAAGTTCCGTTGTCCTCTTCAGGATGAATCTCTTTACCATCAACGAAAGCCCTCGCTCCGCTGAAGTACGCGCTTTTGCCCTCCTTCCTCGCCCGCTCCACAGCCGGCCAAAGACGATTCCGTGCTTCAATGTCAAAAGCAGTCAAGTCCTCTTTAAACCGCAGCCCCTTGGTGGTCAAATACTCGTTGTTTTTAGAAATTTTCCATATCAAATCTCTGGCTGTGCGAGAAATAAATCTCAGGATCACCGGTCTTGGTGCAACTTTTCTGCCAGGTTTTAGGTCTGCCAAGACGATGTGCCACATCCAGAGCATCCGCTACCATACGCCTGTCCGCTGTGTCGGCGGACACTTGTTTGCATATTTCCACGACTCTCGTTTTCACGTTTTCATTGGATTGCTCGGACAGCCCATATAAACGCAAACACCATCTGCGACTGTAACGTTCCTGATCATGAATTTTCGTGTTCATTTCTTTTCCTTTTTTTCCTTAGGATTTTGTTTTCTTTTTGCAGCTCCATTAGGCTACATCATCGTGAACTGAAGTGATTTGCCCAAAGCTTCAATGTTGGACGAATTCTCCTTCACCATTCTTTCAATCTGGTCGGATCTCTCGTTAATTTTCTCAGAGAGAATTCGGATGATATTCTCCTGTACTTCACTTAAGGAGAGTTCACTTTCTTTGGCAGAGGAGGTCCCAACATTTTTTTGCCTTTTGGCAGGTTACACACACACACATCCAAAGCGATTCACACACGTGAATGACGATTTGCACATTCACATTCAAGGATAAACTCGTACATTTTAAATATTCAAAGGTTTTTGTGCACAGTTGTATTTCTACGAATTGTGTTTTGCATTTGTGAAATATATTTTACGAATATATAATTTTATTTTGCGCATGTGAATTGATTTTTGTGAATATATATTTTTTTTTCACGCACGTGAATTTTTTTTTTGGGTACGTGAATTAGGTTTCATGCATGTGAAATTGTCTATGCATGTATGAATCATGTTTGTTGCGTGAATTATTAATGAGATTGATTTGCCTCCATAATTTTCAGTCCATTTTATTTCGCCTTACAAATTCACTTCCACAAATTCAGTGGTTCAAATTCGACATTTGACATCTGAGAACAGCAGGAATTGTTGTGAATCATCAGACTCAGTCAGGTCCATTTGCATCAGTTTATTATTCAAAGTCAACAGGCAAGGGTCCAATACCAGCAAGAACAGTGTAGCAGGGCAGGCAAGGCATAAAGGGAACCAGGCAAGGGGTCAGAGGCAGGCAGGAGACAATACAAGATCCAGGAATCAGGCAGAAGGTCAATGGGCAGGCAGCAGACAATCAAAGAGAGAGTTTCAGCAAGGGTCATAAACACAGGCAGGATAACTTTCTAGAAACCACACTCAAAGATGCACACAACAGTGAAACAAGACTTCACACAGAGTGTGCTGTGAGTGTGGTTTATATAGGGCTGGGAATGAGTAACAGCTGTGTGTGATAATTACTCACAGGTGAAAATGGGATCAGTGCAAGAGTGAGGCATTGTGGGATTTGGAGTTCGAGAGACAGTCAGTATTCGGGTGAGGGCGCCTGTTGGCGGTTACTGAGAGAGATTGGGGGACTGGTAGTCGTGACAGGAATAGCAGTAGCTGTAATGTTTCTTAATCCAGTAAAGAACCAGTTTTGTAACAAACTTATCTTTTATTCTCTTTCAGGTCACGAGCAGGAACAGCAACAGCACATCTACTCTGACTTTCAGTCTGCATACAGGTAAGTGTAATGCTACTTTCGGTACTCACATCTACAACTACACTATCACTACAGTAGATTACCAACTATATTCTCCATAGCTGTTAGTCGACCTCACCAGGAGGTGCAAGCGGCTGTTGACGAAGACCAGAGCAACGTGTGAGAGAGTCATTCATTCATAAAAACGGATTCACCGAAATGGAGCAAGCGGTCAGTATTTGTGATGTTTATCAGGACCAGTAGTAGCTATATATGGAAAAGCTGATAAAGACATGAAAGCTGTGTCTACATTTAAGTCTTCACAGTTAGTTTTGCACATGTAAGCTGCTTTCTCTTCCGTGAATGATATTATAACGTTATTCCCCGATGCTGACATACAGATCAAATGTTAAATCTGAGGTAGTAGACATATATTTCTCTCAGTTGTTTAGTTTCCTTAATATCGCGAGCTGTGCTTCCGAACTGGGGGTTCCCTCAATACCTCATTCTCAAGGATTCCCCTGCTGTCGGATGCTAAAGTAGCTTAATGGACTAATAGCCTACAGCAGGGATGGGCAACTTCGGTCCTGAACACTGTCCTACAGAGTGTCCTAAACACTGTCCAACAACTTCAGTCCTAAACACTGTCCTACAGAGTTTAGCTCCAACCCTGAAAAAATCACCTGCCAGTAATTTTCTAGTAATCCTGAGGACCTTGATCAGGTGTGTTTGATTAGGGTTGAAGCTAAACTCTGTAGGACAGTGGCCCTCCAGGACCGAAGTTGCCCATCCCTGGCCTACAGTGATATAAAAGACCAAACTCGCACCTTATTGGGGATGTAGGATAGCCTACTACAGGGTTATTCAACTAGCTTCATTTGAGGGCCGGATTATCAAATCGAAAAGCTGAGGTGGGCCAGTGGGTTGTTTTGGGGGTTTAGCTTATTTATTGAAACATAACAGTTTCAATAAATAAGTTAAAGTAAATCTAAAAAAGTATGGTATTTACTTGGAAATGTGGTACCCAACAGTATGGAGATATATAAAACCATAATAAATAAAAACTTGATAATTTACAGCTGTGTACAACTATTTTCCTTGGAACAAATAAATTAATTATACAAACTCATAGCTATTGGTGAGAAATAATAATTATTTTATTTATAATTATTATGCTTAAATTAAAATATTCTGACAGTGAGATTAGATAACCACAGGCTACTCACTCCCACTGTATAAAAAAATGCCTAAACACAGGTTAAAAACTATACGCACCTTTACAAAGAAACTGACATAATTTCATAACAAAAATGAATTATATATTCCTCTAATAAATCTAATGCAATATAAATCACTATAACATAGTATTCAATATAAATATTGCACATTTCTGCTCAACCCATGGTAAATTACTACAGTATATTCATGGTAAATGTTTGTAAGGGTGATGATTAGGGGATTTAAAGTATTCTAATTTCGTTCATGACACAATGTTTCTCCTGCTTTCCTCATCAGTCTTGTTGGGAATGTTGTGTAGCAAGGTAGTCAGCATGTCTCATGCCATTTAATTATGATGTGGCATACCGCACAGGTTCTCAATGGCCCTGCTGATTATCAGATTGCAGATAATGCTGTTGCTCCAGCTCCTGTTGATGAGGAGTGTGTTGCTTTTCAAATTGCCACCTGTAATTCTCTGTCTGTTACTGATGTTGATGCTGCATGTGCTTCTTGCCCTGCTCTAACCAAACTTTATATACAGATTTCTAATGGCCTCCTTCATCCAAGGGACTAGAGTTGTTGCTGTACTATAAACTGCAACTGGAACTAAGGACAATTTCGTCTTCTGAGGCTTGTGGCTGATTGCACCTGCTGCTCTTCAATCTGTGCTGGTCTCCATAGCGCACAAAGTACATCATGGAGAGATGAGAACCAAAAAAATACCTTTGTGATCTCTATTGGTGGCCAGGGATGGATGTGCAGGATCATGATGCTGTCCGTTCTTGCCACTACTGCATGAAAAGGGTCAAATCTGTTAATATCTGGCCATGGTAATCTGTTGTGTAATTTCAGGTATCCCGGATGTATGCGGAAAATACCTGAGCCAAGTTACGTAGAACAGTACATTTCCAGAAATACCCAGATATTGGCGTACACAGACATATACAGGAATCCATTAAATTTCATGGACATACACAGCTGAAACACTGATGGCTGTCAGGTGTGAAGACCTTTCATATGTCATTGACCATCAGTTAAGCTGCTTGCTGTGTTCTCAGATGGAGGGAGGGGGGTGAGCCTGGGAAGTTTCACAAAACAGCCTCAAAATCGTTTTAACACTACTGAACTCTAATATAGTCAGTGTTATCATTTTTTTCAGCCATTAGAGAATATATCTATGTATGAATTATTATTTGAAGGCATCCTCTCTACCCAACTTAATTTTTCTTTCCATATTATTTCACAGAAATGAAGACCTGGTCCTTTACTAGTGTAGAGGACATTTGTAGTTTCTCTGTAAAGGCTGTACAAATACTAGAAATCATGAAATAATTGGGAATCATGTAACCAACAGTACATTTCATTTATCCATTATAACTTTTATGTTGTTTTGGTCGCTTGGCTGTTTCCTTATAAAGGTCCAGAAATTCAAGTTTTTCGTCAGGTGTGTGATGTTCTTTTTTAATATGATTGTCATTACTTTTCTATCTTGCCCCCAGCCAATCACTGCATTGCTTATCATGGTTTTGAGTATCGATATATATCGGTCCTTTCCAATGAACACAAGAACACAGTAATCTCACATAACTTAATCCAGATATTTTAATCAAATCCGCAAATTTATTTGAAGAGCCAAATTAGCCAGAGATCAGTTGTCACGATTAGAAGATCTGGCATTTGTCAAATCATCTCATATGTATTAAGAGACAGACATGACAAAGATTGACTAAACTAAAAAACAGTCTGCTTACAAATATAATTTAAGAACACTTCAATTTAACAGTCTCGAGTGCAAAGGCGCTACATGCTTTTGATGTAAAATTAGAAACACAAGTCTTTCTTATAACTATGAAGTAAACTTTAGTATTAAACTTACTCTGGAACATAACCTGGGGGCTGTTCCATAAACCAAGATTAGAGTATAAGCCAGGCTTATTTCGGTTAGTCAGGCTTATTTTTGGTAGATTCGGTTTCATAAATCAAACTTAAAAAAGTTCAAACTCAGTTACCCTGGCAACTTATGCTGGGAAACTAGCCTGGTCCAGGGCAGGCTAACTGTCAGGCTAAGCCTCAGTTGTTACACAGATCCTCTAACACTGACCAACAAGAACAAAATGATATTACCACTGACACTCTCTCATACCATTATTGGACTTTATTAACCATTATTAGTCCAAACATAAATACACAGTATACAGAAAATCAACTTAAATAAGGCTACAATGATAAATTAGACAATATAGACTTATGAATACATTTCTCTCTGGTTTGTTTGGCAGCTGTAGTATATGTTTATGATTATTAGAAGAACATTAGAACACAATAAAAAAAAAAGCTTTGTAAAGCAGAAGTTAAAATCACAAAATAAAAAATAAATAATTACAAAAGCACAGTATGAATTTTAACTGGTAAGATGAATATATATATATATATATATATAT
This sequence comes from Abramis brama, assembly GCF_963993115.1. Lineage (NCBI taxonomy): Eukaryota > Metazoa > Chordata > Actinopteri > Cypriniformes > Leuciscidae > Abramis > Abramis brama. The sequence continues at coordinate 6,605,549 of NC_139986.1, read as the reverse complement.
ATATATATATATATATATATATATATATATATATATATATATATATATATATATATATATATATATAGCCTATATTATGTACTTTATTATGTCTTTCAATTCAAACACATTTAACACAATTATACAAATTGACAGTTCCTTTAAAGACATCATATTTTCCCCCAATAAATATTCCTTATTTTTCCTTCTACTTTTTTTCTTTTGTGATAATACCCACCAACACACATGATTAGAACAATAACCAAGAAGTACATAGTTAGACACTTTTACATATGATTTAAGGGGGAAAAGACAAAAAACAATAAATAAATATTAATACAAATTTAACATTCACATATTTATATCAAACTCTTATAATGACACATAATTCCTAATAGTTATTCAAGTAATATTATTTGAATATCAAATATTCAATATAAAATAAGCAAATAAATAAAATAACAAATAGCCTAGAAATAAAAGGGAGGGAGGGCTATATAAAAATGTAGTTAATGTAGACTAATATATATTCCTTTATTTTATGGAATATTCTTTGATTTTAGAGTTGCACATATCTTTTCAAAATGTATACATTTGCTCTTAATTTCATGTTATCCTCTTCATAATGTAAAGTACATTAAGAATATATTATATTATATGTATAATATATAAAAAATACATTCTAGAAACTAAATCTAACCACTTATTTAAAACTGGGGATTCTTGCTTTATCCAAAAAATTATTGCATTAAAAGCTGTAATTCTCAGCATTCTAAATAAATATACATCATATTTATTAAGTAGCATAGGTCCTATACCCAAAACTATATTTTGTATCTTTATATATTTAGTTTCTTAAAAAAAATCTTCCCTGAATTAAGCTACTTCTGTTCACTGAAGTACTTCTGTTCGCTAGAAGTTCACTGCAACTTATCCAACATCCTAAAGATAAATTATTATAATTAGAAGATATTTCTAGTGTTATAAAATATCGCATATTAATTTTCCAAGCAAAATGTATATTTTAGTCAGAATTATTGCGCTCCTATTTGCCGCGCATGCGCGCAGCGGCGCTCGTTCAATATGAAGATTAGCAGTAAAATGGATACATTTGCTCGACTTTCTAACATTTACAGATGGAGAATATAACTGTAAAATGTAAGTTTTGCACTGAGAAAAAAAAAAAAAACATGTCACAAACGCATAAAACAGCACAAAATATAGGCTGTTTGATGGTGGATCGATTTGATCCACGATCGACCTCTAGGGCTGCTTCAGAAACGCGTGCACACGCAATTATCTAGACTTGGGCTGCGTTCAGCCCCGACAAAACGTTGCACAACGTTTTTTAAACAGAAACGGTGATGCGTTGAACACACTGTTCTGATAACGCAAGAGTTGCAACTATGGCAGCTGAGAAGGCCATTATTTGTGTTCTTTGTGAATAATTTTCGGAGCCTGATGAAGTCGGTATAAATATGTGTTTAATACTACAAAATATGCCCGATGTTACAGTTACTGCACTTGCCGCCCAGAACAAAAGAGAGAACATCCCAATCGAGTGAAGGGATTGCTGAAACTGAAATGGAAGCACACACCTAATTCAGACTAAAACACATCTATTTAGCCTCACATACTGACTTTATTTGTAGTTCATACTGTTTTAATACCCTGTATTTTCTTTCTCATTTTTAGGAAAAACACTTAATTACCATTGTTTATTTCTATACTTGCAATGAAGCTAAAAATATAAACAACTACATCATTATGTTGATATCCTATATTTTTTACAATAAAACTTTCGACAAACATGTCTTCTAATATCCTCAGTTGTTGCGTATACCGAACTGCATCAAACAAATTTGTAAATTACTTTCCTTGAACCCATTTTGCGAGTTCACTTTAATACCACTTGCTTTATATACATGTTGCTGCTGATTGGACTTTAGTTCTGACACACCCACCAAACAAGAGAAAACGTATCTCAAACCCCGTTGCACACCGGTGCACGCCGTTTCCAGGAAACATGACGTTCAACCCGGAAACCGTAGCAAAACGTTGCGCACCGTTTTGAACTTGAACATGCCCTTGATAAACCTGGATCAAATTAGTGAGATTGCGTGAACTTCAATTACCTTTTATGGAACCACTTTAGCCCCAACTTATTTGTTAGGCTCATTCAAGTCCGGTTTTGGAGTTTAATCCCCGCTTAAGCGGCTTTTATGGAACAGCCCCCTGCTCTGGAGTAGACTACGTTCAGAGAATACGTCACGATTGTTACGTCCCAGATGTAACGTTTGCCTAGGGTGAAGGAGTAATAGTGAAAAAGAAAAAAAGATTTTGGGTGAGAGATTGTGCCTGGCCCTTCCCCGCATGGGAGACATATCAAATTCCAGTTCAACAAGGTTTATTTACAAAAAATGTAAATAACAAAGTAACTCTCAAGGAAGCAAAAAAGGCATCTGGGGTGTATTCCAGAAAGCAAGGTTATCTTACCGTCAAACATACCCTGAACTCTTGGTTGATTCACCCAAACCTTGCTTACTCAAGGTGGTTCCAAAAACGCGTCCAGGAGTAAGTTCATCCAAGTCAGGGTATGTTCGTGGTTAACACATAAGACATTCTCAACAGAGATGAATCGACGAGTCACCATGGAAACGGACGCTAAGAAAAAGTGTGCCATAATAATTATTTCTTCTTCTTTTGTTTATTTACATAGTGCATATCACCACCTATTTGGTGGTTGTGCGATCGTTTTTCAATCTTTCCATTTAGTAATCTTTAATCATTGTGAATAAAAACTATATTGTTTATTTGATGCTAATTATATAATAAAAATAAAGACTGATTAAACTAAATTACAGTTTGCTTACAAAGATAACATGGCTGTAAAGTTTTTTTTGTTTAGTCATTTTGCTTTCACATCACTTTAAAGGTAAGATGTATTATATATCATATTATATCATGTATTTTATTATAGAAACACATTAAAGCAGAGAAAATGTCCTGTTGCAAAAAAAAAAAAAAAAAGTTATCAACGGAGATCAACGATGTGTTACAAATATATAGCTATATATTAGAAAAAAAATTAACATTACTTTGTTTTAATAGTGCTTTATATATCGATATAACTATATATATATATGATATTGTGCGCAATCTGCCACGCCCACTGGAGCCTCATCAATATAGCACGCCTGCGCTGAACACCTGTCACGATTAGCCACGCACTTCCTGGTTGATTACGGACTCCATTTCCCATCATGCATCTCCCTGGACTGATTACACCATACACCTGGGGCATGTTCAAGTTCAAAACGGACCTTAAAGAAACAGAGCTATTTGATCGAATTTAAGAATAATCAAGAATATATACTTTATTTATTTATTTATTTTTTTGTTTTTTTTTGTTTTGTTATTACGTGTTAGTAGAAATCCGCATTGAAGCTCCACACCCCAAACAGTTGGTGGCGGTAATGCAACAAATTGGTATGCCAACCGCCAATAAAAAGAAGAAGAAGAAGAAGAAGAAGTTCAAAACGGTGCGCAACGTTTTGCTATGGTTTCCGGGTTGAACGTCATGTTTCCTGGAAACGGCGTGCACCGGTGTGCAACGGGGTTTGAGATGCGTTTTCTCTTGTTTGGTGGGTGTGTCAGAACTGCAGTCCAATCAGCAGCAACATAAAGCACGTGGTATTAAAGTGAACTCGCACAATGGGTTCAAGGAAAGTATTAAATTTACAAATGTGTTCGATGCAGCTCGGTATAGGCAACAACTGAGGATATTAGAAGACATTTTTGTCTAAAGTTTTATTGTAAAAAATATAGGATATCAGCATAATGATGTAGTTGTTTATATGTTTAGCTTCATTGCAAGTGTATTGGTATAAACAATGGTAATTAAGTGCTTTTCCTAAAAATGAGAAAGAAAATACAGGGTATTAAAACAGTATGAACTACAAATAAAGTCAGTATGTGAGGCTAAATAGATGTGTTTTAGTCTGAATTAGGTAAGATGTGTGCTTCCATTTCAGTTTCAGCAATCCCTTCACTCGATTGGGATGTTCTCTTTTGTTCTGGGCGGCAAGTGCAGTAACTGTAACATCAGGCATATTTTGTAGTATTAAACACATATTTATACCGACTTCATCAGGCTCTGAAAATTATTCACAAAGAACACAAAGAATGGCCTTCTCAGCTGCCATAGTTGCAACTCTTACATCATCAGAACAGTGTGTTCAACGCATCACCGTTTCTGTTTAAAAAACGTTGTGCAACGTTTTGCCAGGGCTGAACGCAGCCCTGCACTGCGCTGATTACACACACACCTGGGGCTCGTTCTTCGTACGTTGCTTATTACATCCGAGATCAAATGACACATCCAAGATGATATCATCGTGCTAATCATGATCCGGCTAATTGGGTTCTTCGAACACACCTGTTGTTTATGATTAGTATCGCTGGATTGAGTTATCTGAGATAACTGCGCGTTCATGCGCTGGTTTAAAAGGAGATATGTATCGATAGTAGAAACATTGATCAGCAACGCTGCTATTGGCTGCTCAGCGTGGCCAAAGAGCGCGCACAGTTTTTCTCCTCAGCAGAGCAAGATAGTCGAAGTTTATTCGGAATTTTAATGTTTAATCAAAACGCCAGGGAACACCTCAAAGTCTGCAAAAGCCAGGAGAGAGGGCTGGCAAAAAGTAGCAGACAATTTAAATCCGTTAGAAGTGGCCACGTTAGATGTTTTTATCACTTATTAGCCTATATTTTTGTATTTTAATAATTTCATAATTACTTTGTTCATTGTAATGTAAGAGTCACCACACTAGAACATGGGAACAAATAAAAGTGAAGTACAAAAATATTCTATATAATGGTAATTTTTAGTTATATTATAGTCTCTTCTATAAAAGGCACTGTTAAATAAATGGTTGTCTGTTTATAAAAGCAACCAAGAAAAAGGCTGAAAAAAAAAAAAGATCTTAGTAGCCTACACTGTAAAATATTTTTTGCTGCATTAAATTAAGGCCGTATAGTCATTTCAGCTGTTAAATCTTGAGTAATGATGAATTGCTTTGACTTGTGAAAGTGAAAACTGATAAACTTATTCATGTAAAAATATTTGGCCATGAGTTATTGATCACATTTTTCCAGAGTGTAGTTCATTGTAATGACATTGTGTTTTCCTCTTTTGTGCACTTTTACATAATACACCAACACTTGTATCTGTTCCCAAGAAAGTGGTGGCTGAAATATGTGCAGTAAGTGGACATTTTCTAACTTTCCAAAGGAAAGAAAGTACAAGACTTTGTAATGTCCATTTGTTTCCACTGCACTGGACAGTGAATAAACCCTCTCAGATAACTGTCATATGGAGGAACTAGCCTACCTGCAAGTGCATAAATAACTTTACTTAATTTATACTTGTATGCTTTATGGCTGCAATATAAGTTGCAGGATTCCACATCTACAGAAAGGCCTACAGAAGAGTCTGCACAGACAGAGGAGACTTATGGCCTACAGGTGGGCAGTATATAGCCAACTTTTCCTTTTTTTGTTGCATGAGGCATGTGTCTAATATCTCTTGTTACAAAGAACAATTGAAATAAAACTCAAGGAACTAAGCATATTTGTCTTTTATTAAACAGTTAATGAAAAGTGTTTTTTTTTTTGTGGCAATTGTTGTGTAATATGGCACATGCAACAATGTCACAGGCCCTGTCAGGTGTGCAACCCTCAGACTTTTCAGACACTGAAATCTTCCCTTTAGTAAGCCAAAGTTCATTTCATTGTGTGCCCTTGTCCTGGCTAGAGCTGCATTGTAACTGGTTTGGGTCAGGGAATGGGGTCATAAAACACCTGTCTGCAGGCAGGAACATGTCATAATCACCTATGAAAAAATGCAGTTCTGTTAGGATCAGCATAAGTGTATGTAATACAGTGAGCTTGATATTTAATTGTGGAACTTTCCTTACCACTTTCAAATAATGTGCATAAATGTGAATCTCTGAAAATTCTTAAGTCATGCACAGATCCTGGCCATTTTGCTTTCACATTTGTGATATGGAAGATTTTTTTATTTTATTTGATATAATATTATTAATCTGGAATATTAAGAATCCCAATAGTAACTGGGCTGCACATTTACATTGTGAACCCCCTTTCTGTTCACATAATCCCCTTCATTGAGGCCTTGATGGCAGTCTATGGTAGCCTATAGTCTATGGTACCAATCACGTTAGTGAAGCTTGAGTGACACATACTGTAATCGGCATGGTCATGATTGCATGATCTTCATAAAAAATTATGATAGCCTAAAAAAAAAAAAAACTGCTTTAAAAAAAAGTCTTCAGTGGCTTGGAAATGCCACAAAAAACCTAAAACTGTTTTTTAAACCTAAAAGCGCCAGGTAAACTCCGAATGACACGACAGACAGCACTTTCCATCAAGTTCTCCGCATCTCCAATAGTGTAAAGGAAAGAGCCACTCGCAAATAATCTTAGGGCAATGCAAACAGTTTGTGCTGTAGTTAAAGCCAGACTCCGACAAGTCGAAAATAAATGTGCGAAAATAAATAAAATTTAATAATGTAAACGACAATCTCACGAGTCACGAGAAAAAATATACATCTCAGAAAGTGCACTATCGCGCTGCGCTGGACTTCCCGTATCAGCTCCGCTTATAAAGCCGGGATCTAATCCTGTTTACATGAAATAAGCCTGCTCCCGAGCAGGTTTAAGCTTGCGCACCTGTTGCTATGACAACAAGTCCAGGATGAGCTTCGAAGAAACAAACAATCCAAGATCATGCCAAATTGTCAACAATCAAATCCAGCTGTGTTAGCGACGTACGAAGAACGGGCCCCTTGTCTGTTCCTGTATCCTGTTTGTTTGCTGCCTGCCCTGATATCCTGCCTGTTTGTTGACCACGATTTTGCCTGATCTTCTCTGCTATGTTTGCTGGTGTATGACCCTTGCCTGGTGACTACTCTGTTTAATAAAGACAAGCTGCACTTGGATCTGAATGACTCCTATGCTTCGTAACAACACCTCTGAAGTAAACTAACCCTGGAACAGATCCTGCTCCGGAGCAGGTTATGTTCAGAGAGTAAGTTGCTACGGCTACTTACATACCCTGAAAGTTACCTCCATTTTTGGAATTGGAAGTTGAGGTTATCCGCTTAAAGGCCCCCTGAAATCAAAATTTAAGTTTTTTAGCTCTTGGGATGAATACGTTAGCCTTAATGTTATGAATAAGCTGGTGTGTTCCAAAACAGTGACAAAATTTGCATTTAGGAGATATAAGCATTCAAAACTTACAGTCTCTCACTTCCACTAAAATGGATCATGTATTTTTTATGACGTCACCACGGACTTCAGCTGCTCATCACATCTTCTGTCCAATCAAATGCCCTCTAGAATCTGAAGCATCCCGCCCCCTCTGCTATAAATACCACCTGGCCAAAACGACCGTGGCTGTACCTGACTGTACGTTGGGTAGTAAACGTGTGCTCAGTGTCAGCTGCTCATGTGTCACCGGGTGACATGGAAGAAACGTTGGAAGCGGAACGAGTTCCCCTGGGGGGAGACTTCCGGTGCGACACCAGGCCTGTCATGGCCGACCGTATTGACGAGCGGCAGCTGCAGTGGCTAATCTAGCGGCCATTGGAGCACGTGTCTCCAACGGGGGATTTAAAAGCGGCGTTTTGAAGAGGCACGGGAGGCTGAGGTGGAAGGCAGAGTGGTCGCGATCGGGCAGCAGGTGAGAGAGAGAGAGGCCGAGGCCGAGGCAGGGAAAGGTGGAGCAGGGAAAGGCGGAGGAGGGGAAGAGAGGCAGAAGCGATGAGGCAGGAACAGAAGCAGAGACGGGAAAGATAAAGTGCGGCTGAAGTGCGGGGCACGATTAGAGGTCTGCACGGGCTTTAAACTGAAGCCCGAACCCGGCCCGTACCCGCGATCATTTAACCCGACCCGACCCGACAATTACATTTACATGTTAAGCCCGAACCCGACCCGTTTTCTTCTCGCTAATATTTTAAAATAATATTTTAAATAAAAGTGCTTAAAAAAAACATTTCATTTGTATATATATATATATACACAAACGAAATGTTTTTTTTAAAGCACTTTTATTTAAGTTATTGCTGTTGTTTATTTAATTTGTTTTAAAATTCACATTTCATCCAGAGCGGTTTCTTCTCGCTTTGCAATGTTTTCGCTTTCTTCTCGATGTGCAATGTGTGCATAGGCTACACAGACCACAGACACACAGGCTCTCTCTCTCAAATTTGAGAGAGAGAGCCTGTGTGTCTGTGGTCTGCGTAGCCTACTATGCACACATTGCACATCTGCGCACGCAACTTTCTCTCTCGCGCGTGCCGGTCACCACAACACAGCAAGCAGGCAAAGCACACGGCACGCAAACTATATATAGCCTATTTAGTTTTTCTTAGTTACAAACCAGAACCCAACCCGAACCCGAGGCTGTTCAATAAACATTAACCCGAACCCGACCCGAAACCCGCACATTTTTCGGGACCCGTCGGGCTGACCTCTAGGCACGATTGAGATCGAGAACGGACAAGAGACTGGCCAGTAGGACTGGGAGAACGGAACGAGCGCAAGCATTGTTGGATATACAGATCACGACGAGATGGAGTGAAGGTATACTTTTCACTGTGAAGTGGTGTGTCATTGCAGTGTCTGAAGATTGAAGTGAGCACGTGTGAAGATTTACAGTGGTTTGCATGCACGAGTATGGGAAAATTAAACGCTATCAGCACTCTGAAATCTTTGTTGGGGATCGTCTAGCCCGGTGGGGCGTCAGGAAATAATTTGAACTGCTGTGGGTAAAGCTTTGTACAGGTGTCCCAGTTCATGCCGCTGTGGTAAAGGAAGGAGAAGTTCAGCGCTGTGTGTCGTTGTGAAGATCTGCATTCTGCCATTGCTGTCCTGTAGTAAGAGAAGACTCAGTTATTAACTGCTGGATTCTGTACTCACCATTGTTGTTCTATGAACAGAGAGATCCCGTTATTCGCCGCTGCATTCTGCCATTGATGTCCTGTAGTAAGAGAAGACTCAGTTATTAACTGCTGGATTCTGTAATCACCTTTGCTGTTCTGTGAACAGAGAGATCCCGTTATCCGCCGCTGCATTCCGCCTGCTGCTGCCCTGTGAAAGAAAGATGACACTCAGTTATCTGATGCTGTCTTGTAAAAAGAGAAAGCCCACTGTCTGCTATGAACATAGATCCTGTTATCCGCCGCTGCAATCTACCATTGCTGTCCTGTGGGAAGAGAAGACTCAGTTATTAACTGTTGGACTTTGTCCCCCCACACTGCTGTTCAGTAAAAGGAGATGACCAACTGCCGGCTGGCCTGAGTCTTCCTCCATCCAAGACTCCCTCGACCTGCTTCAACGAGCGGCCCCTACGAGGAGTTCTGCATCAGTGACATTCCCTTAAAGTTGTTTTTACATTCAATAAAAAGAATCAAGCTTTTATATCACGTCATTGTCCGGTCTCGTGGTGTGTTTGGTGTAGCTCCTCCGGAGTGGTGGTTGTCCTCGGCACTAGACCGGTGACACATGCTCATCTGTTCCATCAGTTAACTCGGAGTTACTGGAGTATATACTCCGGGTTATTGTTTACTTTGAGTCGGAGTGACTGTCAGGCATGTCTGAAAGCGAATTACTTTAGAAAACTGGATCAGCGCTGACTCTGTTTTGAACGATTCACTTTGATTTGGTGAACTGGTACGACCGGTTCACAAAAAAAGAACTAGTTCAAAAGAATGATTCGTCACGAACCGGACATCACTACCATTGTCACGTCACGGAGCAACATGGGTTGGAGATGTGTGTTCGGTTGTTCAAATGCTCGAGTTTTATTCCGTTTTCAGAATGAAATGGCTAGAATTTATTCACACCTCTAACGTTACTATTGAATCCAACGTATCAGCGCTCGGATTCATTTCCATGGTGCTGTCAAGTACGACTTGCTGTCTGTGATGTAAACTAAACGCTATTGACTATTTGAAGAGGGGGAGAACCCTTTTAATATGTCCCGCCTTAGCTTCCTGTTTCAGTGGAAATTACGTCAACGCATCATACAAAGCTGAGAGTTTCAAGGCACTTCAGTGGGCCTTTAAACATACCCGGGCATGTCACATAACCTGTTTTCTGGAATGCCCCAGCACACAACATCTAACACAATATACACTATTATAATAACAATTCATTTAAATAAGCATGGAATGTAGCCTACCACTATGGTCATTTACACACCCTGAAAGTTACCTCAGTTTTTGGAACCAAAGGTTGAGGTTAAAAATAAATAAATAATTTAATTTAATTAATTTTGAGATTATACAGGTTTACATTAAGCAGGTAGGTACTAAGCTTGGTAAGTTTTAACAATATGTATACCAGAAATTTCTTACAGATGCTCATTTTTGTACTGTAGGTACATACATTCCTTGGTATATTATAACAAAGTAAGGTAAATATGATTCTAGTGTATCAGGCAGGACAGATATATGAGAGCAACATGTCAATTTCATTAGCAATGATAACAGGACCTGGGTGAATATTTTCACGTAGATAGTGACAGGACGTCATCTGCCAGACATCGAAGTATATTACTCCATCAATATCTCTGAACATCTCCTGCATCACTGTATTCATCATCTGTATTGTATACCAATCACTCTGAAAAATGTCCTGTAACAAAACAGATCAGTAACAGACAATACTACAAGCATTAATATTAACTTGGTTTAGATAAACTACATTGTTTGCATTTTCTACCAGAAACAGTGCTGAGTAGGTTACTTAATTTGTTGTCTCGTGAGCTTAGAATTATAAGGTTCTATCTCCACTTTTGGTCGAAATTGAGTTTTTGACATAATCTGATCCATTAGGTGTTTATTAATGCCTGTGTGGTGTTACTTTTGTAAAAAAAATATTTTGTTACTAGTTATTAATAAAATAAAAAGGTTCCATCTCACAAAACATAAACCGAGTTGGGATTATAAGGTTCTATCTCCAGTAGATTCAATATCCAATCAAAACCCTGAATGAACACGGACGGACCAATCAAAACCCACCTCTTAGCTCTGTAGCCTGGACACAGAGCTCAGGGCTGGACATTAGCCTGGACATTTGAAGCCGGCAAAAGATGGCATTTCCATCTTTCTATCTTTATAACGAATCAATCGTTCTTTCTTTCTCTCTTACTAATCTATCTATCTATCTATCTATCTATCTATCTATCTATCTATCTATCTTCAATCTATCTATCTATCTATCTATCTATCTATCTTCAAACTGTTTCTATCTATCTTCAAACTTTATCTATCTATATATATATCCTTAATAACTATTCCATCTTTCTTTCTTTTTAACTAATCCATCTTTCTATCTTTCTAACTAATCTTTCTTTCTTTCTTTCTTTCTTTCTAACTAATCCATCTTTCTTTCTTCCTAACTAATCTATCTTTCTTTCTAACTAATCCATCTTTCTTTCTTCCTAACTAATCTATCTTTCTTTCTAACTAATCCATCTTTCTTTCTTTCTTTCTTTCTTTCTTTCTTTCTTTCTTTCTTTCTAATCCATCTTTCTTTCTTTCTTTCTTTCTTTCTTTCTCTTTCTTTCTTTCTTTCTCTTTCTAACTAATCTATCTTTCTTTCTAACTAATCTTTCTTTCTTTCTTTCTAACTAACTAATCCATCTTTCTTTCTTTCTTTCTTTCTAACTAATCCATCCATCCATCTTTCTTTCTTTCTTTCTTTCTTTCTAACTAATCCATCTTTCTTTCTTTCTTTCTTTTTAACTAATCCATCTTTCTATCTTTCTAACTAATCTTTCTTTCTTTCTAACTAATCCATCTTTCATTTTTTAAAATGTTTCAGAGCACAGAGGGGGTGGGGGTGGTGGATGCATCAGGATGCATCCATGTCCATGTTCTTTGAAAATAATTTTTATTTTTTTTCTTACAAACTTGCTTGGCTTTGATGTATACTATACTATTACAGTGAGGAAAATAAGTATTTGAACACCCTGCTATTTTGCAAGTTCTTCCACTTAGAAATCATGGAGGGGTCTGAAATTGTCATCGTAGGTGCATGTCCACTGTGAGAGACATAATCTAAAAAAAAAAAAAATCCAGAAATCACAATGTATGATTTTTTAACTATTTATTTGTATGATACCGAGTCATATGGACTACTTTGATTGTACTCTGGTACCAATCCACTTTCATTCTGCAAAACCATGGAAGACAACCATACAGGTTTGTAATGACAGAATATGACTGAAACACCTTTAAGGAATGGAATGTGGCATGAATTGGATAATGAAGTGACACCTCAGCGCATGCATATTTGTGTGTCTAGACTTTAAATATAAAGACAGCAGGACAAATGTACCATTTCAAATACAAGACAGAAATATTATTGAAAATGGAGTAGGATTGGAAAATGAGCAATTGTACCTTTAATCCTGCAGTGTTTCCAGACTTGATGATGACCAGAGTTGGGTATAACGCATTACAAAGTAACGCGTTACTGTATTCTAATTACTTTTCGTGACAACGCAGTAATGTAACTCATTACATTTAAAATAAATGTAATTTGATTACAGTTACTGATGTCAATAAAATTAAGTTACTTGCGTTACAAATGTATTGTTAAGAAAAAATATTAAAGTACATAAATTAAAATGCATTTCTAATAACGTTTTGGGGCGGCTGCGTCAGTTATTGAACATGCCGCAAAGACCCGCCCCCTTAGTTACTGTCGCTATGTCCGACAAGCTACGACGTTCTCACGCCACACACCATGTTCTCACACAGTGAAAAATACATCGCGGAGCAGAGAGGAGACTGACAACACGCTGACAGACAGGACAGACCAGGTTACTTTTCGGTGACGTTTGATATTAAACATATTAAACAAAGTCTCACCTTTCAAATTTGGTAATTTTTTAAAAGAAATTTAAACAATAAATACCGTTTTGTGGCTCTTTAATGTGTCGTGACAGATCGCTGTAGAGCATCAGTTAAAGCTGCTCGTGAACCGATCATCTCTTCCTTCTAGTTAATTTATAGCCTCAAATAAACATGAACAAACATAAGAAGGAATGTTGTTTTAACCACGGAAAGGCGTCAGTACACTCCGATTTTCAAGTTCAAATCCTCCCATGTTAATCTACTAACTAATCAAGCTCCCTGCGAAGGGTCAAATTATTATTTTTTATATATAAAATGTACTGGAGAGCTCGTGCTGCTAAAATAGACGGAGACAAGTGTGGTGGTTGTTTCTGCAAGTGGAAATATAAACATTTTTGTTGAAGAGAGCTGTAGCAGCGTATGTGGTGGAGGAAATGCTGCCCTTGTCGACTGTAGATAAGACATACTGTAGACACATTTAAAAATACTACAGTTTTCATTATAAGGCAAGTTTAAGTTAAGAATGTTAAGTTCTACAAATGCATTGGATCTTTAAGTCAAGTTGCTGTTTTCATATTTCTGTAATATTTTTCAGTCAATTTTAAATTACAGAAAGAACTGAGTTTCACTTTGTAGTGTATTTTTGTAGGTTTTTTCAAACAAATTCTTTTTGAAATTTTGCAATTACATGTTGCAATGAGGAAAAACATTAGTGTAATTTACGTGTGACCTATTTAAGTCTTTACAAACAATTGTCACTTGGTTTAATATTTTGGTGTAATGGCAAGACATTTATGCATTTGTTGAAGTATCCAAATGCTTTTTGGGGCTTCTGTATATTTCAGTTTATATTACTTTTATGACATCAAGTCTTAAATAACATGAGAACATTTTTAAATAAACCCCCACCACCCTCCCATCAATGTCATTTATGAACAACTTGCCTGGCACTTTTCTCTCTAAATACTCAAACCACTGCCTTGTGGTGGAGTCTCCCATCAAGTAGACAATCTTGTTTAAGACAATTTCTCATTTGTGAAGAACTGAACTTGGTTGGGTGTTGCACACAAAATAATTCCAGACGTCTTTCAGATAAAACCCTGCAGGAACGTTGTCATGCCAGATCTGCATCTCTCCATTGTGCCTAAAGCAAAGAAACATTTACCTGAAGAGACTGTGCTGTAATTATGCAAATTCTTAATTCTCTTGCTACTAACTACATTTGATTTTAGATTATATATATATATATATATATATACATATAAATATATAATTCATTTTGAATCCTTTCCCACTTTGTGAAAATTTGCTTGAGCCTCTTGAGTGATGAACCAGTTTGTCACAAGAAAGTTTCTTTGGTCTCTCACACTGCCACACCGTCCCTGTTTTTATATCCTTATACTCACAGCAGCAGTTGCCTTTACTCCAACTTCCATCTGCACCCCACTTAAGATTGCATTGTACTACTTCACTGATCCTGGTTTTATTGGGTCCTGGTCCTTCAAAGTAGCCATTATAGTGGCTGCGTGGAAATGAGGACTCCCTGTATTTTTTAAGAATCTGCACAACCTCACTGGAGTGCTCTAGACGTACATAAACTTGTGCCTGACCTTCCCAGGGCAGAAGAAGAGCAACAGAGTAAGTCCCATTACGGTGATCCACAACCTCACCGTACACACTGGTGTACTGGTTTATGTTATGTGTTACTTTACTTTACTTCAAGAAGAATAGAGAAGGTTAAGTGTAATGCAGAAAACTATCTGTAGGTAAATCCAAATTTAAAGCATATAAAACTATAATATATAAAATGTTGTAAATCAACCATTAACAGGCAAATGAAACTCAGCAAATCAAACTCAGTGTCTTAATTTTTATAAAAATAAATATTATAAAATAATATAAAACAAACACACCTTTAGCTTTGAATTGAATAGCTTTGCTTTGAAAAAATCTCCTCCATATCTTTTCAGGTTCTTGTTGTGGTCTCTGGCTGTGATGGTAACAGAGATCTTTTCTCCCACTTTGTAACTCTCCTTGAGTCCCACAATAGAGAATGTTGAGTGGACTGGGCTTGTGCTCTGATTCAGCTGAATGATTTCTTGATCTGGACCGGGCCAGTCCAGAGCCTAATGTAGCCGGTCCCACTCCTCTTCACTGATTCCCATGTCATGAACGGATATTGCAGATGAGGAATTTGTTTGTATCTGTTTTCCTTTAACACGTGTAGGAATAGGGGGCTGGCATTGTCGTATCTGATGACCACTCTCCAAGAATCTCCATAAAGTCTGAAAGATGACCAAGAAATCAAATTATATTTAAATGTTAGCATTGTATCACAAAACAACAGTGTTGGGGAAAGTTAATTTTAAGCAATATTACAATATTATTTATGTTACTTACTTAGTTTTATGGAAAGTAATGTTACTTTTTTCTCACCTGGCTGAGGCTCGATCTCTTTTTTTTGCAAGTGTTTACCACCATATTGCACTCAACAACAGCCTATATAACTTACACCTTAATTTTCTTTTAAAAACACATTTAGAATATTATTATATTCTGACCCCTAGAGCTATGCCATCCAAAAGATCCCTTGACGTTACAGGTTATACCTACTGTACCTACTGTACAACTCCTTTTATTTAAAGTTGAAAACAATTTAGTAGTTTTAAAAAAACGTTTAAGCAAAATAATTAAACTGAAAAGTGATATGTGTTACTTTAAAAAAAAAGTAACTCAAATATTTATATGTAAATATTTATGTTATGTGTTACTTTACTTGTTACATGAAAAAGAAAACAAATCTGATTATGAAATGCATGTTAATTCTAATGTGTTACCCCCAACACTGCAAAGCAGTTTCCTCAGTGGCGGCCAACCAAGATATTGCCTTTTGTCAGTGAGGTATTGAGGTTGGTCTTTTCTGTTGAGCTGGATACCCTGGTGTGTGTGTCTCTGTGTCACAAAATTGTGAGTAGCTTTCCATGTATTGTGTCTTAGGTATTTTGAAAAGATGAAGTCTCCTTAAGTTCATTTTTACAGATAGCAAATGTGGAATCAGGTATCTAAGTTTATGATTTGCTTTGTGGCAGAAAGGTTTGGTTGTCAAACCAATTGATAATCAAGCAACTTTGAAAACATTTTTCTCAGTTCCAGTGTTGGTGTAGTTACTGTGTTTGGCCTTTGTAGAGCAGTGTTGTGCTACTAATATATTTCTGGATAGTTGTTGGGATGTAGTATTGTTACAGGAGAGGCTTCCTCTCCGCCTCCTCTAGGTCACCAGAGGGAGCTCTCACCAGAATATTGACTGTTGCTATTCGGACTACAAATCCCATAGGCCCTCATACCTGGGACTGATTACACACACACCTGCAACTCATTTCACAAACACTATTTAAGCAGTCAACACACACACCACCATTGCGAAGTCTTGATTTGCTGTGGTGATCATTTCTGAGCGTTTTCTACTGTGGATTATTTTCTGTGTTTGATCTTGGACTGTTTCTCGTTGTTGGATTCCTTGCCGCCCGCCTCGACCTTTTGCCTGTCTTTTGGATTACGATTGTCAGCTGCCTGCCCAGACCTCTTGCCTGTCCTTTCTTCTATGAATGTTTGCTGCCTGTCTCGACCTTGCTTGTACCTGTTTTCGACTCTGTATTAATAAAGTTGCAGATGGATCCTCAATCCGGTGACTCCTCATTACAGAAGACTTCGCCACTAAGCGATCCAGCAGCCATCACGCAATTGTCATCTGAACTATCAGCTCAAGGCCACCAACTCGCCGTACATCAGCACCAACTCGCTCATCTAACCTCTTTGACTGAAGAACTCGTTAAAGCACTACAAGGGCTACGTATGACACCCGCGGAGGGCGCGGCGGCTCCGTCACCTCCTTCCGCTGAAAGCATTCCCACTCCTTCCACCAGTGTGAACCCACGTCTTGCATTCCCCGAAAAATTTGACGGAGACCCAGCGAAATGCAAAGGATTCCTGTTACAATGCTCTCTGTTTGTAAACCAGCAACCTACCTTGTACCCAGCAGATTCGGGCAAGATATCTTTTGTTTGCTCATTGCTAACCGGAAGGGCATTAGACTGGGCTACCGCAGTATGGAGAGATGACGGAACCGCTTTCCCTTCCTTCAATGTATTTCTTCAGCGCTTCAGAGAAGTATTTGAACATCCGGTTGGAGGTAAAAGTGCTGGTGATCAGTTGCTCGCTCTTAGTCAGGGGAGAAGAACGGCGGCAGAATATGCATTGTCATTTCGCACTCTTGCGGCACAAACCAACTGGGGAGAAGATCCGTTAAAACTGCTGTTCAGAAAGGGGTTAAATCTGGAACTCCAAGCTGAATTAGCGTGCCGCGATGAGGGAAGATCACTTAATGAGTTCATTGAACTAACAATTCAAATTGACAATTTAATTCGCTCACGTCGTCCTGCTCGCAACCTGTTCACTGAGACACAAGCACCCCCTCCAGAACCAATGCAGCTTGGTTACACTCATTTAACCCCTGAGGAAAGGGAGCGGCGAATTCAACACCATCTATGCTTGTACTGTGGCCAAGCCGGACATCTGAAGACATCATGCCCCATTCGCCCCAATTCTTCTAGCTCCAAAGCGGTGAGTGAGAGCGGACAGTTAAATTATTCCTCTTCATGTGTTAAAACCCCAGTGAATATAACGGTTCAAGATAGAACTATCTCCACGTTTGCCTTGTTAGACTCAGGTGCTGCTGGCAACTTTATGTCACGTGAATTTGCCCAACAACATAAACTCACTCTAACACGATGTAACTCTTGTCTGGCAGTGGAGGCGCTAGATGGTCGTCCCATTGGAGAGGGGAGGATAACATACATCACCGAGGAGGTCTGCATGCAGGTTGGAGTTTTACACAGAGAGGCTATTAGATTCTATATAATTCATTCCCCTCACAATTCCATTATTCTTGGTCTGCCATGGTTGCGTCAACACAATCCTCATATTTCCTGGAAGGAGGAACAAATCATCCAGTGGGATCCTGCCTGCCATGAACATTGTCTCACCCGCATTAATCCATTGCCGATGCACGAAATGGAAATTAATAAACAGACTCCTGTACTTCAGGGCTTGCCTGCCGAATACTCCGATTTAAGTGAAGCATTCAGTAAAACTAAAGCATCACAATTGCCACCTCATCGTTCCAGTGACTGTGCCATTGATCTGTTACCTGGTGCAACTACCCCTAGGGGAAGAATATTTCCATTGTCACAACCCGAATCAGAATCCATGAAATCTTACATCAAGGAAGAACTGGCTAAAGGCTTCATCAGACCCTCTACATCCCCAGCATCAGCTGGGTTCTTCTTCGTCAAGAAAAAAGATGGTGGTTTGAGACCTTGCATTGATTATCGTGGCCTTAACGACATCACCATTAAATTTCGATATCCCTTGCCATTGGTTCCTACTGCACTCGAACAACTCCGTCAAGCTAGATACTTCACTAAACTCGACCTGCGCAGCGCATATAATCTAATCCGTATTAGAGAAGGAGACGAGTGGAAAACGGCTTTTTCAACATCCTCAGGGCACTACGAATATTTGGTCATGCCATTCGGCCTGGCAAATAGTCCTTCTGTGTTCCAGTCATTCATCAATGATGTCTTCCGTGACATGCTCGACAGATGGGTAATAGTGTACATAGATGATATCCTGATTTACTCCAATTCTCTAGAAGAACACATCCAGCATGTAAGATCAGTACTCCAACGCCTAATCCAGCATCAACTGTACGCCAAGGCAGAGAAATGCGAATTCCACCAAACAGCAACAACCTTCCTGGGATACATCATCAGTCGAGAGGGAGTTGCAATGGATGAGAACAAGGTAAAATCAGTGCTCGACTGGCCTCAACCACGCACAGTGAAGGAACTGCAGAGATTTCTTGGATTTGCCAACTTCTATAGAAGATTCATAAGAGATTTCAGCACGATCGCTGCTCCGCTAACTGCCATGACCAAACGCTCCACGTCACGCCTTTCCTGGTCACCTGATGCTCAGCAAGCATTCAAGGATCTCAAGACACGCTTCACCTCTGCGCCCATTCTCCATCATCCTGATCCAGATCTTCCGTTTATCGTGGAGGTGGATGCCTCCAACACAGGCATAGGGGCCATACTCTCTCAACGCCATGGATCCCCAGCAAAGATGTTTCCATGCGCCTTCTTTTCCAGGAAATTATCCGCTGCAGAGAGAAACTATGATGTCGGCAATCGTGAACTCTTGGCCATGAAAGCCGCCCTAGAAGAATGGCGACACTGGTTAGAGGGGGCACAGCATCCATTTACAGTAATCACTGATCACAAGAATCTGGAATATCTACGTTCAGCTAAACGACTAAATCCTCGTCAAGCAAGGTGGGCCATGTTTTTCACTCGCTTCAATTTCATTGTCACCTACAGACCTGGTTCCAAGAATACCAAAGCTGATGCACTGTCACGACAACTTGAAGATCCAGTTCATTATAACCCTGACGAGAACATTATCCCCGAAACACTGCTCGTTGCTCCAGTTCAGTGGGACATCATGACAGAGATTAACCAACACAACACCCAAAATCCTCCACCATCAAACTGCCCACACAATCTCACCTTTGTCCCCGAACAACTAAGGGAGAGACTCCTTCAGCAGGTCCACTCGACTCCAAGCTCAGGGCATCCTGGAATCACAGCAACGCATCATCTCCTCACTAACCGGTTTTGGTGGCCCACAATGTCTACAGACACCACAACCTTTGTAAAGAACTGTACCATATGTAACACATCCAAAAGCCCTCGACAATTACCCGCTGGTCTACTTCAACCCCTGCCGATTCCTCAGCGTCCCTGGTCCCACATCGCCATTGATTTTGTGACTGACCTCCCCAACTCCCAGGGCAACACCACAATCCTGACGGTTATTGACCGTTTCTCCAAAGCTTGTCGTCTCATTCCTTTGCCTAAACTTCCCACTGCTTTTGAAACAGCCGAGGTACTATGCAACTACATCTTCCGCTTCTATGGATTACCTGAGGACATTGTGTCAGACAGAGGTCCACAGTTTACCTCCAGAGTATGGTCAGCTTTCTTTAAACAGCTCAACGTGAACATCAGTCTCACCTCTGGTTATCATCCACAGTCCAACGGGCAAACTGAACGATTAAATCAAGAACTCACCCGTTTTCTCAGGTCATATTGCCAACACAACCAATCTGATTGGAGTAGATACTTAATGTGGGCAGAATACGCACAAAATTCACTGCAGAAACCTGCCACGGGGATGACCCCCTTCAAATGCATCTTGGGCTACCAACCACCCTTGTTTCCTTGGTCCGGTGAACCATCCGATCTACCATCTGTCACTGACTGGCTTCAGCATAGCGAGGAAGTCTGGAACCGAGCACACACTCATCTACTTCATGCAGTACACAGACAAGAACAACAGGCCAATCGTCACCGCCGTCCAGGTCCAGAGTACACTCCAGGGCAATGGGTTTGGCTTTCCACAAGGGACCTCCGCCTTAGACACCCATGCAGAAAACTCAGTCCTAGGTATGTGGGTCCTTTCAAAATTCTTAGACAAATTACTCCAGTTTCATTTCGTTTAGAGTTACCTGCTAACTATCGTATCTCTCCCACATTTCATGTTTCGCTGCTTAAACCCGCTGGTGTTCCGGGAGGAGAGTCGGAGAGCAGAGCCGAGGGTCAGGCCCCCCCGCCTATCCTGGTTGAAGGCGAGGAGGCGTACCAAGTTCGTGAGTTACTCGACTCCAGACGCCGGGGCGCTACTCTACAATACCTGGTGGATTGGGAGGGGTACGGTCCGGAAGAGCGATCCTGGGTCAACATGGATGATATCCTCGACCCTACCCTCACAGAGGAGTTCCATAGGATGCACCCGGAAAAACCGGCCCCTCGACCGCGTGGAAGACCCCGGCGTCGTCTGCCTCCTCGCGTCAGGAGCCGCTCGCAGGGGAGGGGCTCTGTTACAGGAGAGGCTTCCTCTCCGCCTCCTCTAGGTCACCAGAGGGAGCTCTCACCAGAATATTGACTGTTGCTATTCGGACTACAAATCCCATAGGCCCTCATACCTGGGACTGATTACACACACACCTGCAACTCATTTCACAAACACTATTTAAGCAGTCAACACACACACCACCATTGCGAAGTCTTGATTTGCTGTGGTGATCATTTCTGAGCGTTTTCTACTGTGGATTATTTTCTGTGTTTGATCTTGGACTGTTTCTCGTTGTTGGATTCCTTGCCGCCCGCCTCGACCTTTTGCCTGTCTTTTGGATTACGATTGTCAGCTGCCTGCCCAGACCTCTTGCCTGTCCTTTCTTCTATGAATGTTTGCTGCCTGTCTCGACCTTGCTTGTACCTGTTTTCGACTCTGTATTAATAAAGTTGCAGATGGATCCTCAATCCGGTGACTCCTCATTACAAGTATGTGCATAATGGGCCTAAAGTTTGTAAGGTTAGGGGCATCAAGTACTTGAAAGCTTTCTTTGAGATTAAATAATTGAAGCAAATTATTTATTCAAAATTTTTCCATGCTAGTATAATATATTTCTGATATCCCCTTCCTTAAACGGCATGTATGCAGCATGTATTTTTCCAGTTAGCATGGTGACATTGAGACAATGTTGAGTTTTGATCTAAACCATCATTTTGGTTGAGATTGACATTTCAATGTTTAAATAATGTTGGATCAGCATTGCAATTTTGATGAAAGTCAACAGCCACTACAACTGCTTATGACAACTACTGTTATACCGGAACCGATTATATCACCACCTGTTGGTTTGGCATGCTCTTGACATAGCGTGTTTTTGCAGTTTCACGTGGACAGAGACAGTGTGTGTGGACGAGATTTTTTTTTTTTTTTTTAAACGGAAGTATAAAAATACCTGTGTAAGTGTGGACTATGCCTTAGATGAATAATTAAATAAACAGAATTTAACAGTGTTATAAATATATTTTAATATTGTGTTGGGCCATTCAAAAAAGTGAATCATGTTGTGTTTAGCATATTAAGATTCTTGAATGTGACTATGTATGACAACTGAATTGACTTGCTCTGCAGTAACATTATACTTTCTTTTTCAGATTTCAGGGAACCCAAAGGAAAAGTTGCAAGCCTATTGGTCTATTGCAAGCCAGCTTTTAAAAACTTGAACCGTTGTACTGCTTGCATTATAATGACATCAGACTTTTGAAAGTAATGTTATTTGTAAAGGTTGTAATGCTTTTGTCCTTAAAAAAAAAAAAAATATATATTTTATATATATATATTTTTTTGTCACTTGATCGTGTTAAACTGTCAAATAAAATAAATTGACTCAACTGCTGGAAAGGTATGTATATTTTAAAAGGTTTTCCCTCAAAAAGAAATGGTCAGGAATTTGTTGACTTACCACTGAGGTAGCTATAGCTGAAATATTAATGTTGTTTCAACATTAACTTGGTACATCAGAAGGCAGCATTGTATTATGTTGACATTGCATTTCAGTTGCATCTTCAGTGTTTCAACAAAAGATTTAGAATCAACGTCACATTGTAACATTAGCCGCGTTTCCATTACCCTTCAAATTGCGCAAATTGAAATTGCGAATTGAAAATACGCTTAATGGAAACACGTCAATTTCGCAAAAAAACCCATTTATCGCAAAAAAGTTTTTACGCTCTCATGAGGTGGTTTTTCAGGCAATTCGAAAAAGGAATATTTCGCAAAACTGCAATGGAAACAGTTTTTGCGCATTTACAGTCACCTGACTTAGAAGATGCAGTGTGTTTGAGGTCCATGTATAGCTACGCAAATAATAATCATTTTATATTATTTTATTATAACATTTAATAGGCTATATTTAGAAGACGCTTTTATGCAAAAAAAGAACAAAGCTGAGTGTGGAGCGCGCACTGCATGGCATGGAGGCGCGGCCGCGAACACTTGCATTTTCCTATCAAAAATGTTTCCTATCTGGAAACAACTTAAAATACTCAAAATACTGGTGATACAGAAAATAATAATACATTATTCTCAACTACTTTTATTTGTGTAAACTCACAATAACAAGAAAACGTTGTGCTTTTGTAAAATAAAAGAAACAATCAGACGCACTTTCATGATCTCCGTAAACTGGAGCGCGACAACTGAAACAAAATATAGCCTATGTTGGCTAAAGCTTGAAATGTCCACTTTAAAACGAACAAATTCGAATCGAAAGCTAATACCTTCATTATGTAATCCGTATGAAAGGTGCATTTCTCTCTAAAAGCGCATCTGCTTAACAGCGGAGATGGAGATGTGATTTTAACCGACACTTAGAAAACAATAGTTTATTAATAATATTAATGGCTCTTCTCATTCAGCACTGCGGGAAAGACATCAATTACAGTTTCTAATTTGGCCTTAGAAAACCAGTAAAATCGACATGTTTTCCATATTAATTTGTGAATATTTTAAATGTTTAATAAAGGGGCAAAAAGTCATAAACAAAAATCTGAAAATTCGTCGATATTTACTTTTTTGCGCAGCAGTTGGTGTAGCCAGTTCAAATTCAAATTTTGGTGTTCAACTTTGCGTTTTAAAAAGACAACCGTTTATTTTTCATTTTTCAATTAGGGGTTAAAAAAGGAAAAACAAATGGACACAAAAGTAGCCTACATGGATCGTTTGGACAGAATATGAGACAGAGTTCTTTATTAAATTCATAAAATAAACAATAATTAGCCTATAGGAATACTGGATTCTAAATCTCAAAGAAATGCCACAATCAAATCCTCGGAGCAGAAATGAGGGCGAAACACCCAGAAACTCCTTATATGCGTCATTCGCAGTATAAGGGTCTTTCCCTGCCATTAATGCTTGGGAAACATGCCACGTCTCCTTCCATTAATAATAACAATAATAATAATGTCTAATGCGGTGGCTGTGATATTATATAAACCAACGTCCGTTGCCGTGATTTTTGGAATGACTTATCGCGAGAGAAAAAAGGATGTTTTAGTCGCATAACATCGGTTAATGGAAACGCCGTCATTTCGCAATAGTTTTTTATCGATATTTAGATAATAGCGCAAAACATTTGCGCAAATCTGTAATGGAAACACGGCTATTGATAAAATTATATTACCATTGATTATTTCTGGTCATTCCGATGTTGATTTAACAGCAGTGATGTAGAATCAATCAGTGTAATGTTGATTCACTGGCATTACAATTGAAAATATGCCCATGGAAACACGTCACGTACGTAAAAGTCGATCATTCTTTAAAGATGGCGTGGTATGTTTGGACAGAAGACGAGAACATGTTCTTTATTAAACTCATAAAAGACAAAAGTATTACGGCAGGAATAGTGGATTCTAAACAACAAAGAAATGCCACAATTTATCAAGAACTTGAAGCAGATAGGAGGGAGAAAAGCCTTGTATGTGCCACTACACATAAGTATAAGTATAAGGGGCTTTCCTTGCCATTACTGCTTGGATAGAACAACTAGTAAGTCTCCTTCGATTATAAATAATGGCTAGTGCAGTGGCCATGATTTTTGGAATGACTTTTTAATGTTTTAGTTGCATAACATCGGTTAATGGAAACTGCGTCATTTCGCAATCATTTTTTTAATCGACATTTAGAAATCTAATGCAAAATGCCGTGCAAAATCAGTTTTTGTGTGTGTTTTTAGTAATTGTTGGTTTTGTGTATTTGAGTGCTCATTGTCACAATTACACAGCAAAAGTTCAGTGACATAATTATTTGTGCATGGTAGAAAGCAAATACTGATACTGACATAATGAAATATGGAAAATTGAACTACGCGATTCAGGGAGCAGGCTACACAGTGAACTCCACAAAAACGCTATGCTTGAGCAAACAGTTTGTGAATAGGCTACTACAAATGATGCCAGTGAAAGACTGTGAATGCATTGAATAGGATATGTTTAGTTGGTGAATAGCATAGGCTACTATTACACAGTAGCGATAACGTTAAGCGCACTAGAATGAAATATAATATTCAGAAGTAAACAGCATAGCTGACTTACAGATTCAGTTAACATCCACAAATGAATAAGTGAGTCCATTCAGGGAGCAGTGCAAAGTGCCCGTGAAAAATCTGTTTTTGTGTGTGTTTTTAGTAATTGTTGGTTTGGTGTATTTGAGTGTTCACTGTTACAATTACACAGCAAAAGTTCAGTGACATTTTTATTTGTGCATGGTAGAAAGCAAATACTGATAATGACATAATGACATACAATAAATGTGGAAAATTGAACTACACGATTCATGGAGCAGGCTACACAGTGAACTCCGAGAAAACGTTACTTAAGCTCTGCTGCTTTCTTCGACCCTCTCTGTCTCTGGTCCTGGGCTGTGCTCACCAGGGGGAGTGGCCAGCGGCTAGAGCGGCAAAAGCCAGTGTGTGCTTCTTTTACCGATATATATTTAACAATATCTTTTGCATTTCCTATCCAAACAACGTCAAACTTGGCACTGCACTTACTCATGCCCGTAGCAAGACACCTGTCAAGTTTGAAATCCATTGGACTAACGGTTCAAGAGATATGCGAATAACACACATACACACACACACACACACACACACAAAGACGTTCCGTAATTTATAGATAGATATAATATACAGAAGTAAACAGCGTAGGTGACTTACAGATTCAGTTAACATCCACAAATGAATAAGCGCGACGATTCAAGGAGCAGGCTACACAGTGAACTCTGAAAAAATGCTCATAATAAAATATAATATTTAGAAGTAAACAGTGTAGCTGACAGAGTGTTTATGTCAGAATGTTTATTTTTAAACCACAACCTTCTTGGGGTTTCTTTGATCGATACAACCCTATAATGTCAAAATGTTTATTTTTTAAACCACAACCTTCTAAGTGCTTCTTTCACCGATATATTTACTGATATCTTTTGCATTTCTAATCCAAACAACGTCAAACTTGGCACTGCACTTACTCGTGCCCGTAACGCACTAGTGGCTCCAGGATTTTGATTGCAGGTGGGCCCCCAGAAAACTGGATGGGCCAGTTAAAATAAGGCAAAAAAAAAAAAAAAAAAAAAACGGGTTCCCCTTCATCTCCATTTCAGCGCTTTTCTGCAGCACTGAGGACAGCGACTCAGTAGCCTACCTGAATTTAATGCGTAATTAGCATAGGTTAAAAAAAAAAATTAAACAGGAATTTTTTGTTGCTTTTTTAATACAATTACAATTTCATTTAATTTATTGTTTAATAAAATTATAGGTCTATTATTTTTAGTTTATTAACAGCAACAACAGCTGTAAAGATGAAGTTGACGATCGCCATCTCCGTATAGTGAACGCGCCTATAGAGAGAAATGCACATCATGGATTACATAACCAGAGAGTAGCCTATTTCTTTTTGTTTTAAATTGTTAAAAAGACATTTCAAGCTTTCTTAAGATATATTTCATGTCTGTGAGGCATATGCTGAGTTTCGTTAAATTAGGATGAGATGCGCTCCTGTTCACGAGCAGTGCAAGTGACCGCGCGGGCGCCTCTATGATTGTGTTGTCTGCTATATTTGCTTTTTATTTATGAAAAATCCAGGCAATTGGTTGATAAAAAAAATATTAAAATTAAGATACAATTTATACAAAACGAAATTCACTTTAAAAAAAAGTCTTTCTGCAAAACAAAACTTAATTAAGTGGTCAAAATCATGTCTGACCCGCTCCATGTCTCTCAATATTGCTCATCCTATCTTACTCGTGCGGTTCACTTTTCATAATCAACATAGATGAAAAAATAACATTATAATATTTTAACAAATATGAAACTAAATGCGCTTATTTAATGGCAACAACACAGTAGGCCTACAGACTCTCTATTTGTACAAATTGCTGCACATTCATTTTATTCTGAATTTTGCACACATAAGTTGAAAGGCATTTGTTTGTGCATGCATGTAAAACATATCTGCAACATTTATCAAGTTCACTGATAATTATGCGTGCATTTATTAATTATTATCTTAATGAATAGCCTAATGTAACAAGGAGAAGCATGTAAACTGCGCTGTTTGTTTAGAACGGAATGGATCGCAAATAGATCTGAATGAAGAAACGTACAAAACCATAGTAGAAAATGGGTGGGCCCGGACCTAAAATGGGTGGGCCCAGGCCCACCCGGGCCCAATGGCAGCGCCGCGGCTGCCGTAACGAGACACCTGTCAAGTTTGAAATCCATCGGATTAACGGTTTGAGAGATATGAGAATAACAGACATACTGACAGACATTTCTGTAATTTATAGATAGATATTGTAAAAGTTTTGCGCAAATCTGTAATGGAAACGTGGCTAATGATTGCTTGTTATCTTGGTCCCTTTTTACACCCAATTACTACTTACAGCTAGTCATTCTTTCAAAACCTACATTACAGTAGTACATATTTTCTTTCCCCAAAATCATTGTTTCAAAATACAATATCATTGTAATATGTAATGAGCATAATGTAACATTTGGTTTAATCAGAGTTTGTACATTGTGTTCTTCATCAGAAGGTATGATAAATATATGACATGGATAAGTTGGATTAAATCATAAACAAATGTATTTAACAGAAGAAATTAATTAATTGCAAATTAAAAGTTTGATAGTAAGAATTTCTGAGCTTTCACATACTACACATATGTATGTATGTATGTATGTATGTATGTATGTATGTGTGTGTTTATGTATGTATGTACTGCATGTATGTGCACTACCGTTCAAAAGTTTGGGGTCAGTAAGATTTTTAATGTTTTTAAAATAAGTATCTTCTGCTCACTAAGGCTGCATTTGTTTGATTACAAACATTTGATTATTAAAATACAAACAAAAACAGTAATATTGTGAAATATTATTCCAATTTAAAACAGCTGTTTTCTATGTGAATATACAGTAAAGTGTAATTTATTCCTGTGATCAAAGCTGAATTTTCAGCATCATTACTCCAGTCTTCAGTGTCACGTGATCCTTCAGAAATCATTCTAATATGATGATTTAATGCTCAAGAAACATTTATGATTATTATCAAAGTTGAAAACGGTTATTTACATTTTAATTTCATGATGCTATGATGAATAGAAAGTTCAAAAGAACAGCATTTATCTGAAATCTAAAGGTTTTGTAACATTAAACATTTAAAGGTTTGGGGTCAGTAAGAATTGTAATTTTATTTTTGGGGTAAAGAAATAAAATAAATCAATACTTTTATTCATCAAGGAGGAGTTAAACTGATCAAAAGTTACAGTAAAGACATTTATAATGTTAGAACATATTCTATTTTAAATAAATCCTGTTCTTTTGAACTTTCTATTCATCAAAGAATTTTGAAAAAAAAAAAAATGTACACAACTGTTTTCAACATTTATAATAATAATGAATGTTTCTTGAGCATCAAATCATCATATTAGAATGATTTCTGAAAGATCATGTGACACTGAAGACTGGAGTAATGATGCTGAAAATTCAGCTTTGATCACAGGAATAAATTACAGTTTAAAATATATTAAAATTGAAAACAGTCATTTTAAATCATAATATATGTCATAATATTTCACAATATTACTGTTTTTTTGTATTGTTTTTTATCAAATAAATGCAGCCTTGGTGAGCAGAAGATACTTCTTTTAAAAACATTTTTAAATAATCGTACTGACCCCAAACTTTTGAACGGTATGTAGGCATGCATGCATGTATGTATGATCTCCATGATCTCCACCAGAGATCCCCGTCTCCTTTGTTATCTCATGATGAACTACATTTTCCATTAACCATTGCCTGGACTCATTATGGTCCGATTACTTCCACCTGTGTGTGATTAACACTTTTATGCTTGCCTATATAAGTCTTGTTAGAGTTCCACTGCAATTCTTTTGATTTAGATTTTCTGCCTGTCTCCCTGGATTTCCTTGTTTGTCTGTGTCTTGGACTCTGTTGTTATCTGTAGTGGTGGGCAGATCAAGGCTTTATGGAACAGTGAAACAGTTGAAGCAAATGTGCCGTTTTGTGTTGAGGCTTCGAAACAATTCGACACCAGTCTCCACGGTGACCCCTAGTGGTCAGAACAGTGTAAATGCAACAAAAACCCGGGCCAAACATGCATAAAAACACCTTTTACAAATCTATTGCAAATTTTTTATTGAAATTAATATCTTTCAAATGTAACTATCTAATTTATCTAATAAGATTATCAAGTGTCTATATGTTCTTTTATCAATTTTCAGGGTTTGTTTTATTTGTTCTACAAATGGCTCAGCTAAACAGGCCAATAAGAGACTATTAACTACCATTATTAATTTGAATTATACTAATGTCTGATTAAAACATCTAGGTAAACATCAAGTAAAACCCACAAACACTTGTTCATTTGCGGGAACTCCTCCCTTCTCCACTTTTGTTGAAATCTTATGGGCTAATGCCAGATTGAAATAGCCGGCCAATTGTCATGAAGTATGCAAATACTGACAGGCTCGCGGGTAGTATAAAATGCATGGGCGTGACAATTGCATCAGAATCTCTTTCTTCACACTGTCATTGTGGAAGCTGCATCAGGAGAACTAGCACCCTTTTTCTCTGAGCATCCGATGGCATCAACTTGCCAGATTTGTGCAGGCCCCATCAACCCGCCCGACGAACATGAGTTCTGCGTTGCCTGTCAGGGCCTCGCCCACGCCGAGGCGGCCTTCACAGACTCCACGTGCGCCCACTGCGCCGAGCTGCCGGTGTGCGCCCTAAGAACCAGGAGGGACCTGGTTCGCACTATAACAGGGACGAGGCTCACTGCCACCAGAGAGCCGCTGGTTGGCCCTCCCCTGCCTTGAAGCGAAGATGATGAGCCTGGAGCCGCCGTCATCCATCGTCATCACGCTCACCTGTCCTTTTCGCGGATGCAAGCTTTCGCCCCCCACCGCGGACTTGGTTTCCTTCTGAGCTGGTGGGGGATGATGACTCCATGTCGCTGTCGGCATCGGAGAAGGACTGGGCAGCATCTGAACCGGACTGCCCCGACCAAGACGGCTCTTTAGACCTCCAGGAGGAGCTTGTCAGGGTCCTCGGCAAGGTTGTCAAGGAGCTGGACTTGACATGGAATTCTCCGGACGAGCCTACTAAATGTAAGCTGGACTCATTGTACTTCCAGTCGGGCAGCAGCCAGGCTGCTTTGAGGAGGAGGACTCCATTCTTTCCGGATGTGCCTACTAAATGTAAGCTGGACTCATTATTTCCAGTCGGGTCGCCACCAGGCTACTTCGAGGAGGAGGACTCCATTCTTTCCGGACGTCCACGAGCACGTGTTGAAGTCGTGGTCTGCACCCCAATCGCGCGCACCTGTGCCTGTTCTCTTCTCTGAGCACGGACCTCAGCCTTCCGTCCAAGCCGTGCAGATTCACGACCCATCATGCTGACAAGGCCTATGCATCCGACTGTGAAGCAGCATCTGCTCTTTACTCCATGGCCATACTGCAGGTGTTCCAGGCCAAACTTTGCTGTCAAAGTTGCAAACAAAGCTGTCCCTGGATGGCGGCGTCGCAAAGCGCTCTGCCCAGGCCATTGGCCGCTCCATGGGTTTTATGATCGTCCTTAACAGGCACCTGTGGTTAACCCTAGCTGACCTGAAGGACGCGGACCACAAGACGCTCCTAAATGCTCCAGTCACTCCATCTGGCCTCTTTGATGCCGTGGAGTCAGTCACGGAGCATTTCTCTGAGACACAGAAGCGTGCAAAAGTGATGAGACACATGATGCCCCGTCACATCAGGGTCAGTGCCCGATCGCCTGCCAGCCTATCCTCCACAAGCCATTTCCCTGCCAGTGCCTCTAGCCTCGAAGGGCAGGGCTCCAATCAAAACACGTCGCCAATGGCAACAGCGGCCGTAGAACTAATGTGACCGCTGTGTCATTTCCTAGACACGTGGAGGGATATTCCACGCGTTTCACCGTGGCTACTGGGAATAATTCAACAGATATTCTCTTCAGTTCAGACGCAGACCACCCCGCTTCAATGGCTTGGTCCCGTCACTGACATTGCCCCAAAACGCCCCCGTTCTGAGACAGGAAGTTCTCAGTCTGCTCGAAAATGGAGCGATAGAGCATGTCCCTCCGAGTGAGCAGGAGAGCGTTTTTTACAGCTGCTATTTCGTGGTGCCAAAGAAGGATGGAGGACTCCATACGATTCTGGACCTGGGATCTATCAACCGAGCACTTCACAAGCGCGCATTCAGGATGACAACACTGAAGCAAATCCTGGCACACATCCATCCCGGGGATTGGTTCACTTCAGTGGATTTAAAGGGACACGTACTTCCATATTCAAATAGCGATGCGCCACAGGCACTTCCTGAGATTTGCTTTCGAAGGCACGGCATACCAGTATTTGGTGCTTCCTTTCGGGCTGGCCCTAGCCCCCCGCACTTTTTCCAAGTGTGTGGACGCAGCGCTTTCTCCCCTCAGAACGAGCGGAATGCGCATTTGGAAATATCTGGACAATTGGCTGATTTTAGCGCACTCAAGGGATGTGCAAATCAGTCACGTGGAAACGCTGCTTCGCCATCTGGATACGCTGGGACTGCTTGTGAATGTGCAGAAGAGCGTGTTAATTCCGAGTCAGACAACATATCTGGGCATGTGTTTCGACTCGGTGGCGATGCGAGCCCACCTCTTTCAAGAGCGCAATTTCATCGACTCTGCGCCATTTCAGACTGGGCAGGTCTGTTTCACTGAGGGAATTTCAGAGGCTTCTGGGGCTGATGAAGGCAGCTTCTTCAGTGTGCCATCTGGGCCTGCTGCATATGCTGCCGCTGCAGTTTTGGATGAAAAAACACAAGTCCTGCCGAGGGCGTGGTCTTCAGGTCACACGCGCATTCCAGTCACACACAGTTGCGTCAGAGCTCTGAGACCGTGGCGCAACCCGGATATGTTCAGCCCAGGAGTGCCTTTGGGAATAGTGACAAGGCACCGTGGTATCGTCGGATGCGTCAACCTCAGGCTGGGGAGCAGTTTGTTTGGGCGTGCCTGCCTCAGGTCTGTGGTCGGAGTCACAGAGAGAGTGGCACATAAACCGTTTGGAATTAAAGGCGGTGTCCTTAGCCCTGGAAGCCTTTCGGTCGAGGTTGGAGCAGCAGCATGTACTGATTCGAACCAACATCATGTCTGTGGTTTCGTACATAAATCGCCAGGGCGGCCGAGATGGGGCTATGTGCCTAAGTGTCTAAGTCACTTTCTACAACGTTCAAAGCACAGGTTGTTTCCCTGCCCGCTTTATCTGCTGAGCCGTTCATCCTTGCATGACGCTCAGAGCACTGTTTGCCCTGTCAGCGCTTTGCGGATGTATGTGAATAGCTTGGCTGCATTTCGTCAGTCGGACCAGCTTTTTGTGTGCTTTGGTGGATGGACTAAGGGACGTGCTGTCTCAAAACAGAGATTGTGGATGCTATCGCATTGGCTTACGAATACCAGGGGAAAGATTGTCCCCTTAACATCAGAACTCATTCGACGAGGGCGGTTGCCTTTTCATGGGCCTGGTCTGGAGGCATGTCTATCCAGGATGTCATGCTGCTGGCTGGTCTTCTCAGAACAGATTTTACAAGCTGGATGTACCATCTGTGGCGTCGCAAGTGCTTTCGGTGAGTTAAGTTTCGTACTCATCTATTAAACTCTATAGTGTTTAATACAGCTGTCACCGCTACTGCATTGACACTGTGTTTAACCCTCATGCTTGAGTGCTTATTGTGTTGTGTCTGCCCTGGATCAGTGCAGCCTTCACTTTCATTGTGTTTGGATATGCAAATTTCCGCCTATCAGATGCGAGCACTCCTAGCGGCGCGGCTATTGGCTGACTGTCTGTCTCTTCCGTGGCTGGTGTAGCTTGACCCCGTTTCTCCGGGCTTATCTTCACTACTCTCACGGCGGGATTTAATACAGTTCCCGCAGCATTGCTATGCAATGTAGAGTGTTCACTATTTGATCAGCTGTGCAAGCATTTAGTCGGGATTCTGAGGAAATTGTCGCGCCCATGCATTTTATACTGCCCATGAGCCGGTCAGTATTCGCATACTTCGCGACAATTGGTCAGCTGTTCTGTTGATTACAGCTGTAAATTACCCTCAATAAAAGCAGTGCTTGGGTCTTAAACCTCAAAGCAGTTTGTAACAATAACATAAATGGGTATAAATATTATGGTTTTTAACATTATATATATTATTATTTAATATGTTTTAAATGAACTTACCAAACAGGTGGATGTCCAAAGACAAAGCAGCAAAAAACAAATGGATCAGTGTGTTATCCTGTGAACTAAGACACTGTAATGAGAATTTGTTTTGCAAATGTGACCTAATTGTAACCACATTCTTGTACATCCATCTTTGTGAGGACATTCATTAACACAATACAATCTCATACCTTACCCATCACAACTAGGTGTCTAACCCAAACCTTTACCCTAAACCTTATCCTGAAAACCAAGTCTTGACCTTTAAATAGGCATTTAACACCAGAACCGCCACTGGGTAAAATTGACCCATGGCTGTTTTTCAAATGTACATAACAGATTTTCAATAAAATATCCATATAAAAAAGTCTCACAGTCATTGACTTTTACTAAAATTGTGTCCAAAGTGCCAGCAAGTCAAATGTAATAATGCCTTTATTTTGGTGCAATTTGTTTGATCAATGTGTATGCTTAATATAAACAGTCATACAACGCATGTTCAAATGAGTAGGTATGTTTTAACCTACTCAAAAATGTTCAAACTTTGTTTTAATTATTAATATTTGTTTTGCAATTGTTATCATTTATTGTTCCCTACCGTGTTGCTATTAATTCAAGTATGTCCATTTCCTGAAAAAAAAAAAAAAAAAAAAAAAGATCTATGATGTAATGAATAAAACAATTTTTATGATTACCCCAAGTTTTTTGGTGTTCATTTATTCAAATTATAAATTATATAATTTTTTTATAATTAGGTGAAACTGTGTGCTTGAATTTGTCGTTGCATCATATATCCACGCAGTGCGTTGAATTATTATTGCTCATTAATTTAAATAACATGGGTTATCTTAAAATGCGATTAATTACACCACCCAAAAATGTATTTATGTCCTTCTAATTCTCATTGTCATTGCAGGCTGTTTTAGCCTATAGAAAAGTGATTAGTGTAGCTTGCTTAAAATAACCTTGAACATGAAACAACAAGAGAAAAATATAGTTGATGACTAAAAATAATCATTTCATGACTCTAGACATTACTTTGTGAAGATGGTGGCATAATACAGTGTTACGTATCAGAACGTAAGTGTGTTTATATTGTGTAGAGCAAATGAGTGTGCGCATGTTTCTTTTTGTTTTCTTTTTGCTCTCTCTCTCTCTGTCATTTTGCGCTCATTTGAGTGTCACAGGTGCAGCTGATTAGAAGGGCGGGGCTGATGGATTCCTCGTGTAAATATAAGCCGTGTGGAAGGCTTGTTCATCGAGTTCCCCCTCCTGCTTCACGCTGTTGTATAGTGTGTGATAAGAGTTGTGTCCGATACAGTGGTGCGGAAAAGCCGGTTGGCTGTCGTGTGTTTCTTTCGTAGAGTAAGCTGCTTGTGTGCGGCATTCCTGACTGTTAGCGGTATAGGACGGTAATTGTGTATTCCTGTAGCTTTAACTAAAGATACTGAGAGGACTGAGGCCCTATTTTTCTCCTGTTTACTGGCTAGCAGGGAGGCAAGAACTGTACTTTTGTTATTTCTAATTCCAGGTAAGATGACTTAAAACTTAGTTAGAAGACCCGTTTTGTTTGTTGTTTTGTGGGCGATTGAATCCTCTCATTTTTGAATTATAATTTCCCTTTCATAACGAATGAAGTCTTACCCCTATATGTAAAAATAAATCCTGACTTTCTGCTACTACCTAGTTGTCGTTGTGTGTTTACGGGAGCAGGAGATGGAACTCCGGGCGACACCTTTTAATAGGCGTCGCTCTATATGTTAGTGCATGTGGCACGTAACAACAGTGACATAATTTTTTTTTTTTAGCCACATCAAAACAGTAGTCATGGGTCAACATGTGCATGGGTCATTTTTTCCCCTCTAGCGATTTTAGGTAGGCTATACAACGACCCCTTGCGGTTAAAGTGTTTAAAGGGTTCCCAAAAAGTGAGGACCGGACAAAAATGTCCCCACTTAACTAATTTTGTCCTCACTCCACTGGTCAATACGGAGCCCAGGAAGTCACCTGTGTGAGAAAAAACAACCCCCCCCCCCCCCCCAAAAAAAAAAAAAAAAAAAAACAAATCCGTGGCGACGGTTTTGCAATCCGTTCGCTCTTAATAAACCGGAATTCTCAAACTGTTCCCTCGGTTTAACAAATCGTGCCCACGGATTAATAAACCGTACCTACGAGTTTCTAATCCGCGCTCTCAGATTTGTAAACTGTGCCTTCAGTTTTTGCAATCTGTACCCACAAATTCATAAACCGTGCCCGCGCGCTTTCGCAATCCGTTCACACGGGTTTGTAAACTGTACACGGATTTGTGGCTCACCCTCATATTAGAAGAACACGTTGTTAACGAATCTTATTGTATATTGTTTTATTGTGTATTAAGCTGAATACATCAAATTGTCTTCACTGCGTCTGCATGCTTAAAGTGATTCTCAATTGTAGCGGGTATGGGGTGGAATATACGATTTAATATGAATGACGTGCCTCAAAGTCTGTTTATTTGTGATAATCTTAGCACTTATTATTGTCTAACCTGTATTATGACTGATATTTGACGAATTGCTTTGTTCATTTTTTGTACGTTTTGGACAAAAGCGTCTTCTAAATATGTAGCCTAAAATGTAATATAATAATAATAATAATAATAATAATAATAATAATAATAATAATAATAATAATAATAATAATTATTATTATTATTATTATTATTTGAGTTTATAACTATAAATGAGTTCACTTAGTAATACAGCAATATGTTTGTCATAAAATAGTTTATCAATACTTTATTTTTACAGGCTATAACCTAACCTTTTACAGTTTTGGATAAAATATGTCTAAATTTTTAGCAGAATTTTCATAAATTGAATGTCTTAAGTGAACTCATTTATAGTTATGAACTCAAATAATAATAATAATAATTATTATTATTATTATAATTATTATTATTATTACTACATTTTAGGCTACATAGACCCTTTTGTCCAAAACTTACAAAAAAGGAACAAAGCAATTTGTCAAATATCAGTCATAATACAGGTTAGACAATAATAATAAAGTGCTAAGATTATCACAAATAAACAAAATATTTTGATGCACGTCATTCATATTAAATCGTATATTCCACCCCATACCCGCTACAATTGAGAATCACTTTAAGCATGCAGACGCAGTTAAGACAATTTGATGTATTCCACTTAATACACAATAAAACAATATACAATAAGATTCGTTAACATGTTCTTCTAAAATGAGGGTGAGCCACAAATCCGTGTACAGTTTACAAACCCGTGGGAACGGATTGCGAAAGCGTGGGCGCGGTTTATGAATTTGTGGGTACAGATTGCAAAAACTGAAGGCACGGTTTACAAATCTGAGAGCGCGGATTAGAAACTCGTGGTTACGGTTTATTAATCCGTGGGCACGATTTGTTAAACCGAGGGAACAGTTTGAGAA
Source organism: Abramis brama (assembly GCF_963993115.1). NCBI lineage: Eukaryota > Metazoa > Chordata > Actinopteri > Cypriniformes > Leuciscidae > Abramis > Abramis brama. Next base: position 6,568,919 of record NC_139986.1, on the reverse strand, counting down.
TTCGTGAGTAGGCTACGGTTTATAAACTGAGCGGACGGATTGCAAAACCGTCGCCACGGATTGTTTTTTTTCCTCACACAGATGACTTCCTGGGCTCCGTAGTACGCAACTCAAACTGGACCTCACAAAGACATTTACAAGTACACAATGTATTACATTTAAAGTAAAAAAAAAAAAAAAACTTTAATTTTGATTTATATTCCATTTTGATTTACATTCTAATCATATTTATATTCTCAATCATAATAAACTCCCTATAAACAATTATTTACCTGAAGAATTAGCTGTGGGTTGAATGAACATGGTCACATCCAATGGTTTCTGTACAGCAGGGGTCTCCAGACTTGGTCCTGGAGGGCCACTGTCCTTAAGAGTTTAGCTCCGACCTCAACACTTGAACCAGAAAAACACTTGTTGTTAAGCTCATTAGTTTCAGCTGTGCACTAATCAATCATTTCATTCAGTGTTGGCGCTGCGTGTTCTGCTCTGTCCTTAACAGCCCAAAAGCTCCAGTCATGTACCGATCACGCACTGGAAAAGCAAAATCCGCTCAAATAACGTGAAATTTCTCAGTAGTAGACTTCTGTTTGCTGAGCTGGTATAGCTAGGCAACAATGGTAAAAATACCTGCTCTGATCACATGCTCTGGTAATAATAGCTTTGTATGACTATAGGCCTACTTTATTTTGATAAATAGTCAAAAAATAAATCTGTTAAATCTGAGTATGTTGCATAGAACTGAATGAAGAATAATTTAGCACCGGAGGAACCTTTTCATAAAACTATTGGCGAAAGTACCCTGGTGTCGGCACGTGTTCGCACCGCAGGAACTAGGAATGACTTTAGTTCTAGGAACTCTTTTGGAGGAACTAACTAGCTCCAACTTCAGAGTCGGGTCTAATGGTGCGTTCAAGTCATCTCGTATAGATCGTATTTACGAGTTGAACACACTTGAACGCCACCACAATGTCGTAAATACCAGTGGTGGAGCTCGGGATTTTCTCTAAGCTCCAATCTTTACGAGTTGGGGGCGTGTCAGTGATTAACATGGCGGAATACACAATACGTAAAGGTATTTAGCTGTGATATTGTCAGGCGTTTCTATTAACAGCTCAGTTAGCTAATCGCCAACACAGAATATGATAGTATTATAATATAACAATGCCACATGTAACGATGTGTTGGCATTGGCTTCATAAATTAATTAAAAACATAAAAATACAAAGTACACCTGATGCACATTTCTTTGTTTTTTATTTTCTAGAACAAGAGTTTAAGAACCTTACTGTATTTTTGTGTAATTAAGAGAAAGTACTCCGCCATTTTGCTCCGACGAAAGTGACTTGAACGCACATGCCGTTATAAGCACGACTTCCCACCTCGTACGTACGAACTTCCCAGGAGGACTTGAACGCACCATAAACCAGCACTTTATCCGTGACGTTAGTGTACGCGGATTGGCCGAACGCACGCGAAACACCAGCACCCGCCATTTTTAAAACAGCTATATGTAAACACAGATTAGCCTATAGCCTATATATTTACTCCAGAAACTAACTATACAAACATGGAAAACAGTGATAGATGGGCCTCTTAACCTTTACGCTGAGGAGAAAAGCCAAACATGATTGTGTATTTCTGCTCAGCTAGCAACACTGGACATCAACCACACAGTACACGAAAATAACTTTTAATTTACTGTCTACTCTCTATGTACAACAGTTCTATCTAATAACGTATTAGACAGGACTGTTAGAGAGATTGTAAACTATAATGAACATGGAGAATGAGAGCGCTGTGTGCTCGCGTTCTCAGCACCGTCAAAATAAAAGTCGCAACAACGAGCGCAGCTTACGTCACTTCAGAGTTCCTACTAGCGGTGCAAATGCAACAGGAAAACGTTCCTATGGGAACCATTAGTTCTCGGGGAACCACCCTGGTGGTTAGTTCCTAGAACTAAGTTCCTAGAACTATTATCTACTTCTGACTCGTAGACTTGTGGTGGATTTGATGGTTGACACTGGGTTTTCCATATCTATCCTGCCCTACAGCACTTATGCATACCATTTCAGTAACGTTGTGCTGTCACAACCTTGTGAACCTACAGGCTTGTGACGTGTTCAAAAGCCCAAATTCTGGCGGTTGGATGTTTGTCAGCAACCGTTTCCCTACATGACCACTCAATTCCTTGTGGACAAAGGGACACCACTCATAGGGAGGGACTAAATGTCTGCACTGCATGTGTGAGGATTGAAAACAATCAAGTCCTGCCTCCTAATGCCCTTCTTGTGCCCGTTTTTCTTGTGCCAGTCTTTCCCTGCACTGTTGCTGAGTCAACTGATTTTTGATGTGCTAAAAACTTTATACTCCAGGTGAAGCTGGATTAAACTGTCACACCGGCGCACCAAAAAATCACTGTCTACCACTCTTTGTTTGCAGTGCTGTGACAGAGGAATTAAATTGCTTACAAGCAGCTTGGGTGTATCAATTGATAGTGTATCGAAAACTCTGCATGGGTGTCACCAATTGTTGTTACGCAGAAATGCATTGTGTAAAGTGCCAAGTTCAAAGCTTCCTAAAAAAATATTCTACAGTAAAAAGAATGAGTAATTCGTTAGAGGAGTAGCTCTACTATAATGGGCTTATGTCCATTGCAACACACTCTCTGAGGCGGCTGAGAAACAGCACCACAAACTGGGCTGAATGTACTGAATGTTGAATGTCGACGGTTCTTTTTGCATTTTGTAATGTCAAGTTCAAGGCTTCATAAAAAAAAAGTTCCACAGTAACAACTGCTCAAAATTTGGATTTCGTTAGAGGAGTAGCTCTACTATAATGGGCTCATGTCCATTTCAACACACCCTCTGAGGCAGCTGAGAAACAGCGCTGATGGGCAGAAAATGCAATAGGCAGTGTGTAAAGTGCCATGTTCAAAGCTTCCTTAAAAAAAATAATTCTACAGTAAAAAGTGCTTAGAGTTTGTATAGCATTTTATGAGATGATATCAGAAAGTACAGTTATGCCATACAAATTATAGTATTTACAAATATCATATATGTATTTAAGCAAAATTAATGTGCATGTTAAAGCAATGATAAAATTATCATTTTGTATAATCATCCATGTTTGATATTCTGGAGTCCTTGCAGGAGTAGGTTTCATCTATTCAAAGGTGCTGTGTCATCTGAAGTCTTCATAAGAGGCTGGATCCAAGCTGGACATAATCTCTAGTTACATTGTGAAATTGAAATCTGTAATATTTTTTTTATTTATTTAATGGATTTATAAATGCATTCAAGTGATGTTATTTGCAATAATTAAAGAATGATGTAGGTCTAATTATATTTTTACAGTCATTTTGTGTTATTATTATTTGTTATTTACCTTTCAAAATAGTTTATTATTCTTTTCTGAAAATATAAACAATACAAACAGGGTCTCTAAAAAGTGTGAATAAGTGAAAAACCTCATGGTCCCTAAACTGAGCTGATGACATGTACAATAATTAAAGAATACTGTAGCCTAATTATATTTATGTGCCTTTATATTTTTACAGTCCATTTTTGCTGATATATCAGTATTATTTGCATTTAAACATTTTGTATTATTCTTTTATTCTGAAAATAGACACAAACGTAACACAATCCCTTTAAAAACGCGAAAAAGAGAAAAACTGCACGATCCCTAAGTTGAGCGTCAATAAGAAGCCAGCAAACGCGGAAGTTCGCGTCATTTAAGGTGGAACGGATGGTGTCAATAAGAAGCTGTGAATAAGAAGCTGGATTCAGCCTCGTCTGTTATTGATACAGTTTCCACATGTTCACTGCAATATATTAAAAAAATACTCTGTAAATAAATTAGTACAAGTAAAATAAAATTTGTTGATGGACATGCACTTGTTAATGCTGATGGTGAGGAATTACAGTTGCAACATCTCATAATGTTCCTCAAACTGAGTAGTGTTTCACTGAGAAACGTCCTGCTCAAGTCGTCCTTGCGATGGAGGTTCTGGTTGAATAACTAGTTCTTCCAGTATTTCATCATTGAACTCGCGCTCGCATTGATATGGTAAAATCGACGTCATTGTTTGTACTGTGTTTAGTTTAAGGTGTAGGAAGCCTCAGGACACAATCACAACAGACTGAGCTGTCTGGCCAATCAGAGCAGAGTAGCTCGTGGAAAGGAGGGATTTATCCTAGGATAGGATATCCTATCCTAGTTCAAACGCTGATGTGAGAGGACGCTGGCGTAGTTTGTTCGCCGCTTCTCCATCCAAAGTCTATCTTTCTGCTAAACTGGCATTATCGTTTCAACTCTACTGACCACGATTGTCAACTGTAATCCTGTATCTCTCCATCTGTACATGGATTATACTCATTTGGTTGCCAACTTACCTGCCATCATTTTCATCCTACGGCGGCTTCGACGGCTTCTACCCTTGACCAACACCACCAGCTCAAGCGTTGCTGCCATCCAGACTTCCCTGTGGTAACATCACCACCACCGGCAGCTCATCCCTGGGTAACTCCACAACTTTTTGCCATTCTCAACGGGAAACGCTAGCTGGCTCAGCTATCCGTCGCCATTTTAAAAATGCCCGCTGCTTGTCTGAAGCTTACAACCTGGATTCATCTCCTTCTCCAGCACTGCTACTCCGAGGTAGACCCCTGGACAGTCTGCTGCTGTCTGGGTGCAGTTAGGCTTTGTTGCCTGGGACTGCTGCCTCCAGTTAGCATCTGCTAGCCGCTACCAAGTCAGTAGGCGGCTAGCTACCGAACTGCAGTTTTGGCTTCGACAGCTTCGGCTACTTGACAGTGTTTGACATCAGAATAAACACTGATGTCTACGGTAGCAACCAAAACAGAGTAAATCACCTTTTGAAAGTCACTTCAAATAACGAAAATTCGATTCAGAATTTACTAAATGAATATAATGAGCGAGTACATTATTAATGCCTTTTTTCCGTGACAAAAAACATGTTTTTGTCTTACCCTGAATCACTACTTTACACGGACTACTTTACAACAGCACTGCTGCGGAGTAGCACAGTGCCTGAATGACTCACCTGCGTCATAGACATAAACATAGAGAAGTAGCTCCGGCTACAATGTTCTTCCGCAAGACGCATGCAGTTCTGTTTATTTAACTGCTAGAGCGCTGATTCATCCAGTAATGAAGTGAAGTCTTTATGAATCAGTCATTCAAATCGAAATATTATGTTTCACCTGTCTGGATCTTACATGTGTGTTCAAGCATATTCTACCCCTTCTGAGAGGGTATTCTCCACTGCTGGAGATACAATAAGCTATAGGAGAGGTCCCAAATTATCCTAGAGAATACAGAAATATTTATTTTCCTTCAGAAAAATGTATTATTTTTGCAAAAATTGCTAAATAATATGTTGAATTTGTTGATATTACCAGTCTGTTAAACTCATTTGACAAGTATAAGAAATAAACACAAAAAGGATTGTGCATTTTCCCCTTACTACTATTTTTTATTAGTTGTTTTAATAATTTTTATTGAATGGGAACCGGAACCGAAACCGGAACACGTCAACCACGTCACCAAAATTGCCTTCTTTCACCTTCGTAACATTGCACGGCTCCGTCCCTCTCTGTCTACCATTGCAGCTAAAACACTCATCCATGCCCTTATCACCTCCAGACTGGACTATTGCAACAGCATTCTTTACGGACTACCAAACAAAATCATCGATAAACTTCAATATGTAGAGAACTCAGCTGCCCGCCTTCTCACCTCCACCCGCCGCCACGATCATATCACCCCTGTCATCTACAACCTCCACTGGCTCCCAGTCAAACACAGGATCAACTTCAAAATACTTCTCCTCACATACAAAGCACTTAATAACCTTGCCCCTCCATACCTCTCCGTCCTACTAACCCGCCACACTCACACCTGCCTCCTCAGGTCCGTTGGTGCTGACACACTCAAGACCATCAGAACTAAGCGCCGGACCTGGGGAGACAGAGCCTTCTCAGCTGCTGCACCTACCCTCTGAAACACCCTCCCCGACCACATCAAACAGTCAAGCACCTTAACATCCTTCAAACAGGCCATCAAAACTCGCCTATTTGAGCTTGCTTTTTCCGGTTAACAGACTTTCCCAGTTCTTCATCTTCATCCATTTCATCGCCACCTCTCTTGCTTTGCCTCTGCTTGTCCATGTACCTATGTGTTTTCATTTCTTGTGCTAGCTATGTAACCTTGTTTTCTGTTTTTTTTTTCAATGTAAACCAATTAACTGTAAAGCGTCTTTGAGTGTCTACAAAAGCGCTATAAAAATAAATGTATTATTATTATTATTATTTAGAGAGATTGATTCATCTCACAAGTTGTTTGAGAATTATTGGTGATGTGCAAATGTATATTATGAGGAAATTAAACATTTTTTTGTTACCTTTGATGCATGTAAAACTGTTGTAGGAGACTCCAAAACAACATTAGGAAACTTTAAAATAGCATAATAGGGCCACTTTAAATGATGACCGGTGGATATAGGAATTTGAATGTGATCATGAACATGCCCTATTATGCACACTTATGCAAGCAGGTTATTCTAAGTGTTTTATTTTTATTTTTTTGCCTACGCCCACACGTTTTTGAGATTGAGATGTTTCCAGTGTTCCAAAATCCATAACAACAATGGACACCAAATTCTCAACACCATAACTTGCTAAAAAGACATGTGTTGTCATGCCAGACCTACAGTCAGGTCCATAAATATTGGGACATCGACACAATTCTAATCTTTTTGGCTCTATACACCACCACAATGGATTTGGAACAAGATGTGCTTGGAACGAACAATATGTGCTTTAACTGCAGACTTTCAGCTTTAATTTGAGGGTATTTACATCCAAATCAGGTGAACGGTGCAGGAATTACAACAGTTTGTATATGTGCCTCCCACTTTTTAAGGGTCCAAAAGTAATGGGACAGATTAACAATCATAAATCAAACTTTCACTTTTTAATACTTGGTTGCAAATCCTTTTCAGTCAATTACAGCCTGAAGTCTGGAACGCATAGACATCACCAGATGCTGGGTTTCATCCCTGGTGATGCTCTGCCAGGCCTCTACTGCAACTGTCTTCAGTTCCTGCTTGTTCTTGGGGCGTTTTCCCTTCAGTTTTGTCTTCAGCAAGTTAAATGCATGCTCAATCGGATTCAGGTCAGGTGATTGACTCCCAATATTTATGGACCTGACTGTACATTTCTTGTTTGGTTGTAACATGATCATGCCACCTATGTGCTTTAGTTGTGAATTAAGAAATGTATTTGAATTTACCCTTTCTTTAGTTTATATTTAAATGACAGGCCTCTAACAGTTTAGGTTATCTCCAAGCACATTTTTCACACTACATTTTAACCTAACTTTATACATGTACATTGAATACACCTTTTATGTAAATCTGAAACCACTAACAGAAACAAAATCAAGACTTTGTAAAAGGACATAATAGGACCCTTTTAAAAACAGTATAGCAGTAAGCAGTAATAAACAGCAATTTATTCCAAACATTATAAAGCAGTGTTGTGTTGTGTTGCAACACAATGTGTTGCATCCGAAGTTCTCTCTGGTGGTATACAATAGTTTTGTGGAGGTAACCCGTAGAATTTAAATTATTAATAGCTGAAATCGTATCCTGGACCACTCTGTGAAGGTGCGCATTTTATTCAAATGCACAACTATGGAAGTAAAATAATGACAAATGATTTTGAAACAAAAAAGCTTGTTGAATTGCACTAATAAAAAAATAAAATGCATTGCATTAACCGTGCTTGCATTTTAACGCATTGTATTTTTAGGGCTTGCATTTGTATGGGCTGAAATTCAACATGGTCGAATATTTAAGCAGTGAATATTTCAATGCAAAACATGTCACATTTTCATTATTAATAATTCATATTCACCTTTCAGATTTCACTTCCAAAATGTTCATTCTGTTTAAAATCCAACCTATAATACTCAACAGGCAATTTTCAGTCCATTTTATTTCGCCTTACAAATTCGCTTCCACAAATTCAGTGGTTCAAATTCAACAGCAAATTCGACATTTGACATCTGAGAACAGCAGGAATAGCAGTAGATGTAATGTTTCTTAATTCTCTTTCAGGTCGCGAGCAGGAACAGCAACAGCACATCTAGGCTCCCCTCCACTCGCTAACTTCCTCCGTCTCGTTGTCAGGGCTCGTGAAGAAGATTTCAAACGATCTAATAATATAAACTCAGGAACAAGCAATCGGGTGATACATTGACAAACAATACCAGACACTGTACTTCTTCTTCTTCTTCTTCTTCTTCTTCTTCTTCTTCTTCTTCTTCTTCTTCTTCTTCTTCTTCTTCTTCTTCTTCTTCTTCTTCTTCTTCTTCTTCTTCTTCTTCTTCTTCTTCTTCTTCTTCTTCTTCTTCTTCTTCTTCTTCTTCTTCTTCTTCTTCTCGTTTTATGGCAGATTGCAACCATGACTATAAAGGTGCATACCGCCACCTCAGACACTGTACTGAATACGGGCAGGAACTAAATACACAGTGGTGATGAACACAAACGACATGCAGCTGTGAGGAAGGTGATCAGTGTCCATGGTAACAGATTGGTGGTGGGAAACAGACAGGGAAACACAGGGGCACGTTCAAGTTCAAAACGGTGCGCAACGTTTTGCTACGGTTTCCGGGTTGAACGTCATGTTTCCTGGAAACGGCGTGCACCGGTGTGCAACGGGGTTTGAGATACGTTTTCTCTTGTTTGGTGGGTGTGTCAGAACTGCAGTCCAATCAGCAGCAACGTGTATATAAAGCAAGCAGTATTAAAGTGACAATGACTAAAAGTGACTCGCACAATGGATTCAAGGAAAGTAATTTACATTTAATTTAGTTCGATGCAGCTCGGTATACGCAACAACTGAGGATATTAGAAGACATGTTTGTCATAAGTTTTATTGTAAAAATATAGGATATAAACATAATGATGTAGTTGTTTATATTTTTAGCTTCATTGCAAGTGTATGACATTTGGTATAGAAATAAACAATGGTAATTAAGTGCTTTTCCTAAAAATGAGAAAGAAAATACAGGGGAAACAGTATGAACTACAAATAAAGTCAGTATGTGAGGCTAAATAGATGTGTTTTAGTCTGAATTAGGTAAGATGTGTGCTTCCATTTCAGTTTCAGCAATCCCTTCACTCGATTGGGATGTTCTCTTTTGTTCTGGGCGGCAAGTGCAGTAACTGTAACATCGGGCATATTTTGTAGTATTAAACACATATTTATACCGACTTCATCAGGCTCAGAAAATTCTTCACAAAGAATGGCCTTCTCAGCTGCCATAGTTGCAACTCTTGCGTCATCAGAACAGTGTGTTCAACGCATCACCATTTTTGTTTAAAAAACGTTGTGCAACGTTTTGTCGGGGCTGAACGCAGCCCAGGTGATGAATGAAAACAACTGAAAGTCTATGAACTGAACATAATGGTGACACTCGTTCACTCGGATTTTTTTTTAATGCTTTATTCAGTAACAGAACGTACAACAATTCAAAAAATAATAGTAATACAAAACAATAATAACAGCAAGAAAACCAATAAAAAAATATAAAATGTATAATATATAGATACCGATATTAATAATAATACAAGTAAATAAAAAAAGTAAGCAATATAACACAAATATGAACAACTATATACACAGGGGTATTGAAATCAAATCCATTTCTCTAATTACAAAATAATACAAAGGTCCTTAAAAAGGATAACATTTCAAGGCTTTAGGGACTGTTCGTTTTTTATTTAAGGGGCCACCGGAGGAGTTTTGAGATCTGTAGTCAAAAAAGACATGACCCTCTCTTCGCCAGCAATAAATTTTTCTATGACCCTCCAAAATGATTGTGAAAAAAGGCATGACCCTCCCCGATAATTTATTGATTAGCCTACTTCTGGTTTGCGTTTGGCAAAGATGTTCAGATAGCCATTGTTTTTTTTATAACCATAAACTCCTGCTTTCTCATCTTACTAGGGCTGTAACGATTGACCAAACCTACGATTCGGTTCGTATCACGATTTTTGATTTTAGATTTGAAAAAAAATCTTGTTTTCGGTGCTGATGCCGGTGTGACACGTTCAACATGTGGGTGGCGCTGCCAATAAAGCATCTAAGCTGTCACAAAGAACCGGTGTTACAATATATTCGGTTCCTGAAATATTTGGTTCCAATGGGTGGAGCTGCCATGAATATTTACGAGACCATTGCGTGGGCGGGGCGACAAGCGAGTGGAACGGAAATTATTAGCGTGAGCGCCTACTCGTTTTGTTTTATGGATTATTTATTTCAAACAGGTAATAAAGTTGAACGAAGTTAATCTTAAACTACTCGTATATATTTTATAAATAATTCGTCGTTTTGTAGCATGTGTTTCAGTACTCTGAGTTTACCTGAACTATTACAGACCTGATCCTGTAGGAAGCGTTGCAAGACCTACAATAAAGGCATATTTCTCCACATTTTCCCAGATTAGTTGTTGCTGACATTATATGAGGTTTTATTTAACAAAGTTCGGGAGGAGCAGGTTCAGATAATTAACCAAATCATGCACAGCTGTTGATTAATCGGTAATCAACTCAATGACAGAGTATAAATTCACAGCAGACCTATCTCTGTTCATTGAAAGTTTGTCAGCATTTGGCTGCGCCCTATTTTCCCGAACCAAGTTCTCCCATCCGATGAAGGAATTTTCCGTCATTTTGAAATATTTGCCAGAATCCTCGGGTGTTATATTGCGGGCGTCAAGCCAAATAAACGGGTCCTTGCCAACACAGGCGAAAAACCAGCGATCTTTTTCCGCATTTTTTCTAAACCAGATCATTCAAGTAACGTTTTTTCCTGCCATGGAGAATGGTCATAAGGCCTGCAAAGCACCACGCTCGCGTTCGGGCAACGGCGCCCTCTTCACGCGAAAGAACGGGCTTCTCCAGCAGCTCTAGGCCGAAGCCGCAGGCCCTCGAAGAGCAGCGCCGCAGATTCAGTACCGGTCGACCAGCCTACGATCTCAACCCCGTTGGCTGAACTTGGCGAGCGCTCCGCTCCGTGGTTAAATTTCGCATTGAATTCAGTTGTTCAGTTATAACGAGGGGAACATGTTTTAAATGGTGTCGGTCCAAATTATTTTCTGTCATTAACGCGCTGCTTTCTTGTGGCTAAAACTCACAAGTACAGTAGCTCGCGGCCTCGTGCATTACGTGCATTACGTGCTGAACGCATGCGCTCAGAATCTTTAACTATGTCCTGCAATTCATCTGCAAATCGCGTAGAAACTTAGTTATAGCATAAATGTTTTTATACATGGTTACAAGCAATGTGCTTCACACCAATAGTTTAGTGATCCTTAAATGAAACAAAATTAAACAAACACAAAGTGCCTAAACTAAATTCATGCAAAGCGTCGTCTTTTACGTATGCTGTCTCCTTAGAAACCAGCAACAGATAAACGAACAATCGTTATCTAAATCAGAGTGTACTTTGACGTCGTTAATCATCAAACGTTCAATAATTGATCTTTCAGCCTTGCACAGGTTGGCTAAGCTCTGGATTCCAAACGCAGGTTAAAACCATGGGTTCAGCCTCATCGAATCCTGGCCATTAATTTGAACACAGTTGATCTCCAGTCCTTATGGCAAAAAATAAATAAATAGGACTTTCGGATCTCGTCCACCTCTCAGACAGTCAATATCGTTCTAAGCAAACTGATATCTGTGCTCGGCCACTTAAACAACAGAAATGCATAATCCCGCAAGGATTTCATCTCTAACCTCCTCTTCATCGCGTCTTAGATTAACGCACAAAAAAGATGACCATCGGCTCTCCAAGCCCCACTCTCCTCCTCCCTTTGCTCATCCACACACTGCAGGAGCTCATTTCCTGGTTTCAGGTGAGTCTGGCTATTTTTTCCTCTGCCACAGCAGTGATGTCTCCTCTGCTCCCGCAGGTTTTCTATTACTCCGGCTATTTTCTCCACTGCCACAGCAGTGATGTCTCCTCTGCTCCCGCAGGTTTTCTGTTACTCCAGCTAATTCTCCACTGCCACAGCAGTGATGTCTCCTCTGCTCCCGCAGGTTTTCTGTTACTCCAGCTAATTCTCCACTGCCACAGCAGTGATGTCTCCTCTGCTCCCGCAGGTTTTCTATTACTCCGGCTATTTTCTCCACTGCCACAGCAGTGATGTCTCCTCTGCTCCCGCAGGTTTTCTGTTACTCCAGCTAATTCTCCACTGCCACAGCAGTGATGTCTCCTCTGCTCCCGCAGGTTTTCTGTTACTCCAGCTAATTCTCCACTGCCACAGCAGTGATGTCTCCTCTGCTCCCGCAGGTTTTTGTTACTCCGGCTAATTCTCCACTGCCACAGCAGTGATGTTTCCTCTGCTCCCACAGGTTTTCTGTAACTCCGGCTAATTCTCCACTGCCACAGCAGTGATGTCTCCTCTGCTCCCGCAGGTTTTGTTACTCCAGCTAATTCTCCACTGCCACAGCAGTGATGTCTCCTCTGCTCCCACAGGTTTTCTGTAACTCCAGCTAATTCTCCACTGTCGCAGCAGTGATGTTTCCTCTGCTCCTGCAGGAGCCCTGTTTCTTTAGCTAATCTTGTTTAATGCCACAGCAGTGATGTTTCCTCTGCTCCCACAGGTTTTCTTTTACTCCAGCTATTTTCTCGACTGACACAGCAGTTATGTCTCCTCTGCTCCCGCAGGTTTTCTGTTACTCTGGCTATTTTCTCGACTGCCACAGCAGTTATGTCTCCTCTGCTCCCACAGGTTTTCCGTTACTTCGGCTATTTTCTCCACTGCCACCGCACTGATGTCTCCTCTGCTCCCGCAGGAGCCCTGTTTCTTTAGCTAATCTTGTTTAATGCCACTGCAGTGATGTCTCCTCTGCTCCCGCAGGAACTCTATTTCCCTAACTAATTTTCTATGCTGCTGTAACAAGGCTGTCTCCTGCTCCTTCAAGAGCTCTGTTTCTCTGGCTAATTCTCTACTGCCACAGCAGTAAGGTTTTCCTTCGCTCTCTTGGGTTTTCTGTTACTGGCTATTTTCTCTCCTGCCGCAGCAGCAATGTCTCCTCTGCTCCTGCAGGAACTGTTTCTCCGGCTAATTCTCTACTGCCACAGCAATGAGACTGCCACAGCAGTGAGGTTTCCTTTGCTCCCACAGGATTTGTTACTCCAGTTCATTTTCTCTACTGCTAGCAGGGATGGGTCTGCTCCAGCAGGAGAACTGGTCTCCCAGCGGACACTGCATGCATCCATTTTACTCTTCTCTTTCCAGCGAGCATTGGTCTCCCAGCGGACACTGCATACATTTTTTTTTTTCTCTTCTCTGTCCAGCGAGCATTGGTCTCACAGCGGACACTGCATGTATCTGTTTTCTCTTCTCGCCAAGCATCGGTCTCACAGCGGAGGCAGTCCTTCCGTCCAACCTCATATACTGCCCAAATAATTCCAAACACGAATTCTTCTCGCCGCTCGGCCACATAAACGAATCTATACACAATTCCGCAAGGCCGCCCTTTCATCGCGCACCTCCTCGCCCTAAGTTTATGGATAACTTACTCTAATCAGTGGAATGGCTTAACCTTTTTCTACGATTACTTCTCTCTCTCCCCCTCGATTAAGCCGTTGACAGCTCCTTCCAATAGTCGTCACGGCTTTCCCAGAGGGGAAAGTGGTCAACTAACAGAATCCTGGTCCATCGCGACAAACTAAACTATGCACTGCATCAACAAAGGTCGTTCTTACTCGCCCGCGCTAATTGCCACTCCTCAGATGCCTCATCTGGAACTCCGCTTGACCAATTCGTAATAACTGCCAAACACGTTCCAGGAGCACAAAATCAAATCGCCGACTCTCTCCCATTACTCTTTCCAGAAATTCAGGACATTGGTGCCAGAAGCATAAAAAGCTTACTAGAGCTATCTAACCAGCATTCAGTTTTCAATAAACTAGTCTACGGTAAGCCCGCCTCCGCCATAAATAAATCTCAAACATCCCTGCTCATTAAAGGTTCAAGAACTTATCCCACTCGTCCGGATACCAGTCAATCTATTGCAATTGACATACTCACCAAATGTATTCCAACACTGTCTCGCATACCATTCCACCAACTCCGTCTGCACACTGGAAGCACGTCTGTCCTAGCTGTGTTCGGTTTTCTCCACCGCTCTGAATTGACTATCACATCACGTCAACTCAAATACCCATCCTTAAATCTCAGATTTACAGATCATAGATATCGAAACTATATTTTCTTCCTTAAACAAGTAGTAAACTGATCGAGCAAAAAGGTCACTTCGTTTATATTTTCAATCCGCCAACCCCCATCCAACTGTACCACTCTCGTTTGATTTACTGCAGTATAAACGTTCAATGTTCAAATCCCTACTCGGCCCACATCAGAAGCGTTCAAAACCTACATCAGATCCAGCCGCTTCCACATCAAAACGCTCACCAAACCATAATTAAATCATTCATTTCCATCACCTGCTGCGATCCATCCATTGTCACTCTCAGTACCAGTACCAAGTTCCAACCCACTTCCAGTATCATTTGGTTCGCTGCGTTCAAGCTCGATACAATAAACATCTACAATACAGCGTATTTTTTACAAACAATGGCAGGCTCCCCCGTCCGCACGCGTAACGGCTCCTCGTTCAAGGGCCGGGCTCTGTCCCCCTTCAGAAGCGCTGATCGAGCCTTCCCGTTCGAATCGCAGTGAGAGTCTGCCCGTCTTAGTCATCGTGGGACGTCCGCGCTCGTGTCGCTGTGTGGGCTCCCCATTCGTCGGGCCGTGAGGGTTCTGTTCCCGTGTCCCAGCCCCCTTCGAAGTGCCGGTCGAGCCCCCCGACAGAGTCCAGCGGGCGCCCTCCCTTCCGCTGGCGAGGCCTACCCATCCGATGCCGTGAGCATCCAAGTTCCCGTCGGACGCTGCGAGGGCCCTCCCAGTTGAATGGCTAAACTCTCTCAAATCACGCTCGTAAAAATCTTGCGTCATCGAGTTGACAGTTCCACTGCCGAATGGGCTTATCCGTCCGATGCCGTGAGCATCCAAGTTCCCGTCGGATGTCGTGAGAGCCCTACCGGTCGAACAGTCAAGCTCGTTTTTAGTAAAATACCTTCTCATGCCCTGCACTTTTTGGGGGGATTAATTGCACATCATTTTACGATTGCTGTCCTGCGCTCACCTGGCTTTTATGGGGGGAGTACTTTGGGTTCGGGCCTAATTCTCGGAGCCCTCCCCCCGGACAGCACGCCGAATACGCATAAACTTATTGTATTAATTATATGTAGATGTGAACTCGTGAAATGAGGTTTTATTTAACAAAGTTCGGGAGGAGCAGGTTCAGATAATTAACCAAATCATGCACAGCTGTTGATTAATCGGTAATCAACTCAATGACAGAGTATAAATTCACAGCAGACCTATCTCTGTTCATTGAAAGTTTGTCAGCATCCCTCCTCCACCCCATCTCCTCACTTCCAGTTCCATCTGCACTTCCATTTCCATCTACACTTACCAACTGGGGGGAGTACTTTGGGTTCGGGCCTAATTCCGAGCTCGGAGCCCTCCCCCCGGACAGCACGCCAAATATGCAGAAACTTATTGTATTAATTATGTAGATGTGAACTCGTGAAAGAACTGTTCGTTTCTCATGAGTGACTGAGATTAGGATTTTTAAAGGTGTGTGATTGTTGTTTAAATATATATTTACAAATATATTCTTGTGTCTTTATTCTGTCTTCCAAAGTTGTCTGCATATTATTAAAATAGCCTTTAAATTAGGCTGATAGCTCAAGACGACATAAGAACTTGGAGTTGCATGTTGCATGCTTTGGATGTTGCTTTATACTGACTTAACTGAAAATCGTTTTGATACACAACCTTTACTTTATCAAAGGTTATCATAAATGTTAAGCTTCAGATGCATTAACAGTTGTTTTCTCTAGCAATGCTTTAGAACAGTTGTCAAATGAATTGATAATAATGACTAACCATTAATCATAAAAATTAGGCCTACATCTTATCAGTTTAGTAATGTTATCATTCTTATGTAATCTTTTTGTAAACAAGTGAACACAAAAACACACTGGTGTAGAAGGCATGGGTATACCAAAATATTAAGGAAAGGTATATTTATAAATACATATTTGAATAATATAGTAAATATTTTATTAGTCCTGCTGTATTAATTTTGTCCTTGATCCCATTTTTTCTCTTGTCTAACATTCTTGTTTCTACAGCTGAATATGAATAAAATATGTAATTTTAAGACACTGTATCTTACTATAAAAATAATTTTGAGTTAATGAATGAATGCTTTAAAAAAACATGTTTTTGTTAATCAATTTTAAACAGTCTAGATCATATTTAGGATAGGTAGATAACTTTATGCATATAGTTTTATATTATAAAATGTATATATATTATATTCTTTAAATGAGAATACTTTTTAATAATATGTCCATATCCCACCACACCTGAGAAACTGACCTCTATTTCTGACCTCTATGTCTGTGCAATTTACAATTGTACAGCTTTGGCCAATAAATAATTGGTTCAGTACATTTAGTTTGTGAAGCATTCAACATCCTATTAGCTATGTTTTAAAATAATAACAAGTCTCAACCACAATTCATATAAATAAACCTACCCATCTTTGTTGAATTTGTCACTTGGGCTGTCAATATAGATAAGGAAATGTTTAAAACCTTGTATGAATTGAAAAAATCTGGAAAGGTTCCTCATGGTGTTTCTAAAAGAAATTAAAAACATGTCCTTCTTAGAAGGGCACAGAACTTCACAACGAGAGGTGAGTTAAGTAACACTTAGTGATTTCTGTCTCTTCATGATCAAAACATACTACTTTTAGATGAGGTCTTATACTATATTATAGTGAGGTTTTTATTTGCCCTAGATGCAAACACCCTTAATTTTGTACTCCCATGCATGATATCAATGAAAGAAAATTTGAAATTTGGCATTGCCAAATAAAAAACTAAATTAAATGAATCAATTTGCTAGAGTTTTGTCTCTGTTTTATTACAACTAAGTGCACTTACCTTTGGAATGGTACATTCAAAACTACAAATTGCACAAACTGAGTATAAAATTACTTTAGTTGGACCTTGCTGTCAATATGAAATAATTATCACTTAATTTGACCAATGTTCTAAAGCATTGCTAGGGAAAACAACTGTTAAAGCAACTGAAGCTTAACATTTATGATAACCTTTGACAGTTGTGTATCAAAAAGATTTTCAGTTGAGTGTAAAGCAACATTCAAAGCATGCAACAACATGCAACTCCAAGTAGCCTATGTTGTCTTGAGCTATCATCCTATAAAAGCTATTTCAATAATAGCCTAGACAACTTTGGGAGACAGAATAAAAACACAAGAATATATTTGTAAATATTTATTTAAACATGCAATAATAGACATTTAAAAAGCTTAATCTCAGTCATTCGTGAGAAACGAACAGTTAGGAGTAGTTTAGGACAAAACGCGATCTGAGGTGCTCACGCTAATAATTTCTGTTCCACTCGCTTGTATATGCCCCGCCCATGCACGCTATGGTCTCGTGAATATTCATGGTAGCTCCACCCATTGGAACCAAATATTTCAGGAACCGAATATATTGTAACACCGGCAAAAGTAATTATTATGAATATGTCAAATATAGCAAGGAGACATTTTAATTAAACAAGTGTTTTCTGTGTCGACCGCTGTCGATGCTGACTCGCGATCTTCGCAGAACGCGCCAGAGAGAAATGCACATTAGCTACATACGGATTACATAAGCAGAGATCAGTCTGTTTTCTCTCGCTTTCAATTGTTCTGTTTAAAAGTAGACATTTCAAGCTTTCTATATATTTATCAGGTCTGTGAGGCAAGTAGGCTACCTTACGCTGAGTTTCGGTTCATTTATGAGACAAGTCTAGTTCACTCGCCGGCGCCTCCGTGTCATGATTATCTATTTTCTACTATATTTACTTCTTATTTATTGAATCCAGGCAATTTGTTGATGAAACACTGATTAAAATTAAGATACAATTAATAAAAAAACGAAATTCACTTTAAAGAAAGGCTTTGTGCTTTCTGTTTGAGGTCTCTGTGAAAGTTTTAAAGTCGCTCTCAGAACGGTCATGTCCGTAATGGAGAACAACCATAACATTGTTTTTTTTCCCCTCATAAATGCGAACACGAAAAATAAAATAAAAAGAATATTTTATGTTCTGTGGAGGCCGACCCTTCTTCATCCGGTGGGTAGGCTATATTAGCCTACTTTTGGTTTGCGCAGTGTAATTCATAGAATTACTAAAAAATATTTTGCCACCTAAAATTTTTTGTGTCACGTCATGTGTATTTCCCTCATATTAAATATAAAACGCATGTGTAGACTGATATTTTTCTAATGTCTTGACTCCTTTATTAAGGGAGTATGATATAAACAGACGTTTCAATATATTGGTATTAACCCTTGTGTGGTGTTCATATTTTTGTTACTCAGCCAGTGTTCGTGGGTCTGGTGGACCCGCTGCATTTTTGGGTTTTTAATTCAACACAATCAAAAATGTTATGTTAAAGGTCCCGTATTATGCCCCTTTTCACAAGATGTAAAATAAGTCTCTGATGTCCCCAGAGTGTGTATGTGAAGTTTCAGCTCAAAATACCCAACAGATCATTTTTTATGGAAGTAAAATAATGTCAAATGTTTTTGAAACAAAAAGCCTGTTGAATTGCACTACTTGAAAAAAATAGGCATTGCATTAACCATGCTTGCATTTTAATGCATTGTATATTTAGGGCTTGCATTTTTATGGGCTGAAATTCAACATGGTTGGATATTTAAACTGTGAATATTTCAATTAAAAACATTTCAAACACATTTTCATTATTAAAAATTCAATAATCCATATTCACCATTCATATTTCACTTCCAAAATATTCAAACTGTTTAAAAATACAACCTATAATATTCAACAGGCAATTTTCAGTCCATTTTATTTCGCTTTGCAAATTCGCTTCCACAAATTCAGTGGTTCAAATTCGACAGTAAATTCAACATTGACGTCCAGGAACTGCAGGAAAAGCAATAGATTACCGAGCATAATCTTTATCTGCTGTTAGTCAACACCACCAGCAGGAGGTGCAAAAGCGCGTGTTGTTGACGAAGACCAGCAACAGTTTAGAGCAAGCCATTCATTCATAAAATGAAAATGATTATCTGTGTCAGTATATATGCGGAAAAGATGATAAAGACACAAAAGCTGTATTTATGTTTCATTCAATAACTTCATTGTTACTTTCCCTGTGTAGCCTACATGTCATCAGCTTTCTCTACCATGAACAGGATTATAATCGGTTTCCCTCAATACCTCATACTCAAGGATTCCCCTTCCGTCGGGACAAAACGCTTAACGTAGCTTATGGACTAATACAGTGATATGAAAGACCAAACTCGCACCTTATTGGGGATGTAGGCTGTAGGCTACTATATAGGCTACAGGCAAGCAGATGGACTAAGAATATGAATGTAACGCGCGCAAAATTTCATGCAGAGCGTTTCGTGATATACTGGCATAAAATCAACACTTGATCAATACTAACACTTTCTCTTCTCTTCTCTTCTCTTCTCTTCTCTTCTCTTCTCTTCTCTTCTCTCTCTCTCTCTCTATATATAAATATATAGTATAATGTAGAATATGGCTACGTGTATTGCATTAGCTTAAACTGGGAAGAGTCATAGCACTTGCATATTGTTGTCCTCCTATTGTTAGTTTAACTGTAAATCGCTTTGGATAAAAGCGTCTACTAAATAAATTACTAAATGTAGCCTAATAAATGTAAAATTGGCTTGACATTGGACATTCGCACATTTAGGGACCGTATCTAAAGTTGCATACAACATTGGCATACATGTTTCTAACTTCAATAGCAAACTTTAATTAATTTATTTATTTACAAATCTAAAGGGTGCGCATTATGCCTGAAGCTACATGAACACTTTACAGTTGGTTTTATGACTGTAATTCGTTCTATTCAAATGCTATTGAAGTTAGAAACGTGTATACCAAAGTCGTACACTTTAGAGACAGTCCCTAAATGTGCGAATGTCCAATGTCAAGCCAACTTTATGCCACTGGGAAACGCTCAGCATTAAACTTTGCGCATTATTCTGAGTTCATCTGCTTGCCTGCGAGTTTGGTCTTTTATATCACTGTAATTAGTCCATTAAGCTACGTTAAGCGTTTTATATGTCCAGCAGGGGAATCCTTAAGTATTGAAGGAAACCCTAATAGCCTGCATGCAGCACATCGCCACAATATAAAGTTAAGGCAATAACAACCAAGAGAAATTTATGTCAACCTCAAAAATGTAACATTGGATCTGTATATCCGCATCGGGGAATAACATTATAATCTCGTTCACGGTAGAGAAAGATGCATGTAGGCTACACAGGGAAAGTAACCGTGAAAACACTGAATTTAACATAAAACCGCCGTCATAATAATCACAAATACACTTACATTGCTGTAAATGAGTTTTATGAATGAATGGCTTGCTCTAAACTGTTGCTGGTCTTCGTCAACAACATGCGCTTTTGCACCACCTGCTGGTGGGGTTGACTAACAGCAGATGGAGTGTATACTCGGTAATCTACTGCTTTTCCTGCAATTCCGTTGAATTTACTGTCGAATTTGAACCACTGAATTTGTGGAAGCGAATTTGCAAAGCGAAATAAAATGGACCGAAAATTGCCTGTTGAATATTATAGGTTGTATTTTTAAACAGTTTGAATATTTTGGAAGTGAAATATGAAAGGTGAATATGGATTATTGAATTTTTAATAATGAAAATGTGTTTGAAAAGTTTTTAATTGAAATATTCACAGCTTAAATATTCAACCATGTTGAATTTCAGCCCATAAAAATGCAAGCCCTAAAAATACAATGCATTAAAATGCAAGCATGGTTAATGCAATGCCTATTTTTTTCAAGTAGTGCAATTCAACAGGCTTTTTGTTTCAAAAACATTTGACATTATTTTACTTCCATAATTTTTTACAGCATGTTTAAATTGTCATTTTTTGGGGCTCAGAAAAACGCGCTGTTTTAGTGTGTGCCCTTTAAATGCAAATAAGCTGCTGCTGGACGACCCAGGGGGCGGAGCTTCATGAGCTTGCGCTCAGTCTCTCAGGACAATTTCATCTCACAGAATGATGATAATATCAGAAACTCTCAGTAACGGTGTTCATTTCGAGTCGGACAATAATGCCTACAGAGTCAGAGTGCTGTATAGAGATGGAACAGGTATAGTTTAGTAGTTTAATTACAGTTATTATAACGTATTTGTCATCTGCTTGTATGTATCCATTATTTATTAATAGCCTACAAGTCTGCTGTTTCGAATGATGATCAAACATATACTGATGAGTTTAATAAAGTTTATTGTACATCACACAAAAGATGAAGCGTCAGTTTTACTTCAGAAAATCACCATAAGAGCTGAGTAAACAGTAAGTTATAAGAAGTGCGCAAGTAGCTACATAAACGAATTTCGGTAGAGTTGAGGGAGCATTCCTGTGGGCGGAGGTTAGTCAAAAAACTGTTCTACTGACGTCATTAAAGAAGGAAGTAGAGGGATGTAGTCCAAACATCTATCGGGATGTAGTTCGATGTAGGCGACTTCTGTTAAAGTCCGCGTGAACCGGAAGTTGCAAACGACTTTTCTCCAGTGTTGTGACGTATTTCCCAGTGAAAAGGAATATTGAACAGAGGGCAGGGTTTTACTCTAGCGCTCCTCCTCTCCATCTCTCGCTCATAACAGACTAACGGTTTGAGGGGAGTGGTTAAGCGTTTCCCAACCCAAGTCCTCAAACCTACGTCATCAGGGAAGGTCCTCCAATGCAGAGGGGAGGGGCATTTTCAGATTTTGATTAAAGATTATGAAGCCAAAAATTTTTTTTGTGTGGATTGACTTGCATGGATGAATTGTTCACCACAAAACGATCAATTTAGGCAAACAAAGTAAATATGGTCAATTTTGATTTCATGTGGACTTTAAATAAAATATCTCGCTTGGCATTGAACTTTGAGCTTTATAATTTTACAGATATTATTTATGCTCTAACAGCAACATTACACACTAACTAAAGTTTGAAACATGGGATCACGAAGAACGGGACCTTTAAAATACTCAACATATGTTTACTTCATCCCAATTACAAGCAATATAAACAGCATATATGGTTAATATTTTCTCTTTACCTTTGTTAGATCACATTTAAGAATTGCAACCTCGTGTGGGAATGGCAGGAGTAGAAACACAAAACTCACTCTTGCACTCTTTCACACTTACACACAATCTCTCTCTCACACGCACGCACACACACACACACACACACACACACTCATGCACACACATACACACCCACAACACACACACAGACACACACAAAACACACACCCACACACACACACACACACACACACATACACATACACACACACACTCACACTCACTTGGATATGTGGTGTACGGTCACTCTCCATAGGCATAATGGTTTTTCTAATGTACAAACTGTATAATCTATCCCCCTACACTAACCCTACCCCTAAACCTACCAATCACAGAAAACTTTTGGCATTTTTTGAATTTCAAAAAACACCATTTAGTATGTTTTAGTATGAGGACACAGATGTCGTCATAAACCATGTTTACGTTGTAATACCCATGTCATTATACACATTTGACATTTGTGTCCTCATAAACCATATACAAGAACATACACACACTAACAGCAGGCCCTGACAGGAGGAGGACAGAGTAAAGGTACACAGGACCTACAATTTCTACACTTTTATTAGCCCTGGGTCCAGTGGACCCGAACATCCTGTGTGTAATATAAATGTGTAGGGGGGGGGTGTACAGTGTGTTTTCATTGAAAATGTGTTCTGATATATATTCCTCACAGAAAATGAGCCAAGGCCAATGAGTCTCAGTTTGAAAAAATAATTAATTGTATAATTTTTCTTTTGATAAAAAATGAAAACGGGTCCAACAGACCCGAACACCATACAAGGGTTAAATGCATTTTCTGAGAATTTATATTTCAAGTTTTGACTGCAAATGTCACGTCCATAACGCTGGAATTTATCCTCAACTTTTTTTGGTGTAGGTCTACGTATTTTTTATGTTAACTTCAAATAATACTAATAGTAATTTAAAGATGTGGTAGCCCTACATCTTACACATCACACTCCACTGTTATGGTGGTAATTTTAGTAGATTTACTCACTAACATTATTGTGAAAACAAAATAAGAATGGAAACTAAAATATGATAGTATCGTGCAACAGCGCACATTCTATCAGCTGCAGTTCTGGCACCTCAGTCCCAATACTGTAAAACTCTATGTACATTCACATCACATGTTAATGCAGCGGTAGAGTTACACTCACATGACACTGCACTTATTCGCAATCATAAAAGTTCATTATTTGCTCGTGCTTTAAAGCTTTGCCGGGTAAACATTTTTTGACATGATGCACTTTTTCTGAGCGCGTGAAGTGCGCGCGCACTGTCAAACAGCGCCAAACTGGATTTTTGTTGGGTCAGACGCATCTGATAGCGATGGGGGGCCGAGATCACGAGAGCTACATGGAGCTACATGTAAAAAAAATATGCACCAAACAAGCCACTTTGAAATGTTGCTGTTTTCACAAAAGTTGGGTGACCCTCCCCCTAGACTAAAAAAAGTTGGATGACCCTCCCCTCAACAAAGAATAAAAAGACATGACCCTCCCCTATTTTCCTCCGGTGGCCCCTTCCATAAATACCGAACGGTCCCTTACAACAGTCTTTTTTGCCTTGGTGTTCCTCACACCCTCCAATGACAGCCTGGTCTTGATTTAAGATACTGACAAAGCTCGAATTTAAATTGTATAAAACTAGGTGCATTTTTTTGCCCATCGACATTTATGAATGTGATATTTCCCTAAACTAATAAACAAATTAAGAACAAAACAAATTTTCTTTTCTAAAGGCTTATCGTAAAAATGTTTTATATTCTTATCCCCCGGAGTAATGTCAATTCCAGAAATCTCCTTAAAAAAGATCTAAAAGTCACACCAAACAATCTAGTACAAATACAATAAAAAAAATAAAATAAAAAATATGACAGATAGTCTCGCCAATTAAATTACAAAATAGACATTTCATCTATTAGTATCTTTCTTAAATATTTTTATGACCTGATTAACTGGATAAATACAATGAATAATTTTAAATGAAACCTCACAAATCTTATTAATGACACAGTATCTCCTGGAAACCATAAAAACCTCCTCTCACTTAATGTCCTGGAAGCGTGAATTCCAGAAACTTTTAGCTGGAGGAATTCTAAATGAACAACAGATCTGTCTAAGGAAATTATAGTTGCATTTTTTATCAACAATACTTATACCCTCTAGCCTCAAGTTGAAATCAATAGTTATATTCAAATCAACAGCATTAGCAGAGCGCAACAACTGAAGGAGACCAGAAGGTATTGCATCAAAAACAATCCTTTGCAGATATCGGAAGTTTGAATTTATCCAGAAATTCTCCATATGAAAGCA
Organism: Abramis brama; assembly: GCF_963993115.1. Lineage (NCBI taxonomy): Eukaryota > Metazoa > Chordata > Actinopteri > Cypriniformes > Leuciscidae > Abramis > Abramis brama. The sequence goes on along the minus strand of NC_139986.1, from coordinate 6,544,235 downwards.
AGTGACCATCATGGCGAAGCAACTGTGTCATCAATAAAATATTGTTTCTAAACCAATATTCCAAAAAAAGTGTTTTATTCTTATATTTAATATTTTTATTAATCCATAAACATCTATGGGGAGAGAAATTGTGTTTGTACGCCAGCAACCAGGATAACAGAGCTTGCCTATGAAAGTTAGACAGCTTAATAGGGACTTTATTAATATCAAAGTTGCAATTGAGGAGAAACTTAATACCGCCAATTTGGTTAAAAACTAAATTTGGGATATAATACCACAATTTGTTATTAGATGTGATACAATTCTGAATCCATTTAATTTTAAAGACAGTATTAGAAATTTCAAAGTCAATGGCATTTAAACCACCTTGATGAAATAAATTGCCTAATAAACCTCTATTTAAGTAATGTGGCCTATTCTTCCAAATAAAATTGTACATTTTCTTATTAACTTGCCTAATAATTGACTTTGGAGCATCTAAAACCATTGCTGTATAAGATAATCTAGACAACCCTTCAGCCTTTGATAGCAATATTCTACCAGTCAAAGATAAATCTAATTAACCACACATTAAATTTCTTTTGCACTTTATCAATTAATGGAGGATAATTTATGTAAATTCTTTCCTTTTGATTTTTACATATTTTGATCCCCAAATAAGATACTTGGTTTTTAACTGGTATTCCACACAATTCCACCACACCATCAGGTATATCTTTCAAAGGGAACAATTCACATTTATTAATATTTATAATTAAGCCAGAGACTGACGAAAACATATCTAAACACCTAACTGCTGCACCTATTTCATCTGCAAGCTGTAAACATTTATTTCTTTGTCAAATAAACAAATACCTTGAAATGGGTTATTTTTAACATTAAGGCACAACACTTGCATAACTAATAAAAATAAGAAAGGAGCTACAGGGTCCCCTTGTTTAACACCTCTAGAAATGTTAAATCTGGTAGTTGTTCCAAAAGGCAATTTAATAGAAGTAGGGTGAATTGCCCTAATGTGGGACACTGCCTAATGTGGGACACCTAAGGTCTAGTGTTTGTAGGTCCCCTATAAATACATGAATGACAGTGAAACTATGGGTTAGACAAAGCTGTGGTGTCATGTGATCAAAATCACATGACCTATCAAATGTCCAATCATATTTGAGGTTGGAGCAATCATCAAACAGGAGGCACCTTGTGTGAAGACCATCCGAAGGCCATTGACATAGAGTTTTAACAAGTTTGATATTAAGGAGTTAAATACATTTTAAACAATGCAATCCTGCTACTTTTTAGCCTAATATGCTTATGAAATGTTTGTCCATCAAAAAATAGTCTAACTTTGTGTGTATAAACTATATATTTTATATTTTTATCAAATTTCTTAGTGTCCCACATTAGGAAATGTGGTTTCCAAATCCGGGACAGCATGATCAGCCTAATGTGGGACAGTACTTCAATGAGTCAAAAATGTGTGGTGGGTCATGGTTTGTGGGACAAACATGGTTATTTACATGGTTTTAGTCTTGTAATGCAATATTACAATACTGTTAATGCAGATTTTTACAGTAATGTGAATTTTTTATTCTTGAAGGGCGGTTTGAAGGCTCTTTTTTGTGTGTATGTGTGCGTGTACATGCCTACATATGTGTGTGTGTCTCTCTCTCTCTCTCTCTGTGTGTGTGTGTGTGTGTGTCATGTATGTGCCATGTATGTGTAAAAGGTATAGTTGACTTAAAATGAAAAATAGCTCTGAATTTAAAAATGCAGTAGAAAACCAATAAAGCAATTCCACTTTATTTTATGCATCTGATTAATTCAATGAAATGTATTTTAGATCACAATGGCAAAGGTGAGAAAGACAGGGACAGATTGTCACAGAAAGAGAGGCAGAAACAGGGAAAGGATAAGAGAAAGAAACTTAATCAGTGGAGGCAGGACAGGATGAAAAGAGCCATAGAGGAGTATTGTTGAGAATGGTGGGGTCCCTCAGCTGAGACTGTTGGCCAGGGCATGGAATGTCCCTAAATCTACTCTCCAGTGAATCTAAAATAAAAGATTTTACTATTCTACATGTATCAATGTGATTTTTGGTCTTTTATCATAGATTTTTCAGTGTCCCACATTGGGGACACGCTCTGTCCCACATTAGGAAGCTGCAGATTTTCTCAGACGACTTGCAATAAGAGCACTAATATGTCTATAATTTATCTTATGAATGGGTTATCTGAATTTTCTCTTTTGATTTGATTAGGATACATCCTGGGTTTTTTAAAATGGTATTGGGTGTGGATTTAATGTTTTGGTTACACATCGCAATATGTCACAGAAGTCTGAAGTGCAAAAAATGTCCCACATTAGGGCAATTCACACTATTGCAATCGCTATACATTGTACGAATTGCTCTAATAAAATTATTACCAAAGCCAAAAAAAACAAACAAGAGTATCCATCAAGAATGCATGGTCCACAGAGTCGAAGGCTTTATAATAATCAATTAATAATATATAACTTTCATCCTGAATTAAGAAATTTGTCAGGATTCCATCACCATCTCCTTCCACTCATTCCCTCACTCCGCCCACTCAGTCATTCACACGCTCATTGTCACCTGATTACTAATCACCGTCACCTGGACCTCATCATCAGTTCACCCATACCTGCTACAAACATTCAGTCATTGTCTGATCTCGTCTACACATGACACAGACTCTTTGCCATACTTACCTGTATACCTACCTTCGATCCTGATCTTCTCAGCCAGTCACCATTCCGTCTTCTAAGGAACTCCTTCATCATCATCTGCAAGAGAAAGAGAGAGAGAGACTTGGTTACACTTCAGTTAAGCTATCATCTGAAATTCAACTTACTGTTTACTCACCTGTTTCGCTGTACCGATCCATTCTGCAAATTAAAGCATTTATCTTACCATTCTGTCTGCTTCGTCTATGCCAAACCTGACAGAAGATCAGACCACCATGCAGAATCCTTCGGAATCCACAGCGAATTCACCTGTCAATCCGATCGCCATTCATCAACACACCTCTTCAGCTTCACTTCCTCAAGCGCCCGTTGCTTCGTTCACTGCCTCAGCGTGTCCCATGGCCCGACCAGCGACATTCTCCGGTGAGGCGGAGGACTGCAGTGGGTTTCTACTTCAGGTATCTTTGTATTTCTCCATGCAAGAACATCAATTCATCAACGATTCAGCTCGTGTTGCTTTCATCATTTCACTTCTGTCTGGGCAAGCACTTCAGTGGGCACAGTCTCTGTGGAATTCGGATTCGGAAGTCGTCAAATCCCTCTCCGGTTTCATACAACACTTCAAAGAAGTTTTCGGTCAAACAGCTGCCGATCTATCAGTACATGATCAACTCTACAATCTTCGTCAAGGCCAATCTTCTGTGAGTACTTTCTCTTTACGATTCCGCACTTTAGCGGCATCCAGTGGTTGGAATGAGGCAGCACTGATCACAGCTTTTCGTCATGGTTTGAACCCTAACATTCGTCAGTTGATGGTGGTTTACGACGACAGTCTGGGAATTGAGAAATTAATTCAAAAATCCATTCGAGTTTCGCAAAGACTATCAGCCTGTGATTCTCCGACTCCCACTGTATGTCCTCCGCCCATGGTTCCATCAGTCACTCCTCCAGCACCAGAGCCTATGGATCTCGGCTCCGCCCATCTTCCAGCTTCAGAGCGTCAACGACGAATTCTTCATAAACTCTGTCTCTATTGTGCATCTGATAATCTTCTCAGCTCTTGCCCTGTTCGACCTCCATGCCCAGCGGTAAGCACAATTCAAGTCTCACCTAAAATTGAAGCTTTAAATCGCACCACTGTGCATGTATTAACTTCTCATATTTGTGTCTCAGCGCAAGCCCTTATTGACTCTGGTTCGGCGGGGAATTTCAGGATGTGTTCCAGGATGTGTTCAGCAAGAAACTGGCTACTAAACTACCACCTCATCGGCCATGGGACTGCGCAATCGACTTGCTACCTGGAGCCACTCTACCTAAAGGTCGTATCTATCCACTGTCCATCCCGGAGCAGAAGGCCATGGAGGAGTATGTGGAGGAGGCTTTACAACAACAGTTCATCCGCACATCGACCTCCCCTGCCGCTTCAAGTTTCTTCTTTGTGGGTAAGAAGGACGGAGGCTTGAGGCCCTGCATCGATTATCGTCATCTCAACTCTCAAACCGTCAAATTCAGTTATCCCCTTCCTCTGGTCCCAGCTGCCTTGGAGCAGGTGCGTGGGGCTCGCATATTTTCGAAACTGGACCTTCGGAGTGCATACAACTTGATCCGTATACGGCATGGAGATGAGTGGAAGACAGCGTTCGTCACCCCATCTGGCCATTATGAATATCAGGTTATGCCCTTCGGGCTGTCCAACGCTCCAGCGGTCTTCCAAGGGTACATGAACGAAGTGTTCCGTGAGTACCTCAACCGCTTTGTGATTGTCTACATTGACGATATCCTCATCTATTTATCTTCAATTGCTGAACACCATCGTCATGTCATTCAAGTACTAGAGAAACTGAGAGAACACAAGCTTTACCTGAAATTGGAGAAGTGTGAGTTCCATATCACCTCTGTTCAGTTCCTGGGTTACATCATAGATCAGCATGGTATCCAGATGGACCAGAGGAAGGTGGAAACAATCCAAGACTGGCCATTACCCACATCTGTCAAAGAACTTCAAAGATTCCTCGGTTTTGCAAACTTCTACAGAAGATTCATCAAGAACTACAGTCTCATCAGTGCTCCTCTCACATCTTCATTAAAGAATCGACCCAAGTCTCTGTCCTTGAATCCCACAGCTATCCAAGCCTTTCATCGCCTCAAAGAAGTCTTCACGACAGCACCAATCCTCATCCATCCCAATCCAGAACTTCCTTTCATCGTTGAGGTTGATGCATCTTCCACTGGGGTTGGAGCGGTGCTGTCACAGCGGCAGGGTGAGCCTCCCAGACTCCATCCATGTGCCTTCTTTTCCAAAAAGCTGTCCCCGGCGGAGCAAAACTACGACATCGGCAACCGGGAACTGCTAGCCATAAAACTGGCTTTAGAAGAATGGAGACATTGGCTGGAGGGAGCAAATCACCAGTTCGAAGTAATTACAGATCATCGCAACTTGGAATATCTTCGTGAGGCAAGAAGATTGAATCCTCGCCAGGCCCGCTGGGCACTCTTCTTCACTCGATTCAACTTCGTTGTTACTTACCGCCCAGGAAGTAAGAATTGCAAGGCAGACGCTCTTTCCAGACTCCATCATTCATCTTCAGAGGACCTCAGTACTGAAACCATCCTCCCTCCAGCCTTAATCCTCAGTCCCATTCTCTGGGACATCGACCAGCAAATCTCTCAGGAAAATTCTCGCCATCCTGCTCCGCCTGGAGGTCCAGAAGGGCGTACTTTCGTACCTCAACATCTTCGTACTCCCCTTCTGGACTCCCTCACTCAGAGTACCACCGGGCTCACCCCCTTTCAGTGCTTCCTCGGATATCAGCCACCTCTCTTCCCTTGGTCGGGTGAGCCCTCGGAGGTTCCAGCTGTCGACTTTTGGTTCCATCAGAGCGAGGGGGTATGGGACTCAGCTCATGTGCATCTACAACAGGCAGTGCGGAGGCACAAGGATCAAGCGGATCGTCTACGAGCCGATACACCCCAATATCAACCTGGTCAGAAGGTGTGGTTATCGACGAGGGACATTCGCCTCCGCCTGCCTTGCCGTAAGCGGAGTCCTCGATTCATTGGACCTTTCACCATCCAGAGGCAGTTGAACGAAGTAATCTACAGACTCAACCTTCCACCTCAGTACAAGATCTCTCCTTCCTTCCATGTCTCTCTCCTCAAACCCTTCACTGACCCAGTCTCTTCTGTTCCCTCAGATTCCACCTCGGATGACGTGCCTCCTCCTCCCGTTCCTGTGGAAGAAGAGGCCATCTACAGAGTTCGATCCATCATGGACTCCCGGCGGTGAGGTCCCCATCTGGAGTATCTGGTGGACTGGGAGGACTACGGTCCAGAGGAGCGTTCCTGGGTGCTCCGTGATGATATCCTAGATCCAGCCTTACTCTCCCAGTTCCATTCTGACCATCCTGACCGCCCAGCTCAAGAAGGGCGACCGCGAGCTGCTCAGCAACTACCGGCCGATCACATTGTTGTCGGCCGTGTACAAGATCTTCACTAAGGTGCTGCTCAATCGGTTGGCCAAGCAGCTAGACGAACAACAACCCGTCGAGCAGGCCGGATTTAGATCTGGCTTTAGCACCATGGATCATGTGCAGGTGCTGAACCAGCTGCTCGAGCGGACCAGGGAGTACAAGATGCCGCTGGTCCTGGCTTTCGTCGACTACGAGAAGGCCTTCGACTCGGTCGAGATTAACGCAGTGTTGCTCGCCCTCCAACAACAAGGCATCGGTGACGAGCACGTGGCCCTGCTGCAGGAGCTGAACAGCAACTGCGCCACCACCATCACCCTGTTCGACCGGCCGCTTAATATCAAGGTCGGCCGCGGGGTCAAGCAGGGAGACACCATCTCGCCCAAGCTTTTCACCGCCTGTCTCGAGCAAATATTCCGGCAGCTCGACTGGGACGAGGTCGGCATCAAGATCAACGGCCGCTGGCTCAATCACCTGCGCTTTGCCGATGACATCGTGCTGATAGGCTGTTCGGCGGTCGATGTACAGCAGCGACTTGACCAGCTCAACCAGGCTGGTGCCCGGTTCGGCCTCAAAATCAATCTGGCCAAAACTAAGTGGATGCGCAACGACCAGGTGGCCAACACTACCCTCCATGTCGACCAGCATCAGCTCCAGCAAGTAGATAGCTATATCTACTTGGGCCAGGAGCTGACCATCGACCACAAGATTGGCCGAGAACTGGCACGACGACGCCGAGCAGCCTGGGTCAGCTTCGGCTCAATTGCCGAGACGGCCAACAACAGAGCCATTGACCCGGACATCAGGGCTGCCCTATTCAACAGCACCGTCCTGCCGGCCATGCTCTATGGGGCTGAGACCTGGACAATGACGGCGGCCGACCGGCTAAAGCTGGCCGTGACTGAACGCGCAATCGAGCGCCGCATGATCGGGGTCAAACAGACCGACCACGTCCGCAACGAGCAGTTGCGGGCCATGACCAGGGTGGACGACGCGGTGGACCGGGCCAACAAGGCCAAGAAGCGCTGGGCCGGGCACCTGATGCGGCGGACGGACGAAAGATGGACGCGCGAAGTCACCGTCTGGTTGCCGATCGACATCAAGCGGCCACGTGGACGCCCTGCAACACGATGGCGCGACTCGCTACGACAAGATCTGGGACACAATTGGATGAGGCTCGCCCAGGACCGTCAGACCTGGGCAGATCGTTGTGGTCTGCGCTGACCACTTTTGGCCGGCGAAGACAGACCGATTCTGGATTCTGGATTCTGGACAAACATTCAGTCATTGTCTGATCTCGTCTACACATGACACAGACTCTCTGCCATACTTACCTGTATACCTACCTTCGATCCCGATCTTCTCAGCCAGTCAACATTCCGTCTTCTAAAAAACTCCCCCCCAAGTCCTATTCGTCCGCCTCACCGTGGCGGGGGGGTGAAACAGGAGTCTGTCATCGATACACAGCGGGAAGCAAATTCCTGGTAGGTTAAACCATGCTGAGAAGATGACAGACGCCTGGCTAAGGACGAGGGCACAGACCTAGTGGCCTTGCAAGCCGAGGTCTGAACCCAACTGCAACGACAACGACAAACAAGGGCCTCAGTACCCTGCACGCCCCTGTGCCCGTTCTACGGCGGCGGAACGATCCGGCCAGGGACGAGAGGCTGCTAAGAATCTCAGGTACCAGGCCGCCATCTGGGAACCGACTAAAGGACCGGACTATTAACACCATGGCGCTCGACATTGCTACCTTCAACGCCAGGACTGTATCGAGTGAGGCAAACCTGGCTGCCATCCTGGAAGGTTTGAACAGTATCCGCTGCGACGTGCTAGGGCTGTGCGAGACCAAGCGCCGGGAGCCGCTGCACGTGCGCTATGACGACGGCAGGACGGTCATCTTGGGCGCCAGGGAAGAGACGCGGCCTGTCGGTGGCGTCGGCTTCATTGTATCCAAACGATGGTCGCCGATGATTGACCTGGTCGACGTGACCAACCCTCGAGTCGGCGTGCTCACCCTGCGCCTGCACAATAAAACCACCATCCGGATCGTACAGATATATGCACCAACAGCAGCAGCAGCGGCCGAGCAAGAGGAGGATGTGCTTGAGCAGTTCTACGAGGCCGTCGAGGCAGCCACTACCCCCCGTGCCACCTACCTCGTCCTGATGGGCGACTTCAACGCCAAGGTGGGCAAGGGGTTGGATGGCGAACGCTTTGTCGGCCCGTTCGGCTGCGGCAACAGGAACGGACCGGGTGAGCGACTGGTTGCAATGGCCGAGACCAACCGGCTGTTCATCGGCAACAGTCTGTTCAAAAAGCGCCCTGGTCGCCGATGGACATGGATGTCCCCCAATGGAGAGACAACCAACGAGATCGACTATGTCCTCTGCAGCCACCGCCGCATCCTGCAGGACGTCACTGTCATCGGCCGCAAGTTCTTTGACACGGGCAGCGACCATCGGCCGGTAAGGGCCAAGCTGGTCATCAACGGCAGGACCGAAAAGCGTGCACTGGCAGCCAGCAACCGGGCAAAGCAGCCGGTCACCACTGATCCGGCCGTTTTCCACACTCTGATTGACCACACTAACTGGGCCCAGCTTGAAACGGACATCGACCAGGATTACGACCATTTCATTGGCCTGCTCAAGTCAAGCCGCGATGCAGCCGCAGTGCCGACCAACAGCCGGACCAGCCGAATTTCGGACGCCACCAAGGCCCTGATGCAGAGGCGGCGGCAGATGCGCGCTGACGGACCCACACACGTCGAGTACGGCCTGCTGTGCAAGCAGATCCGGCAGCAGCTCAAGACCGACCTCGATCAATATAGACAGAGGCGCCTGCTGGTAACAGCCGAGGACCGCAAGAGCCTGAAAAAGTGTAGGCGGGCAATGCAACAGCAGCGCGGCCAAATACCAGCACTGAAGACTGTAGACAGGCGGACGATCAGGACTCGGTCCGGTATTGAGGCCGAGTGCAGGCGCTTTTATAGTGACTTATTCGCCAGCAAGGTCTCCATCCCTCCACCTAACCTTCAGCTCGACCAGCTGCCGTCCTTTTTGCCAGTACTGGAAAGTGAGGTCCGACATGCAGTCGAACAGGCACAGGCAGACCGGGCGCCTGGCCTGGACGGCGTTGAGATCGAGCTACTCAAAGCCGGCGGCCACTCACTTTGGATGGCCATGGCGGCCCGATTCAGCCGCTACATGGCACAATGTCAAACCCCCAAACAGTGGAAGACGGCCAAGACAGTACTGTTGTTCAAGAAGGGCGACCGCGAGCTGCTCAGCAACTACCGGCCGATCACATTGTTGTCGGCCGTGTACAAGATCTTCACTAAGGTGCTGCTCAATCGGTTGGCCAAGCAGCTAGACGAACAACAACCCGTCGAGCAGGCCGGATTTAGATCTGGCTTTAGCACCATGGATCATGTGCAGGTGCTGAACCAGCTGCTCGAGCGGACCAGGGAGTACAAGATGCCGCTGGTCCTGGCTTTCGTCGACTACGAGAAGGCCTTCGACTCGGTCGAGATTAACGCAGTGTTGCTCGCCCTCCAACAACAAGGCATCGGTGACGAGCACGTGGCCCTGCTGCAGGAGCTGAACAGCAACTGCGCCACCACCATCACCCTGTTCGACCGGCCGCTTAATATCAAGGTCGGCCGCGGGGTCAAGCAGGGAGACACCATCTCGCCCAAGCTTTTCACCGCCTGTCTCGAGCAAATATTCCGGCAGCTCGACTGGGACGAGGTCGGCATCAAGATCAACGGCCGCTGGCTCAATCACCTGCGCTTTGCCGATGACATCGTGCTGATAGGCTGTTCGGCGGTCGATGTACAGCAGCGACTTGACCAGCTCAACCAGGCTGGTGCCCGGTTCGGCCTCAAAATCAATCTGGCCAAAACTAAGTGGATGCGCAACGACCAGGTGGCCAACACTACCCTCCATGTCGACCAGCATCAGCTCCAGCAAGTAGATAGCTATATCTACTTGGGCCAGGAGCTGACCATCGACCACAAGATTGGCCGAGAACTGGCACGACGACGCCGAGCAGCCTGGGTCAGCTTCGGCTCAATTGCCGAGACGGCCAACAACAGAGCCATTGACCCGGACATCAGGGCTGCCCTATTCAACAGCACCGTCCTGCCGGCCATGCTCTATGGGGCTGAGACCTGGACAATGACGGCGGCCGACCGGCTAAAGCTGGCCGTGACTGAACGCGCAATCGAGCGCCGCATGATCGGGGTCAAACAGACCGACCACGTCCGCAACGAGCAGTTGCGGGCCATGACCAGGGTGGACGACGCGGTGGACCGGGCCAACAAGGCCAAGAAGCGCTGGGCCGGGCACCTGATGCGGCGGACGGACGAAAGATGGACGCGCGAAGTCACCGTCTGGTTGCCGATCGACATCAAGCGGCCACGTGGACGCCCTGCAACACGATGGCGCGACTCGCTACGACAAGATCTGGGACACAATTGGATGAGGCTCGCCCAGGACCGTCAGACCTGGGCAGATCGTTGTGGTCTGCGCTGACCACTTTTGGCCGGCGAAGACAGACCGATTCTGGATTCTGGATTCTGGACAAACATTCAGTCATTGTCTGATCTCGTCTACACATGACACAGACTCTCTGCCATACTTACCTGTATACCTACCTTCGATCCCGATCTTCTCAGCCAGTCAACATTCCGTCTTCTAAAAAACTCCTTCATCATCATCTGCAAGAGAAAGAGAGAGACTTGGTTACACTTCAGTTAAGCTATCATCTGAAATTCAACTTACTGTTTACTCACCTGTTTCGCTGTACCGATCCATTCTGCAAATTAAAGCATTTAACTTACCATTCTGTCTGCTTCGTCTATGCCAAACCTGACAAAATTATAATCAATTAGGTCCAAAACTAGACAAATTTTATTTCCAATATATCTGCCAAGCATAAAGCCAGACTGGCAGTCATCAATAATTTTATCCAGACAAAGATTCAGCCTCTCTGCAAATAGTCGATAACATCATTATTAGCATCATTATTAATTAAAGGTCCCGTTATTCTTGATCCCATGTTTCAAACTTTAGTTAGTGTGTAATGTTGCTGTTAGAGCATAAATAATATCTGTAAAATTATAAAGCTTAAAGTTCAATGCCAAGCGAGATATTTTATTTAACAGAAGTCGGCTACATCGAACGGCCCATTTGGACTTCATCCCTCTACTTCCTTCTTTAATGACGTCACTAGAACCGTTTTTTGACTAACCTCCGCCCACAGGAATGCTCCCTCAACTCTACCGAAATTCGTTTATGTACTTGCGCACTTCTTATAACTTACTGTGTTTACTCAGCTCTTATGGTGATTTTCTGAAGAAAAACTGACGCTTCATCTTTTGTGTGATGTACAATAAACTTTATTAAACTCATCAGTATACGTTTGATCATCATTCAGACAGCAGACTTGTAGGCTATTAATAAATGGATACATACAAGCAGATGACAAATACGTTATAATAACCGTAATTAAACTACTAAACTATACCTGTTTCATCTCTATACAGCACTCTGACTTTGTAGGCATTATTGTCCGACTCGAAATGAACACCGTTACTGAGAGTTTCTGATATTATCATCATTCCGTGAGATGAAATTGTCCTGAGAGACTGAGCGCGAGCTCATGAAGCTCCGCCCCCTGGGTCGTCCAGCAGCAGCTTATTTGCATTTAAAGGGCACACACTAAAACAGCGTGTTTTTCTGTGACCCAAAAAATGACAATTTAAACATGCTGTAAAAAATGATCTGTTGGGTATTTTGAGCTGAAACTTCACATACACACTCTGGGGACATCAGAGACTTATTTTACATCTTGTGAAAAGGGGCATAATACGGGACCTTTAAAGATATGGGCCTCCAATTTTCAATACTAAGTGGATCTTTACCCGACTTTGGAATAAGAGTCATTAAACTCTGATTCATTGTAGGCAGCATTTTCTCAGCTTACAGTATTTCCTGAAAAACATGTAAAAGGAACACAGGGAGATCTTAAAGGTTTTATAAAATTCGACGGTTAAACCGTCATTATCCGGTGATTTATTATTCTTCAATTTGGCAATAGTTTATTAATTTCATCCAATGTTATTCCCCTATCACAAAAATGTTTTGAATCTTCATCTATTACTGTAGAATTAATTGGAATATTTTCCAAAAGAGTCCCTGCGCCTACAATACCTTCATCTTTTGTGTATAATTTTTTTATAAAAATTTGTTACAAACTGAGAGATCTCATTTAAGTCCGTTGAAACTTTAGCATCAATCATAAGTCTTTTAAGAGAGGACAATTCAGTATTTCTCTTTTCGAGATTAAACAAATATTTTGAGTTCTTTTCTCCATCTTCCAACCATTTACGCCTTGTCCTCACAAATGCTCCTTTTGCCTTATTCTCAAATATTTGATCCAATTCTAATTGTAATTTAACTAACATGTCTTTATCTATTTGAGATAAACTGTTTTTCATATATAAGAATAATATGTTTAATGATGGAATCCTCCTTAACCCTTCTGGCTTTGGCCAATTCTTTTCCAAACCTGATAGCAAACTTTCTTATTGAATACTTCATAAATTCCCAATGTTTCCCATACACTTTAGAAGCATTTGCCTTAAGACCCCTTTATAATATTTTAACAACTTTTTGAAATTGTTCATTTCCAAGGAGAGAGTTATATAACTTCCAATAATTAAACTCAGATCTTTTTTCAGCCAAACTATCAAAACCAAACATAACATGGATCATTTTATGGTCAGTAAGAATGGAAGGTATTATATCAATTTCCTTAACTTTTTGTGCTAGTTCTTTAGACAGTAGCCAAAAGTCAACCATACATCATATCTTACCTCATCTTCACCCCACATGTTATTGTTGTTAGTAATAAGTTCTGTTATTGTATTTTAGTTTTTTTCTGTAAACTATAACACTAAAAGTCTGCTGTGACTTTGTCTGTTTCAGGAGAGTCTGTTCTCTAAGCAAAAACATGGATGCTGACAATGAAGGGCAGAATCATCATCCAGTTACAACAGCTAACAGACTCTTCTTCAGCATTAGCTGTCTATTTCGTTGAATGCAGAATTAGGTAAACCAATATATATATATATATATATATATATATATATATATATATATATATATATATATATATATTTATTTATTTTTTACATTACATTTACATGCATGCATGCATGCATTTGGAAGACACTTTTATCCAAAGCAACTTACATTGTATTTAAGTTTAATTTAAGTTATCCATTCCCTGAAAATCTAAGCTACAGGTATGTATTGAAAAAGAATGAAGCTTTAATGATTTTAATGTAATGGATTATGAGGTAATACCATCCCTGTAGGAGCATTCAGAATCAGATGTAGTGCTTTTATTAACGTCAAAGTAAATGCAGCATCAATTTGAGAGTTAGGGAAAATTCTGCCAACACCGGTCTGAAAATATAATATATTTTTCCCTGCTTGTGCTTGTAGGTTCATTCTGAGAATCAACCCTGATGGCACCAAACACCAAAGGCACAGATCAGATGGAAATCTGGAAAGGTCCAAAGAAAAGCCTCAGCCTGAAACCCTCAGTGTTTCTCATCAGAGAGCTTGTCAACTTTGACTGGCAAAATTACTGAAATGTAACACAAACTGACTTTGACTGTATTTCTTTATTTTAAGACCTGTTTTGCTTTTCAGTGTGTGTACGTTTTTGCCATGCTACAGATACAAATGGTCCCCAGGAGATTAATTCTATGGACTTTGGTGATGTTGCCTTTTTTTTCTTCAGCTAGTGGCTCCTAAAGGTCAAAGATTTGTAATTTGTACGTCTAAAACAAAATGTTCAACGATTAAAAAGAATATTATAAGGACAAATGTACCTACCTATAAACATACATTAAAAAAAAAAATAAATGATGAAAATTAAATTAAATAAACTCAATACTAATACTGTAAATGAAAATATGGTAATAATACTGTAAATGCAAGTACAGTAAATAGTACAGTATACTGTAAGTGAAAATACAGTAATAATACTATAAACATTTTACAGTAAATTACTGGCATCCAGCTGCCAGTAAGTTACTGTAAAATTTATAGCATCCTCTTTACAGATTACCTCTTTACAGATTACATGTAAAGTCTGATTCTCTGATTCTCAGCTTTGTCTGATTCTCAGCTCTGCAACAAAGTCTGATTCTCAGCTTTGTTATTATAACCATAAATGTTTCCTAAAATAACAATATTATCATCTATCTCAACTATCAAAATTATCCATCTTCCAGATGAGTGTACATTACTTTTCAGTATTTTTCCTTTAAACATTCCTCTTAAAATCGCAACACCTGCAGAGTTACTGCTTCCATAGGACAGCCAAAGATCATCTCCCCATTGATTCCTCCAAAACTTGTAGTCAGATCCTAAAGCGTGAGTCTCTTGCAAAAAGTAAAAATATATAGAAAAATAGCTTTTCTTTTCAACATGTCACGAATACCCCTCACATTAAATGAATATAAACATGACATTGCAAAGAAAAACGAGCAGTGAAGAAAAACATCAAACGCCGTAGAACAATGTAACTAAAAAAATAAAGTCAATCAATAGTCCCATGTGTACCTTTAAAGAAATCTATCAAAGAAATGTGAAACATAATAAATGTCATTTACCTTAGAGTCTAACACTCTCATAAACGAAACAAAAAAGAGCTTAAATATGAATATCTCAAACAGAGATGGTGATTAACAATCACGTACAGCGTAGCAAGCAGCTATTGCTCACATTACACTCGAACTTCTTTTCCATCGATTATTGCTTTAGCTCCCACATAAAAAGCTCTTTTCCCCTCTTTGGTCTTCCCCAAACCACAACATCCTCGATTTCAAATATTCCGATCCCCTGGTGTTCTTCCAAATGAGATCTCTTGTTGACCTGGCTACAAACCTGAAGATAACTTGTCAAATCTTTTCCACACTCTTTCTGCCAATCCTGTGGCTGACATCAAAATGCTGTTGACAGGCCTGCTCATTTTCTGGGATGACAGAGCGGCAGATTTCAACCCCCCGGATTTTAACATCCTCGCCTTCCTGTTCAGCCAGTCCATACAGCCTCAAGTTCCATCGTCTTTGGTACCTCTCCGTATCGTTGAGCTTGTCCTCCAGTTCAGTTATCCGTTTCTGATGATCTTCACCCATCGTTTTCATATTGGAGATGACTGCCTTTACATCCTTCAATTCTTGAAAAAGAAATTCTGTAGCCTCCTTCAAAGAATTAACACACTCTCGGTTTTGCTGTATTTCTTGATTGAGAACAGCTGTATTCTGACTCATCTTCAGGCCGACTTCTCTCTGGAGTACAAGGCTCAGATTCGGGCAGGGGTATGAGACAATCGTCACCTTTCCGTGCATATGAGTGCATGTTCGTCTGATCAGGAGAATCCTTAAGATGCTTGCTGTGTTCTCAGATGGAGGGAGGGGGGTGAGCCTGGGAAGTTTCACAAAACAGCCTCAAAATCATCTTAACACTACTGAACTCTAATATAGTCAGTGTTATCAATTTTTTTCAGCCATTAGAGAATATATCTATGTATGAATTATAATTTGAAGGCATCCTCTCTACACAACTTAATTTTTCTTTCCATATTATTTCACAGAAATGAAGAACTGGTCCTAGTGTAGAGGACAATTGTAGTTTCTCTGTAAAGGCTGTACAAATACTAGAAATCATGAAATAATTGGGAATCATGTAACCAACAGTACATTTCATTTATCCATTATAACTTTTATGTTGTTTTGGTCGCTTGGCTGTTTCCTTATAAAGGTCCAGAAATTCAAGTTTTTCGTCAGGTGTGTGATGTTCTTTTTTAATATGATTGTCATTACTTTTCTGTCTTGTCCCCAGCCAATCACTGCATTGCTGATCATGGTTTTGAGTATCGATATATATCGGTCCTTTCCAATGAACACAAGGACACATAGTAATCTCACATAACTTAATCCAGATATTTTAATCAAATCCGCAAATTCGTTTGAAGAACCAAATTAGCCAGAGATCAGTTGTCACGATTAGAAGATCTGGCATTTGTCAAATCATCTCATATGTATTAAGCGAGGTACAAAGAACGGACCCCGAGACAGACATGACAAAGATTGACTAAACTAAAAAACAGTCTGCTTACAAATATAATTTAAAAACACTTCAATTTAAGAGTCCTCCAGGAAACACACACATACTGTAGATCCATGGCGTGTGAGATGAGAAAATGTTGGTTTTATGATTTTTGTGGTAAAATAAGAAACACAATTCTTTCTTATAACTATGAAGTAAACTTAAGAAGTAAACTAACTCTGGAACATAACCTGCTCTGGAGTTGACTATGTTCAGAGAATGTGTCGCAATTGTTACGTTCCAGATGTAACATTTGCCTAGGGTGAAGGAGTAATAGTGAAAAAGAAAAAAAGATTTTGGGTGAGAGATTGCGCCAGGCCCTGCCCCGCATGGGAGACATATTAAATTCCAGTTCAACAAGGTTTATTTACAAAAAAATGTATTCCAGAAAGCAAGGTTATCTTACCGTCAAACATACCCTGAACTCTTTGTTGATTCACCCAAACCTTGCTTACTCGAGGTATGCTGGTTCCAAAAACGCGTCCAGGAGTAAGTTCATCCAAGTCAGGGTATGTTCGTGGTTAACACATAAGACATTCTCAACAGAGATGAATTGATGAGTCACCATGGAAACGGACGCTAAGAAAAAGTGTGCCATAATAATTATTTCTTCTTCTTTTGTTAAATGTTTATTTGCATATCACCACCTACAGTATTTGGTGTTGTGCAATCGTTTTTCAATCTTTTCATTTAATAATCTTTAATCACTGTGAATAAGAATCATATTGTTTGTTTGATGTTAATTATATAATAAAATAAAGACTGATTAAATTAAATTACAGTTTGCTTACAAAGATAACATGGCTGTAAAAGTTTTTTTGTTTTTTTGCTTTCACATTACTTGAAAGGTAAGATCAAAATCAAAACTTTTTAGAGTTTTCGAGGGAGTTCTTCCGGCTTGCCCTCACCAGCTCCCTCGATAACAACACTCTGAGAACCATGTTCCAGCTCGGGGCTAATTTCCATCACCCCATTAACCTCCCAGACACCACAGGGCTGGATTGGAGGGAATCCTTGATTTGGTGTCTGGAGAGTGTTGGGTCCCGGTCTGGAACCAAACCCGTCCCAGAGAATCTTCACGTCATGTCTACCGAGCCTGAGCTGCACGTCATGTCTACCGAGCCTGAGTTTCATCATGTCTTGTCTACTGAGCCTGAGCTGCACGTCATGTCTACCGAGCCTGAGAATCCTCACGTCATGTCTACCGAGCCTGAGCTTCTTCACGTCATGTCTGCCGAGCCTGAGCATCTTCACGTCACGTCCGCCGAGCCTGAGCATCTTCATGTCAGTCCTGCCGAGCCAGCGCTCCACGTCAGTCCCGCCGAGCCTGCACTCCACGTCAGTCCTGCCGAGCCAGAGACTGTTCCAGTTATGCCCACCAAGTCAGAGACTGACCAGGATGTCTCCGCCATGGCTGCTTGAAGGGATGTCTCCGCCATGGCCGCCCGAAGGGAAGTCTCCGCCATGACCTCCTGCTCAGCCTGACCTACCCGAGGTTGCGCCTGCCGGGAGGGGGGGAGTACTGTCACCATTACGTTCATTGTCATGTTCATTGACACTTTCATCATCACTGTCTGCACTACAGTTCCCATGATCCTCCTTGGCCCACACCTGCACCTCCTCTACCATTACCCGCACATGCCAGTCATCATTGTCATCATGGTCTTCAGCTGTTGTCTCGTTATCATCTGTGTATTTAAGTTCCCTTCATATCCTTGTCATTGTCGGTGATTGTTTTGTGTTTGTGCACGCTATATGTGCCTCACATGCTGTTTCGTTCTTGGATTATACTACCGTTGTGTGAATAAATCTTTGTTACTTTGTACCCGTTGCCTCATCGTCCTCATTGAAGTCCCAGCGTGACACATAGCTTTCTGGAATGCCCCAGCACACAACATCTAACACAATATACACTATTATAATAACATACAATTAAATAAGCACGGAATGTACCACTATGGCCATTTACACACCCTGAAAGTTACCTCAGTTTTTGGAACCAAAGGTTGAGGTTGAAAATAAATAAATAATGAATTTAATTTAATTAATTTTGAGATTATACAGGTTTACATTAAGCAGGTAGGTGCTAAGCCTGGTAAGTTTTAACAATATGTATACCAGAAGTTTCTTACAGATGCTCAATTTTGTACTGTAGGTACATACATTTCTTGGTATATTATAACAAAGTGAGGTAAATATTATTCTATTGTGTCAGGCAGGACAGATATATGAGAGCAAAATCTCGACTTCAATAGCAATGATAACAGGACCTGGGTGAATATCTTCACGTAGATAGTGACAGGACGTCATCTGCCAGACATCGAAGTAGATTACTCCATCAATATCTCGGAACATCTCCTGCATCACTGTATTCAGCTGCATTGCATACCAATCACTCTGAAAAATGTCCTGTAACAAAACAGATCAGTAACAGACAATACTACAAGCATTAATATTAACTTGATTTAGATAAACTACCAGAAACAGTGCTGAGTGTGTTACTTAAATATTTGTCTGTCACCTGTTATAACTGACATTTAACTTTGACCTTGTACTTTGACTCCGGGTCTGGCGGTACCACTTTTAGCATAGCTTAGCATAGATCATTGAATCGGACAAGACCATTAGCATCTCTCTCAAAAAAATGACCAAAGAGTTTCGATATTTTTCCTATTTAAAACTTGACTCTTCTGTAGTTACATCGTGTACTAAGACCGACGGAAAATGAAAAGTTGCGATTTTTTAGGCTGATATGGCTAGGAACTATACTCTCATTCCTGCGTAATAATCAAGAAACTTTGCTGCCGTACCATGAGTCCAGCAGGCGTAATGATATGATGCAGCGCCTGAAAATAGTCCCCAGCTCGGTAACTTCCAACGTGACTGGGACTAAGTTTGTCTAACCTATTAGACCTATTTTCAGGCGCTGCGTCATATCATTACGCCTGCTGCACCCATGGTACGGCAGCAAAGTTTCTTGATTATTACGCAGGAATGAGAGTATAGTTCCTAGCCATATCAGCCTAGAAAATCGCAACTTTACATTTTCCGTCGGTCTTAGTACACGATGTAACTACAGAAGAGTCAAGTTTTAAATAGGAAAAATATCGAAACTCTTTGGTCATTTTTTTTAGAGAGATGCTAATGGTCCTGTCCGATTCAATGATCTATGCTAAGCTATGCTAAAAGTGGTACCGCCAGACCCGGAGATCGGCTGAATGGATTCGAAAACGGTAAAACTCAACTGTTTAACTCTGGGGGAGTTGTAAAATGAGCCTATTTCCAAAAAAAGTGGAGTATCCCTTTAAGGGATGGAATTTTGCATGAATTGGAAAATGAAGTGTCATCTCAGCACATGCATATTTGTGTGTCCAGACTTTAAATATAAAGACAGCAGGACAAATGTACCATATTACAAATACAAGACAGAAAAATTATTGCAAATGGAGTAGGACTGGAAAATGAGCAATTGTACCTTTAATCCTGCAGTGTTTCCAGACTTGATGATGACGGTAGTCTCTGGTGCACGACTCAACAATGCAACAACAGACTGACGGATTTTGGCGACTTCATGCACGTAAAATGTTATTGGGTGAAAAGCAAAGTGGGCAAATATTGTAAAGACAACGACTGCATGAGGACCACCAGCTATTTCATCAATATCATTGCTGATATAATGCAAGTCGGTAATGGGCATTTTAGAAAATCGCAAAGGAACACCGTGTGGCCTCCAGTGAACAATGATATTATTTTTCAATTCTACAGCCATCAGGGGTCCACCAGAACGAGGAGTGTGGAGGTCCATTCTTTTTATGTCTATAAATAAGATAAGTAAAACTTACATTAGACTCATTAGTTTATTTATTTCTTAAACAACTTTGCAAAGCTGCTTTTTATTGTACACAGCAGCCCCCCAAAATAAATGGGCATTTAAACGTTTAAATTCTGTAATTTACCCTCATGTTGTTCCAAACATGTATGCCTTTATTTTTCTGCAGAACACATAAGATGATATTGAATGTTTGAACAGTCTTTGTCTATATAATGAAAGTCAATGTGATCCAAATGTTTGAAAATCATCTTTTGTGTTCCACAAAAGAAAGCCAGTCATACAAGTTTGCAATGACTTGAGGGTGAGGGCATTTTTATTTCAACCGAATTTTTATTTTGGGGTGAACTATCCCTTAAAGATGCACTGACTGGGTGTCATTGCATTAGATGCAAACAAATTCTTTATGAACCATTTTATTACAGTGTTAAAGTGTGACCTATTTAAGTCTTAAAAAATTGTCACTTGGTTTAATATTTTGGTGTAATGGCAAGACGTTCATGCATTTGTTGATGAAGCATCCATATACTTTTTGGGGCCTCTGTATATTTCACCTGTCATGTATGAATAACTTGCCTGGCACTTTTCTTTCTAAATACTCAAACCACTGCCTTATGGTAGAGTCTCCCATCAAGTAGACGATCTTGTTTTTAAGACAATTTCCCATTTGTGAAGAACTGAACTTTTGGGTGTTGCATACAAAAGAATTCCAGACGTCTTTCAGATAAAACCCTGCAGGAACTGGTGTTGTCATGCCAGATCTGCATCTCTCCACTGTGCCTAAAGCAAAGAAACATTTACCTGAAGAGACTGTGCCGTAATTATGCAAATTCTTAATTCTCTTGCAACTAACTACATTTGATTTTAGATTATATCGGTCCTGATATATGAACATACCGATGCCTGTAGTGTTGGGAAGGACATTTATGATTTGTGTGTCTCCAGTAATAGCAACATTTGTTAATGTCCTGTGGAGAGAAAAAAACATCTGCAGATTTTCTATTTTTACAATTCCTCAGTAATTCATTTTGAATCCTTTCCCACTTACTTTCTGAAAATTTGCTTCTCAAAAGGATTTAATGGGTTTTCCAAACCTCCGTAAGAGTGATGAACCAGTTTGTCACAAGAAAGTTTCTTTGGTCTCTCACACTGCCACACCGTCCCTGTTTTTATATCCTTATACTCACAGCAGCAGTTGCCTTTACTCCAACTTCCATCTGCACCCCACTTGAGATTGCATTGTACTACTTCACTGATCCTGGTTTTATTGGGTCCTGGCCCTTCAAAGTAGCCATTATAGTGGCTGCGTGGAAATGAGGACTCCCTGTATTTTTTAAGAATCTGCACAACCTCACTGGAGTGCTCTAGACGTACATAAACTTGTGCCTGACCTTCCCAGGGCAGAAGAAGAGCAACAGAGTAAGTCCCATTACAGTGATCCACAACCTCCCCGTACACACTCGCCTTCAAGAAGAACAGAGGTTAAGTGTAATGCAGAAAACTAATGTCTGTAGGTAAATCAAGTTTTAAAGCATATAAAACTTTAATTTATAACATGTTGTAAATCAACCATTAACAGGCAAATCAAACTCAGCAAATCAAACTCAGTGTCTTAATTTTTATAAAAATAAATATAATAAAATAATATAAAACAAACACACCTTGAGCTTTGAATTGAATAGCTTTGCTTTGAAAAAATCTCCTCCATATCTTTTCAGGTTCTTGTTGTGGTCTCTGGCTGTGATGGTAACAGAGATCTTTTCTCCCACTTTGTAACTCTCCTTGAGTCCCACAATAGAGAATGTTGAGTGGACTGGGCTTGTGCTCTGATTCAGCTGAATGATTTCTTGATCTGGACCGGGCCAGTCCAGAGCCTTCTGTAGCCGGTCCCACTCCTCTTCACTGATTCCCATGTCATGAACGGATATTGCAGATGAGGAATTTGTTTGTATCTGTTTTCCTTTAACACGTGTAGGAATAGGGGGCTGGCATTGTCGTATCTGATGACCACTCTCCAAGAATCTCCATAAAGTCTGAAAGATGACCAAGAAATCAAATTATATTTAAATGTTAGCATTGTATCACAAAACAACAGTGTTGGGGAAAGTTAATTTTAAGCAATATTACAATATTATTTATGTTACTTAGTTAGTTTTATGGAAAGTAATGTTACTTTTTTCTCACCTGGCTGAGGCTCGATCTCTTTTTTTTGCAAGTGTTTACCACCATATTGCACTCAACAACAGCCTATATAACTTACACCTTAATTTTCTTTTAAAAACACATTTAGAATATTATTATATTCTGACCCCTAGAGCTATGCCATCCAAAAGATCCCTGGACATTACAGTATACCTGGGTTATACCTACTGTACCTACTGTACAACTCTTTTTATTGAAAGTTGAAAACAATTTAAAAAAAACTAGTTAATTCAGTAGTTTTAAAAAAATGTTTAAGCAAAATATTAAACTGAAAAGTGATATGTGTTACTTTAAAAAAAGTAACTCAAATATTTATATGTAAATATGTTTTAAAAGTAATGTGTTACTTTACTTTTAAGAAAACAAATCTGATTATATAATGCATGTTAATTCTAATGCGTTACCCCCAACACTGTATTGAGGTTGGTCTTTTCTGTTGAGCTGGATACCCTGCCTGGTGTGTGTCTCTGTGTCACAAAATTGTGAGTAGCTTTCCTTGTGAGAAGTCTCCTTAAGTTCATTTTTACAGGTAGCAAATGTGGAATCAGGTATCTAAGTTTATGATTTGCTTTGTGGGAGAAAGGTTTGGTTGTCAAACCAATTGATACTACAATCAAGCTACTCTGAAAACATTTTTCTCAGTTCCAATTAGGGCTGTCACTTTACGTTCGAAAATCGATTGCACAATCGATCGGACCGACCAACACAAGTTTCGAAAATGAAAACAGGGAATCGATTTTAACGGCCTTCTCTCGGAGCGCGTCCAGCTTGTCACGATACGCCCGCAGCGAACGCGCGTCACACAGCAACTGCAGGCTCTGACACACACACATAACAGCAAATTATACTTCTGCATAATGTGTCTCTTTTTACTACAAAACTGTGAATTCTGCCGGTATTCAGACAGTCTCGTGCATACAGATACAGATTCGGGCAACGGTCTACAATCGCCCTCGTAGCGAAATTTGTTTGACATTTCTAATCGTAAACACAGCCATGTTGAAGCCTGTAGTAATGTTTTTCATTGATGTTATGGCAGTCCACTCTGCTTATTTATGTCATTGTGCACGAAACTTCACGCCAGTAAATCATCAGGAATATTGCTGACTTGTGCGCATCTCAAGCACCCTCTTTACGTTCGTCCTAATGCCTGTTAGTTGTCCGTGGATTTGCCTATATTTGGCGTTTAAAATGGAAACGTCTTTAGACATGCAAAATCGATTTTACAGTCGATTCAATGAACACTTATGTCTCAAAAATCGAACAGGATTTTTTCACAAAAGTGACAGCCCTAGTTCCAATGTTGGTGTAGTTACTGTGTTTGGCCTTTGTAGAGCAGTGTTGTGCTACTAATATATTTCTATAATTTTGAGTATAGTATAAATATACTTGAAAGATTTTCTGAGCTTTCTTTGAGATTGCTTCAATTATTTAAATTATTTATTCAAAATTTTTCCATGCTAGTATAATATATTTCTGATATCCCCTTCCTTAAAGGGATACTTCACCTCTGGAAAGATGAATGTGTATTTAAATTGGGCCATTTATGTAGCAGAAATGTGAAATTATTTTTGAATTTGGAGCCTTCTAGACTGAGAAATGCCAGAAAATTTATTTTTGGCTCATGTGGATGATAGACAACAACTCCCAGAATGCACTTGCTTCGCTGCCCTAGGAGGCCACTGCCAAGCCACGCCTACCGGTTAGAGAGCAGTTAAACAACAAAGCTAAACTACTAGTGAGTCTCCGTGACAAGTCGGCTTTTGCATTCTACAGTCGCCATTCATCATGTTTACTGTGGCGAGTAGGACGAGGCTGAGGGCCGCGGGAGAACGATGCGAGGCCGGTGGCGTGATTACTGATGCAGACGCACCGGTCTCATATCTCTCACGGAGGAGCGGGTATTTTCTTAGCAATGTTAAAACGCACATCAACCGATCACTTGTTTAGCGTTCATGTAAACACTACATTCAGATTCACCAATCGGAATGAATTCAGTTAACGTTAGATTGAAACAAAAGGTGTGCATGTAAACAATGAATGGCGACTGCAGAAAGCAAAAGCTGAATCCCGGACATTTTGGACGATCTCGATGGCCAGACAAGTCCGGGAAAAAGAGGATGTATGGTAACCCCTACTACTCAGCTTTCTCCACAGAATAAGAAACCGTTAGCTTAGCTTCCAAATAACAGATGGCTGACACTGTTTGTACATTCAGTGAGAGTGAGTGAGTGAGATCCCTTCCTCTATGGGTGGGTTGAAAACATGCGGGACAGCCCCTACTACTGGCTGTAGTTTCTAGCCTCTGGCCAAAAAATCCTCCGATGATGCAAAATTACGATTTTTGCGTCTTCTGAGGATTTTTTCCAGACAAAAAAAAATACATAAATCTCTCGTCTCAGGGGGATATGAGGGAGGAAAGCACGGTAATTTTGGTTGAGATTGACATTTCAATGTTTAAATAATGTTGGATCAGCATTGCAATTTTGATGAAAGTCAACAGCCACATGGGTGGAGACAGTGACATTGAACTAATAGTGATTTGTAGTTGCTGACCAGAAGACCATGCAGGTATGCATCTCTGCATAACACTAGTGGGTCTTTCTTAATTAGTGGGGTGTCTCAAATCACGATGGGCATTTTCAGTTGCTTTACCTGATTTGCTCTAATCCACTGGGGGCTTGGTTTGGGCCTTCATGATTTTAGCAAGTCTGTTGAAAAATGGTTGAAAAACACTGATTGTAGTTTGAAAATGTGCAATGATTGGAAAATGCCCATTTTGATTCTTCATCTGCACTTCTCAGTTTAATTGATGCTTCCTCATTAGAGGGAAAACACAGGAGCATCCTATATAGAAGTCTTGTTTGTTAAAGTACCTGACATACATGACTTCTCTGGGTTTCAAACAATGGTGCATCTATCTTATTATTGTTCTGTTCCTTTGTTTTGCTTTCTTGTTATTTGCATTTGATTTATTGTTACTGAAGTGTTTGAATAAACTATCCATTTTCCACATTCTTGAAAAAAATGCATGCATCTTGCTTTAGTATTATTTATTAGGAATTTCCTGATTAAAGTTCTAACAACATTTAACAGATTTCTTGAAGTACAAGTCATGAATGTGAGCAAGAATGTCATAGCCTACACTCTAAACAAGATGGTTCTTTAAAGGTTCTTTACACGCAGTAACAGTTCTATTTAGTACCGTATCATCCTGAATAAACCTTTATATGCTGGAATGGTTCTTTGTGTTAGAGTTTAGGGTTCTTTATTCCCGCCTTTTTGTTTTTCAAATCTGTAAATGTCAAAGCCTCCTCATTACAGATTTTCTGGAGCTAAACACAGACTGCCAACATACTCTCAACAGGTAAATTATTTCTTTCTTAAAATGTCTAAAAAAATAACTCTTAAAAATTGTAACAATCATTTCCTAACAATCATGTATTTATCATACATGCAAGTGTGAGCAGCTCTGTTCAGTTAAAGGATACTCATCTTCTCTTCTCCACAA
This sequence comes from Abramis brama, assembly GCF_963993115.1. Classification (NCBI taxonomy): domain Eukaryota; kingdom Metazoa; phylum Chordata; class Actinopteri; order Cypriniformes; family Leuciscidae; genus Abramis; species Abramis brama. The sequence continues at coordinate 6,518,333 of NC_139986.1, read as the reverse complement.
AGTAACAGAGATATGGAATTTATGATCCATATTGTTAGATTGTTTTTAAATTATGACTTTATGCCTAAACATACCCAGTCAAAAAACAAAAGCAAAACAAAACAACAACATTAAAGCTATACCATGACTTTATATAACTTTTTCCTTTTAACATGGTGAAGGGCTCATTCTGTCCATTTTTGCTAATTCTGGCCTTCATGAACAAATGGAAGAGACACAATGTAACTCTAAACTCAATTGTTTATTTCAGATGCTGCCACATACCATAACTTCATCATCTGCAGAGAGCAACTGCCTCTCAGAATGCACACATAATGAAGGACGTAAAGAAATCTTAGGGGATTGTGAAGATATTTCACTGGAACTTGGTCTTCATTACATCTAAATCGTGTTCAATGTCAATTGTTATGTATTAATGTATTCAGCTAACCTCTGTTGTTAAGAGGTTGCTCCAACACTGCTGCGTAAAGTTTTCATTGACCCTAATGACCTTGAATAGCTGCTTAAGGTGTGTTTAATTAGGGCTAGATATAAACTCAACTGGAAAGATTGGACACCTTGCTATAGGCTATTGTTTCCATTTGATAGTAAAGTGTTAATAGATAATAGTTATATAGATAGCTCTGTCCACACAAACACGGTATTTTCAAAACCACAGCTTTTTCTATGCGGTTTAGCCGTTCGTCCACACGCAAACGCAGTATCAGTTCAGATAAACTGAACCTTTTTGAAAACTCCAGCAAGAGTGAAGAATTTCAGAAACTCCGGTTGCAGTGTTGTCGTGTAACCGGTGAAAGCGGAGATTTTGGTTTGTGAAGTCAGATTGTGCGCCACTATCTCCTTTGTTTACATGAGGCGAGTCTGTGAAATGGTGGACATAGCCAAAATATTGCTGCTAATAACTGTGCTAACAGGGCTTATAACATGTATACAGATACATGCACAGTTTTCCCATTATATGGCGGAACAGAGGCGTCAGAATGTAATTGTTTAGCATATTAAGATTCTTGAATGTGACTATGTATGACAACTGAACTTGCTCTGCAGTAACATTATGCTTTCTTTTTCAGATTTCAGAGAACCCAAATAAAAAGAGGTGTTAGTCTATTGCAAGCCAGCTTTTAAAAACTTTAAAAACTGCTTGCATTTATAATGACATCAGACATCTGAAAGTAATGTTATTTATTTGTAAAGGTTGTAATGCTTTTGTCCTTTTTTTACAGAATTTGATTTTTATATATATTTTTGTCACATGACTGTGTTAAACTGTCAAATAAAATAAATGGACTCAACTGCTGGAAAGGTATCATGTATATTTTAAGAGGTTTTCCCTCAAAAAGAAATGGTCAGGAATTTGTTGACTTACCACTGAGGTAGCTATAGCTGAAATATTAATGTTGTTTCAACATTAACTTGGTACATCAGAAGGCAACATTGTATTATGTTGACATTGCATTTCAGTTGCATCTTCAGTGTTTCAACAAAAGATTTAGAATCAACGTCACATTGTAACATTGATAAAATTATATAACAAATGATTGTATTTGTTAATTTCAATATTGATTCAGTGTGATGTAGCAGTGATGTAGAATCAATTATAGTGTAACACTGATTCAACAACATCACCACTGATTATTTTTTAGTCATTCCGATGCTGATTTAACAGCAGTAATGTTGATTCACTGGCATTACAATTGAAAATATGCCCATGGAAACACGTCAGTTTCGCAAAAACACCCCAAAAAGTTTTTTTGCTCGCCTGAGGTGGTTTTTCAGGCAATTCGAAAAAGGAATATTTCGCGAAACTGCAATGGAAATTCTCACATTTACAGGTCACCTGGCGTACGTAAAAGTCGATCATTCTTTAAAGATGGCGTGGTATGTTTGGACAGAAGACGAGAACGTGTTCTTTATTAAACTCATAAAAGACAAAAGTATTATGGCAGGAATAGTGGATTCTAAACAACAAAGAAATGCCACAATTTATGAAGACCTTGAAGCAGATAGGAGGGAGAAAAGCCTTGAATGTGCCGCTTCACATACTAAGTATAAGTATAAGGGGCTTTCCTTGCCATTACTGCTTGGATAAAACAACTAGTGAGTCTCCTTCGATTATAAATAATGGCTAGTGCATGGGTGTCGGAACCATTGTATATGGGTGGGACAGGACCCACCCACTTTTTAAGATCAATGATATTATACCCACTCACTTTTACCGTCTCTAATTCAGCGCATTTGTCTGTTCACTTTTCAAAGCGCCGTCAGTCAAATCCATTCCACTTGAGGAATTAAAAAAAAAAAAATTGTAATTAAAATGAATAAATTAAACTCCATTTCCGCTGAATCGCTACATTATATTTCTCAACGAGCCGCAACTGACGAAAGAAACCGCCCTTTGTACCTTTCCAGTCAAATATTGCGTTGCAAACATCAATAACAGCTTTAAGTTGTCATTGCTGGCAAATTACCGTATTAGGGGGATAATCCACGGATAGCTGTGCATTTACGTGGAGGCAAAGAACCGCCGACGTTAAGTGGAGTTTAGTTTACTTGTTTAATTAAAAGGCACCAGAATGAAATGGTATTTACTCCAGTAACATTTTTCTGGGGGAGGACCCACCCACTTTTTTTTTTCTTCCGACGCCAATGGGCTAGTGCAGTGGCCATGATTTTTGGAATGACTTTTGAATGTTTTAGTTGCATAACATCGGTTAATGGAAACTGCGTCATTTTGCAAACATTTTTTTATTTATCGAAATTTAGAAAATATTGTAAAAGTTTTGCGCAAATCTATAATGGAAACGTGGCTAATGATTGCTTGCTATCTTGGTCCCTTTTTACACCCAATTACTACTTACAGCTAGTCATTCTTTCAAAACCTGATCTCATGCTTACATTACAGTAGTACATATTTTCTTTCCACATAATCGTTTCAAAATACAATATCATTGTTATATGTAATGAGCATAATGTAACATTTGGTTTAATCATCAGAGTTTGTCCATTGTATTCTTCATCAGAAGGTATGATAAAGATATGACACGGATAAGTTGGATTAAATCATAAACAAATGTATTAAACTGAAGAAATTAATTAATTGCAAATTAAAAGTTTGATAGTAAGAATTTCTGAGCTTTCACATTCTACACATCTCTGTTGACCAGTATGTATGTATATATATATATATATATATATATATATATATATATATATATATATATATATATTAGGGCTGTCAAACGATTAATCGTGATTAATCGCATCCAAAATAAAAGTTTGTGTTTACATAATTTATGTCTGTGTACGGAGTATAATTATTTTCTATATATAAATACACACACATGCATATATATTTTTAAGAAAATGTGTTATTTATATATAAAATATTTATATATAATATAAATTATATATAATATAAATATATATACACAGTATATACAGTGAGGAAAATAAGTATTTGAACACCCTGCTATTTTGCAAGTTCTCCCACTTGGAAATCACGGAGGGGTCTGAAATTGTCATCGTAGGTGCATGTCCACTGTGAGAGACATAATCTAAAAAAAAAAATCCAGAAATCACAATATATGATTTTTTAACTATTTATTTGTATGATACAGCTGCAAATAAGTATTTGAACACCTGTCTATCAGCTAGAATTCTTACCCTCAAAGACCTGTTAGTCTGCCTTTAAAATGTCCACCTCCACTCCATTTATTATCCTAAATTAGATGCACCTGTTTGAGGTCGTTAGCTGCATAAAGACACCTGTCCACCCCATACAATCAGCAAGAATCCAACTACTAACATGGCCAAGACCAAAGAGCTGTCCAAAGACACTAGAGACAAAATTGTATACCTCCACAAGGCTGGAAAGGGCTACGGGGAAATTGCCAAGCAGCTTGGTGAAAAAAGGTCCACTGTTGGAGCAATCATTAGAAAATGGAAGAAGCTAAACATGACTGTCAATCTCCCTCGGACTGGGGCTCCATGCAAGATCTCACCTCGTGGGGTCTCAATGATCCTAAGAAAGGTGAGAAATCAGCCCAGAACTACACGGGAGGAGCTGGTCAATGACCTGAAAAGAGCTGGGACCACCGTTTCCAAGGTTACTGTTGGTAATACACTAAGACGTCATGGTTTGAAATCATGCATGGCACGGAAGGTTCCCCTGCTTAAAACAGCACATGTCAAGGCCCGTCTTAAGTTTGCCAATGACCATTTGGATGATCCAGAGGAGTCATGGGAGAAAGTCATGTGGTCAGATGAGACCAAAATAGAACTTTTTGGTCATAATTCCACTAAACGTGTTTGGAGGAAGAAGAATGATGAGTACCATCCCAAGAACACCATCCCTACAGTGAAGCATGGGGGTGGTAGCATCATGCTTTGGGGGTGTTTTTCTGCACATGGGACAGGGCGACTGCACTGTATTAAGGAGAGGATGACCGGGGCCATGTATTGCGAGATTTTGGGGAACAACCTCCTTCCCTCAGTTAGAGCATTGAAGATGGGTCGAGGCTGGGTCTTCCAACATGACAATGACCCGAAGCACACAGCCAGGATAACCAAGGAGTGGCTCTGTAAGAAGCATATCAAGGTTCTGGCGTGGCCTAGCCAGTCTCCAGACCTAAACCCAATAGAGAATCTTTGGAGGGAGCTCAAACTCCGTGTTTCTCAGCAACAGCCCAGAAACCTGACTGATCTAGAGAAGATCTGTGTGGAGGAGTGGGCCAAAATCCCTCCTGCAGTGTGTGCAAACCTGGTGAAAAACTACAGGAAACGTTTGACCTCTGTAATTGCAAACAAAGGCTACTGTACCAAATATTAACATTGATTTTCTCAGGTGTTCAAATACTTATTTGCAGCTATATCATACAAATAAATAGTTAAAAAATCATACATTGTGATTTCTGGATTTTTTTTTTTAGATTATGTCTCTCACAGTGGACATGCACCTATGATGACAATTTCAGACCCCTCCATGATTTCTAAGTGGGAGAACTTGCAAAATAGCAGGATGTTCAAATACTTATTTTCCTCACTGTACATGCAAATATTTCTTAAATATATACATGCATGTGTGTGTTTATATGTAGAAAATAATTATACACCGTACACACACATTTATTATGTAAAAACAAACTTTTATTTTGGATGCGATTAATCGCGATTAATCGTTTGACAGCCCTAATATATATATATATATATATATATATATATATATATATATATATATATATATATATATATATATGTATGTATGTATATGTACTGTATATATATATGATCTCCATGATCTCCACCAGAGATCCCCTGTCTCCTTTGTTATCTGATGATGAACTACATTTTCCATTACCCATTGCCTGGACTCATTATGGTCTGATTACTTCCACCTGTGTGTGATTAACACCTTTATGCTTGCCTATAAAAGTCTTGTTAGAGTTACACTGCAATTCTTAGTTCTAATTTCTGGTTTCCATGTTATGATTTAGATTTTCTGCCTGTCTCCCTGGATTTCCTTGTTTGCCTGTGTCTTGGACTCTGTTGTTATCTGTAGTGGTGGGCAGATCGAGTCTTCATGGAACAGTGAAACAGTCGAAGCAAATGTGCCAAACAATTCGACACCCGTCTCCACGGTGACCCCTAGTGGTCAGAACAGTGTAAATGCAACAAAAACCTGGGCCAAACATGCATAAAAACACCTTTTACAAATCTATTGCAAATTTGTATTAAAATTAATATCTTTCAAATGCAACTATCTAATTATCTAATAAGATTATCAAGTGTATATATGTTCTTTTATCAATTTTCAGGGTTTGTTTTATTTGTTATATGAATGGCTCAGCTAAACAGGCCAATAAGAGACAATTAACTACCATTACTAATTTGAATTATACCAATGTCTGCTTAAAACATCTAGGTAAACATCAAGTAAAACCCACAGACACTTGCTCATTTACTCCCTTCTCCACTTTTGTTGAAATCTTATGGGCTAACACCAGCTTGAAACAGCCGGCCAATTGTCGTGAAGTATGCAAATACTGACAGGCTCGGGGGCAGTATAAAATGCATGGGTGCGACAATTGCATCAGAATTTCTTTTCTCACGCTGTCATTGTGGAAGCTGCACCAGGAGGACTAGCAAACTTTTTCTTTGAGCATCCGATGGCATCAACTTGCCAGATTTGTGCAGGCCCCATCGACCTGCCTGACGAACATGAGATCTGCGTCACCTGTCTGGGCCTCGCCCATGCCGAGGCGGCCTTCACGGACTCCACGTGCACCCACTGCGCCGAGCTGCCGGTGTGCGCCCTAAGAATCAGGAGGGACCTGGTTCGTGCTATAACGGGGACGAGGCCCACTGCCGCCAGAGAGCCGCTGGTGGGTCCTCCTCTGCCTGGCAGCAAAGAAGACGACGGGGTCTGGAGCCACCGTCATCCATCGTCATTGTGCTCACCTGTCCTTTTCACGGATGCAAGCTTTTGCTGGACTCGTGGTATTCTCAGTCGGGCCTCCTTCAGGCTGCTTCGAGGAGGAGGACTCCATTCTTTCCGGATGTGCCTACTAAATGTAAGCTGGACTCATGTTATTTCCAGTCGGGCCGCCGCCAGGCTGCTTCGAGGAGGAGGACTCCATTCTTTCCAGATGTTCACAAGCACGTGGTGAAGTCGTGGTCTGCACCCCAATCGGTGCACACCTGTGCCTGTTCTCTTCTTCTCTGAGCACGGACCTCAGCCTGCCGTCCAAGCCATGCAGATTCACGGCCCATCAGGCTGACAAGGCCTACGCATCTGAGGATGGAAGCATCAGGGTCAGAGGAGAAGCCCGCACCACGAGAAAGACAGCGCGCCTTCCTTGGCTACCAAGCCTTCATCTTGACCGATCAGTCAAGAGGAGGAGAGAGTTCGCTGGAGGCCCTGCCCCCAAGCGCCGTGTTCTGCATTATGTCCCCATCGTGCACGACCCTGCTCGTGCCCGATCGCCTGCCAGCCTATCCTCCATGGGCCGTTTCCCCGCCAGTGCTTCTAGCCTCGCTGGGGCGGAGCTCCAATCAAAACACGTTGCCAATGGCAACGGCGGCCGTAGAACTAACGTGACCACTGTGTCATTTCCTAGATGCGTGGAGGGCTATTCCGGGCATTTCACTGGGAATAATTCAACAGATATTCTCTTCTGTTCAGACGCAGACCACCCCTGCTTCAATGGCGTGGTCCCGTCACTGACATTGCCCCAAAACGCCCCCGTTCTGAGACAGGAAGTTCTCAGTCTGCTCGAAAAAGGAGCGATAGAGCACGTCCCTCTGAGCGAGCAGAAGAGCATTTTTTACAGTCGCTATTTCGTGGTGCCAAAGAAGGATGGAGGACTTCGTCTGATTATGGACCTGAGACCCATCAAACGAGCACTTCACAAGCTCGCGTTCAGGATGACAACACTGAAGCAAATCCTGGCACAGATCCATCCCGGGGACTGGTTCACATTAGAGTGCGGATCGGGCCGAATTTTTTTGTCCGAGCCCGGCCCGCGTCCGACAGAGCAGTAACCGAACCCGACCCGAGCCCGACAGGCATAAAGATATTTATGTCCGAGCCCGAGTCCGACAGTTAAAATCCCTTTTTTTTTCTCATACTAATGACACATGTACGTTTGTTTGTGTGGAAAACCCGCTTTTATTAAGCAACTGTAGGAAGGCATTCGGAAATGTCAGCAGGATGAGTGCATCAGCGCGCACGGAGCAACAAGCGCACTTAACGCAGGCGCGCATGCACGTGTTTCGTTGTCACGGCTACATAACAAATTTCCGCACACAGGAAGACAGATGTTATGGTAATATTTTACATGTATTTTAATCACAAAAACGAACGTTTGCATCAAGTGAAAGCATCAGGCACATTGGCTACCAACATAATAAGCTGTTTTAAATTTAAAATGTTCAATGCCTTATCGCGCTGATGTGACCGAGCCCGACCCGAACCCGAACATAATTTGTAAATATCTGTCCGAACCCGGCCCGGCCCGTCGGGCTCGGGTCGGGTATCCATCCTCTAGTTCACATCAGTGGATTTAAAGGACACGTACTTCCATATTCAAATTGCGACGCACCACAGGCACTTCCTGAGATTTGCTTTCAAAGGCACGGCATACCAGTATTTAGTGCTTCAGTTTGGGCTGGCCCTAGCCCCCCGCACTTTTTCCAAGTGTGTGGACGCAGCGCTTTCTCCCCTTAGAATGAGCGAAATGCACATTTGGAAATATCTGGACGATTGGCTAATTGTAGCGCACTCAAGGGATGTGAAAATCAGTCACATGGAAAGGCTGCTTCGTCATCTGGATTCGCTGGGACTGCGTGTGAATGTGCAGAAGAGTGTGTTTATTCCGAGTCAGACTATAACATATCTGGGCGTGTGTTTCAACTCGGTGGCGATGCGAGCCAACCTCTCTCAAGAGTGCATAGAGACAATTTCAACGACTCTGCACCGTTTCAGACTGGGCAGGTCTGTTTCACTGAAGGAATTTCAGAGGCTTCTGGGGCTGATGACGGCAGCTTCTTCGGTGTGCCAACTGGGCCTGCTGCATATGCGGCCGCTGCAGTTTTGGCTGAAAACACGAGTCCTGTCGAGGGCGTGGTCTTCAGGTCACACGTGCATTCCGGTCACACACAGTTGCGTCAGAGCTCGGAGACCGTGGCGCAACCCGGATATGTTCAGCCCAGGAGTGCCTTTGGGAATAGTGACACAACGCACCGTGGTATCGTCGGATGCGTCGACCTCAGGTTGGGGAGCAGTTTGCTTGGGCATGCCTGCCTCAGGTCTGTGGTCGGAGTCACAGAGAGAGTGGCACATAAACCGTTTGGAATTAAAGGCGGTGTCCTTAGCCCTGGAAGCTTTTCGGTCGAGGTTGGAGCAGCAGCATGTACTGATTCGAACCAACAACATGTCTGTGGTTTCGTACATAAATCGCCAGGGCGGCAGAGACGGGGCTACGTGCCTAAGTGCCTAAGTCACTCTCTACACCATTCAAAGCGCAGGTTGTTTCCCTGCCCACTTTATCTGCTGAGCTGTCATCCTCACATGACGTTCAGAGCACTGTTTGCCCTGTCAGGGCTTTGCGGATGTATGTGAATCGCTCGGCCGCCTTTCGTCAGTCGGACCAGCTTTTTGTGTGCTTTGGTGGATGTACTAAGGGACGTTCTGTCTCAAAACTGAGATTTTCTCACTGGATTGTGGACGCTATCGCATAGGCTTACGAATGGAAGGGGAAAGATTGTCCCCTTATCATCAGAAATCATTCGACGAGGGCGGTTGCCTTTTTGTGGGCCTGGTCTAGAGGCATGTCTATCCAGGATGTCATGCTGCTGGCTGGTCTTCTCAGAACAGATTTTACAAACTGGATGTACCGTCTGTGGCGTCGCGTGTGCTTTCGGTGAGTTAAGTTTCTTACTCATCTATTGTGAGCTTTATTGTAAATTTCCGCCTATCAGATGCGAGCACTCCTAGCGGTGCGGCTATTCGCTGACTGTCTGTCTCTTCCATGGCTGGTGTAGCTTGACCCCATTTCTCCGGGCTTATCTTCACTACTCTCAGGGCGGGATTTAATACAGTTCCCGCAGCGTTGCTATGCAATGTAGAGTTTTTATATATTATTATATATACAGTGAGGAAAATAAGTATTTGAACACCCTGCTATTTTGCAAGTTCTCCTACTTGGAAATCATGGAGGGGTCTGAAATTGTCATCGTAGGTGCATGTCCACTGTGAGAGACATAATCTAAAAAAAAAAAATCCAGAAATCACAATATATGATTTTTTAACTATTTATTTGTATGATACAGCTGCAAATAAGTATTTGAACACCTGTCTATCAGCTAGAATTCTGACCCTCAAAGACCTGTTAGTCTGCCTTTAAAATGTCCACCTCCACTCCATTTATTATCCTAAATTAGATGCACCTGTTTGAGGTCGTTAGCTGCATAAAGACACCTGTCCACCCCATACAATCAGTAAGAATCCAACTACTAACATGGCCAAGACCAAAGAGCTGTCCAAAGACACTAGAGACAAAATTGTACACCTCCACAAGGCTGGAAAGGGCTACGGGGAAATTGCCAAGCAGCTTGGTGAAAAAAGGTCCACTGTTGGAGCAATCATTAGAAAATGGAAGAAGCTAAACATGACTGTCAATCTCCCTCGGACTGGGGCTCCATGCAAGATCTCACCTCGTGGGGTCTCAGTGATCCTAAGAAAGGTGAGAAATCAGCCCAGAACTACACGGGAGGAGCTGGTCAATGACCTGAAAAGAGCTGGGACCACCGTTTCCAAGGTTACTGTTTGTAATACACTAAGACGTCATGGTTTGAAATCATGCTCAAGGCCCGTCTTAAGTTTGCCAATGACCATTTGGATGATCCAGAGGAGTCATGGGAGAAAGTCATGTGGTCATATGAGACCAAAATATAACTTTTTGGTCATAATTCCACTAAACGTGTTTGGAGGAAGAAGAATGATGAGTACCATCCCAAGAACACCATCCCTACTGTGAAACATGGGGGTGGTAGCATCATGCTTTGGGGGTGTTTTTCTGCACATGGGACAGGGCAACTGCACTGTATTAAGGAGAGGATGACCGGGGCCATGTATTGCGAGATTTTGGGGAACAACCTCCTTCCCTCAGTTAGAGCATTGAAGATGGGTCGAGGCTGGGTCTTCCAACATGACAATGACCCGAAGCACACAGCCAGGATAACCAAGGAGTGGCTCTGTAAGAAGCATATCAAGGTTCTGGCGTGGCCTAGCCAGTCTCCAGACCTAAACCCAATAGAGAATCTTTGGAGGGAGCTCAAACTCCGTGTTTCTCAGCGACAGCCCAGAAACCTGACTGATCTAGAGAAGATCTGTGTGGAGGAGTGGGCCAAAATCCCTCCTGCAGTGTGTGCAAACCTGGTGAAAAACTACAGGAAACATTTGACCTCTGTAATTGCAAACAAAGGCTACTGTACCAAATATTAACATTGATTTTCTCAGGTGTTCAAATACTTATTTGCAGCTGTATCATACAAATAAATAGTTAAAAAATCATACATTGTGATTTCTGGATTTTTTTTTTTTTAGATTATGTCTCTCACAGTGGACATGCACCTAGATGACAATTTCAGACCCCTCCATGATTTCTAAGTGGGAGAACTTGCAAAATAGCAGGGTGTTCAAATACTTATTTTCCTCACTGTATATTATATATTATAACATTATATATATTATTTAATATGTTTTAAATGAACTTACCATACAGGTGGATGTCCAAAGACAAAGCAGCAAAAAACAAATGGAACAGTGTGTTATCCTGTGAACTAAGGCACTGTAATGAGTATTTGTTTTGCAGATGTGACCTAATTGTAACCACATTCTTGTACATCCATCTTTGTGAGGACATTCATTGACACAATACAATCTCATACCTTACCCATCACAACTAGGAGTCTAACCCAAACCTTTACCCTAAACCTAATCCCGAAAACCAAGACTTGATTTTCAAAGAGGCATTTAAGAACCGCCACTGGGTAAAATTGACCCATGGCTGTTTTTCAAATGTACATAACAGATTTTCAATACAATATCCCTATAAAAAAAAGTCACGCAGTCATTGACTTAGGGCTGGGCGATATATCACATGACATTAGGCTTGTTTGAGATGCGCCTTGCCTCGCCTGAAATGTATGCGAGAATAGGCGGCTGCAGTGAGAGGAGGAGTGAAAAAAGCGCAGGCAAGCCGGACAGTTCACTCTTCTCGCAGTGGATCTGACACCTGTGAGATCAAAGATGGATATCGCGGGATTCACGCTCATGCACAGTGTTGCTAATAAACTGGATGTAATTCAAGTTCTGTTGCTTTTATATGAAAATAAATAAAATGAACAAGACACCCAAAGTACTTGTTATTTAATTCCATTCCAAATACATGTTTATCAATATTTTTTTTCTTTAATACAGACATATGTGTTTTTATTTTTTATTTTATTTTTTATAAAAAATTAAATTGCATAACCCAAAGAGATCGCACTGTCTGATAGTTTGGGAATATTCACACATAACATATACACATAAAACATGATATTAGAGTTTTAAAATCAAACATTTTAAAAGAGAACAATACATCACAGTTGTTTAAACCAATGAGCATTAAGCTGTGTCGTCAGCAAGTCGTTTCCCATCGTGCTTTTGATCAGCGCAGTCGGTGGAGAGCAACTGCGCTCGACTGCAGAATCCGACACGTGCGCCTTGCGCTCGCGAGAGATTTTTGACATACATCAGCATGACATCAGAGCAAGGCGGACCGCACTCGGACACATTTCTAACCGGCATGCATCTCGCGCTGATCACCGGTGATCGGTTCTGCGCAGATTTTGCTCATCTCAAACAAGCCTATTGTTAGGCGCATCTCGTCAGTAAAGCCGGTTCCTTGATTAGTAGCCTAGTAAATCACCATCACCTGCTTTCAGATGGTGCGGCATTTACAACACAGAGCCATAGTTAACTGACAAGCTGAGCCATATCGCATTAATTATCGCAGGCGATACGTACGATACGCAGCCCTACATTGACTTTTACTAAAATTGTGTCCAAAGTGCCAGCAGGTCAAATGTAATATTGCCTTTATTTTGATGCAATTTGTTTGATCAATGTGTATGCTTACTGTAAACAGTCATACAATGCATGTTCAAATGTAGATGTTTTAGCCTACTCAAAAATGTTCAAACTTTGTATTAATTATTAATATTTGTTTTGCAATTTTTATCATTTATTGTTCCCTACCGTGTTGCTATTAATTCAAGTCTGCCCGTTTCCTGATAAAAAAAAAAAAAAAAAAAAAAAAAAAAATATATAATAATAATAATATAATAATAATAATAATAATAATAATAATAATAATAATAATAATATATATATATATATATATATATATATATATATATATATATATATATATATATATATATATATATATATATATGTATATATATATATATATTTCCGATCTATGATGTAATGAATAAAACAATTTTTATGATGTCCCCAAGTTTATTAGTGTTCATTTATTCAAATTATAAATGATATAATTTTTTTTAGTTGATCGTTGATGACTAAAAATAATCATTTCATGTCTCTAGACACTTTGTGAAGATGGTGGCATAATACAGTGACATAATACATTTTTTAGCCATATCAATACAGTAGTCATGTGCATGGGTCATTTTTTCCCTCTAGCGATTTTAGGTATACAACGACCCCTGGCGGTTAAAATAGGGTTACCAAAAAGTGAGGACTGGACAAAATGTCCTCACTTTACTAATTTTGTCCTCACTCCACTGGTCTACAACTCAAACTGGTCCTCACAAAAACATTTACAAGTACACAATGAATTACATTTAAAGTAAAAAAAAAAAACAACAACAAAAAAAAACTTTAATTTTGATTTATATTCCATTTTGATTTATATTCTAATCGTATTTATATTCTCAATCATAATAAACTCCCTATAAACAATTATTTACCTGAAGAATTAGCTGTGGGTTGAATGAACATAGTCACATCCGATGGTTTCTGTACAGCAGGGGTCTCCAGACTTGGTCCTGGAGGGCCACTGTCCTAAAGAGTTTAGCTCCGACCCCAACACCTGAAACAGGTGTTAAGAACACTCATTAGTTTCAGCTGTGCACTAATCAATCATCTCATTATCCTCTCACTATTTAAGTTCTGTTCTGTTTGTGTGTCTTTGTCGGGTCTCGCCAGGATTGGTGTTGTGTTGTGTTGTGTTGTGTTGTGTTGTGTTGTGTTGTGTTGTGTTGTGTTGTGTTGTGTTGTGTTGTGTTGTGTTGTGTTGTGTTGTGTTGTGTTGATGGGGAAATTAATCACTGAGTCTTTCCCCTGACTGTTCCGGGAAAAGATTCAAAGCTTCGAGAATGTCGAGAACAGCGCCATCTGGTGCTTATTTAAAATAAAGCAGCCAGAAGCCTGTGTTAGAAGCTCTGGCATGAAGCAACCACAACACACTCCATAGTTTCAATGTTATGTGTACAAAGAAAAGCCTTACATGTTTGAGTTTGATTTGTTCATTAAATAAATTCATTTTCTCACCACACAAACCCATCAACCAGACTGAGCCAACAATGACTCCTTAAATAAGATCTGGGGTTCGAGCCTTCTGACACCCAAAGCGAAACGCGCACGTGGTTGGACAGAAAGTGAGGCTTCATTTGTCTAGTAAACCAATACACACCCCGATACAGGGCTTCACTAGAAATTTTGTCGCATGTGTGATACGCACATTGAAGCTTCAGTGTCATACGTAACATCACTATTGTGTTGTGTTGGGAATACCAGGATCTACATATAGTGGACTTCAACGAGAACCAACATACCAACATTGAAGGTCCAAATTGTAGTTTCAATGCAGCTTCATAGGGCTCTACACGATCCCAGCCGAGGAATAAGGTTCTTATCTAGCGAAACGATTGGGCATTTTCTAAGAAATAAAATAAAAATGTATAAACTTTTTTATATAATCATGTTGAAAGGTCAGGCGGTAAATGGAAAATGTAGGGTAGAGCGAAAAACGTCCGACATCGCTGTTTTACCTTTTCTTTCTTTCTTTTTTTTTTGGTGAAAGGCGTTTGACTTAGTCTTTGCACATTTACTTTGTAAACACTAGGTCTGCACTTCTGTCTATGTCACACGTGACCTTTCAACATGATTACATAATGCGTGGTGCATCAGAGAGGTGGTGCAAGTCGAGCGCTTGTGGTTAAACAGTATGTAAAAATGTCCTTTTTTTATAGAAAATGACAGATCGTTTCGCTAGATAAGATCCTTATTCCTGAAGCTGCATTGAAACTGCAATTTGGACCTTCAACCCATGCGTTGGTTCCCGTTGAAGTCCACTATATGGAGAAAAATCCTGGAATGTTTTCCTCAAAAACCTTAATTTCTTTTCGACTGAAGAAAGAAAGACATGAATATCTTGGATGACGTGGGGGGTGAGTTAATTATCAGTAAATTTTAATTCAGAAGTGAACTAATCCTTTAACAATGACACATGACAGGATCAGGGATAAGGGAATCACATGACAAAACCAGGAACATGACAATGGGAAAACTTCAAAATAAGAGACATGAAAACATGGAGATGAATACAAAACCCAAAAATTTTGTTAAGAATGTAAATTATATTGTGGACTACTATTTTGAAAAGGGAGAAAAATAATTTTGTGGAATGATGTAATGTGTGAGAAGAAGGCTGAATCTGAAATCGCCCCCTATACCCTCAAACAGGCCGTTATTTGAGGGGACAGCCATTGTGGTGTCCGAAACCATGGAGGACGTTATTGAACAACCGATGTACACTCAACGGCCGTCCGAATTCGCTCACTCGTTTTCATTCACTCCTTCAAGTGAACAGTATTAGTGGACTAACGTAGGGAAGAGTGAATGAGGGTATGAGGGCGGTGTCATGTGAAACCCGAGGGAGGGGTTCTTGCAGACCAATCACAGTGCTTGCGGTCTGTGTAGAATTGACGCGTTGTTACATTTTTGGGGAGGTGCACATGAGGGTACACCATAGGCTACATGTGCTACACACAGCCTATGGCGTAAGTTAGACGCAGAAGTATTAATTGGGCTTTAGGCCCATTATATAACTATAGCTCCCTTCCTGGACCTTCGAGGATACCTTTACTGATCAGAAGGTTCAATATGGTTATGGTTAGGAGTAGGAGTAGGTGAGTTTAGGAATAGCAACAAGTAATGTATCCACTTATGATTTTAATAAATATAATCATATACACTGAATATGTTATTGCATACTGTTTTACAATGTAGTACACTGAGGTGGCAATATTTTTTGCCACTATTTGCACCAAGTATAAATTGCATCTATTGCGATTTGCACAGTACAAATAGCCTCTGCCTGTTTTATACCAGATTTTTCATTCTCGAATATATTGTACATTAGCTTTGCAATAATCAAAATGCATCAAAATAGTTTATTTTGTGATCCTTATTTTATATTTCATATCAGTGGTGTAGCAGACAGGCACACACTGTGTGAATAATGCTTTACTTGGGAAACTTTGGCTATGTTTGGAATAACATACTACAATTTTACGACATATAGCAATACCTTTACTATTGATGCAAATTATTATAGTTCATAGCAGGCTTGGCAGAGCCCTATCACGCTAGTCATTTGCTTGAGAACATAAATCCAAACTATAAACTGGCAATACTGGAATTTATTAGCCATGATTACACTGACAATACATGTGTTTAAAAACAAGTTTACACTCCTAAAAATAAAGGTTCTTTATTGACATTGATAATCTCATGAAGAACTTTAACACTGATGGAACCCTTCCATTACACAAAAGGTTCTTTAGATTTTTAAAATGTTTTTCACATCAAGATAAAGATGGTTCTTTTAAAAACTGTTCTCTGAATCATTATTTCACTGAACTATTATTGTTCTCGCGCTATGGCATTTTTTGGTGTTTTTTAAAGTCACCATGAAATCAAAATTGACAATTCTTTATTTCTTTTTTATTTTATTTTATGGAATATTTATGGCAGTATTTATTATAAATGATGTATCTGTTCAAATTCTTTTTTATTATTATTATATTTATTATCAAATAACTTTCCCTTCCTCTTGCAGTGACATCTCTTCTCTTCTCTGATGACATGATTTGCGGTGCGAGGGTGGGAAAACCTGTCACTCACAGTCACATGAACTCACAGCAAGAGCAAACTCCTGTGCACATGGTGTAGATTTTATGCA
The DNA here is from genome assembly GCF_963993115.1 of Abramis brama. Taxonomy (NCBI): domain Eukaryota; kingdom Metazoa; phylum Chordata; class Actinopteri; order Cypriniformes; family Leuciscidae; genus Abramis; species Abramis brama. The sequence goes on along the minus strand of NC_139986.1, from coordinate 6,501,513 downwards.
TGTGCACAACTGAGCTGCATTCAGGCCACTTCATCAAATCAACATCCAACCTATTTTTTTTTTAAAAGAATTTAGTCATTTTAAATCTGAGGACTGTGAGCAACATATATCAATATATATATATATCAATATATATATATATATATATATATATATATATATATATATATAAATATATATATATATATATATATATATATATATATATATATATATATATATATATATATCAATATTCATGTATTTTGCTTTTTTTTTTTCCAAATTAATTTATAAACTAAGTTAGTATAGCCTCTGCCTTAAGCGATTTTGTTAACCGGATTCATTACAAAAGCTTCAAATCAAAACAGTGAAACATTTGTAAATCTGATATTTCTAGTTCTGATCTTTAACTGCTAAAAAAAAAAATACTTGACTTGATTATTTGATTACGTTATATAAATATCTACAAAAATAGGTAGGCAATAATAATAATAAACTTTATAGCACCTTTAAAAGTATCATCTCAAAGCGCTTCACAAGAATAGAAACAAAATAAAACATACAATTTTACAAACAATGCATTAATGAAAAAAAAAAAAAAAGATAAAATAAAATACCAAGTAAAAACATACTATAAAATGTTCGATTAATAATAATAATAATAATACTATTCTGCTTGATTAAACTATCTTACTATTTCTGTTGTTTTCCTACAGAAAGTAGGCTATTTGCAGGCATATAATCTTACTATTTTTCTTGCTAAAATCTTAATATGTTTGTGTTTATATGCCTGCAAATACCTAGCATTTGTTTTGCAATAGAATGAATGAAAAAATGAAACACTATTCAAAAATCCTATTTAATTAATTGTTATTTTTCTCCTGTTCAAATTGCTTAAAATGACTAGAAAAAGGGAGACGAGTGCCTGTATTTTAAATGAATGTATGATATCCCGTGATTTTAAGTGATATTATTGTGCAGTCTTCATGTAAATTACTTACAGCCGCACTTTCTGTTTTAAGCCATCTCAACCACTGACATTATGGTGGGGGGCGTTTGAAGTGGCGAAAGCACCAGTCTATTTCCACTGGCTGTGGAGAAGGGGAGGGTCTTTTTTTTACCCCGGACCGAGATTGAATCAGTTCTGTACAGTTGGAGCCGGAGACAGACGGCGCATCGGCGAAAAAAGACGCGCATCACGACGCTCGACTGGAAAACAAGACGCCGGCGGATGTTCGCAGAGTATTGACTGCATTCATAACGGTGACTCGGTTATAATGTACTAATGTCTATTTCGCTACTGTAGTGGTTCTCCATCACCGCAGAACAACATAAGCAAACGTTTCAAAAGGGATTTCTCTTACGGTCGATACTGATGGACGTACAAACGGATATGATATTGTGAACATTCGCGATTTTTTTCTGAGGACTGAGGGGAGAATCCGCGCACTGCAGTGACTCTACATTCAACAATGCACACGACTGGACTGTGGATGTGATGGATATTAAATATATGTCGGCAAACGACGAGACTACATCTAGGTTTTCATTAAGAACAAAGTTTGCTTGCATGGAAACATCGTTTTAATTGATAGTGTGTGTGCAGTTGCTCATTCACTGTAATTGAGTGGTTCAAGCCACTCTATCCTTCAACAGATGAGAAGCAACCAGTTCCTACAACTTCAATTGTCTGTACTTGGGGAAAAGAATGGTGTTTATGACAGAAATCTCAAAACATATCGGAACCATCCCACGAAAATAGTATCCCAGCCTGGAATCGTAATGAAAGTGTTGCGGAGAAAAAGAATAGTACTGTTTATAGCGTATTTTCTGCTGTTAGTTCTCACAATGCTGAACTTGGCTAACTACAGATGGACTAAAGAACCTCAACAGTGTAATCTCCAGATGAGAAGCACTCCGTATCAGGGAAGGTCGGACATCCGATTCCTCTACAGACCATCTCTTGCTAAAAAGAGACAGCTTGTCTACGTTTTGACCACATGGAGATCTGGTTCATCATTTTTTGGAGAGCTATTTAATCAACATCCAGAGGTTTTCTTCTTGTATGAACCTATGTGGCACATCTGGCAGAAGCTGTACCCGGGTGATGCTGTGTCCTTACAGGGAGCAGCGAGGGACATGCTGAGCTCATTGTACCGCTGCGATCTTTCAGTTTTTCAACTGTACAACAGCCCTGGGAGCAAAAACTTCACCTCCCTTGGACTTTTTGGGGCCACACTTAATAAAGTCATCTGCTCGTATCCTCTTTGCTCAGGTTATAGAAAAGAAGTAGTCGGGATGGTGGATGACAAAGTGTGCAAAAAATGTCCCCCACAAAGCCTCAGTCTTTTAGAGGAAGAATGCCTTAAGTACAACACTATAGTCATAAAAGGGGTCCGGGTTCTGGACGTCAATGTTTTGGCGCCCCTTATGGAGGATCCGTCTCTGGATCTGAAGGTGATTCACCTTGTGCGAGATCCCAGAGCCGTGGCCAACTCCAGGATCAAATCGAGGCACGGGCTGATTCGTGAGAACTTGCAGGTGGTCCGAAGCAGGGATCCCAAACTCCGTCGGGTACCCTTTGTGGATCCTGGCCACAAAATTAGTAAAAAAGACGGTGCAGATTACCATTCAGTTGGGGCTATGGAGGTGATATGCGATCAGACGTACAGGAGCCTGAGGACTGCCTTAAATCCACCCAACTGGCTGAAGGGGAAATACCTGGCGGTGCGCTATGAAGATCTGGTGGATAACCCTGTCAAAACGCTCCGGAATGTTTATCAATTTGCCAATCTCAGTGCCAACCTAGACATTGAGTCTTTTGCTCTTAACATGACTAATGGCACAAGCTCTTCCTCAAAGCCATTTATTGTGTCGGCCAGGAACGCGACACAGGCGGCCAGTGCATGGAGAACAGTGTTGAGTATTCAACAGATAAAACAAGTAGAGGAGTACTGCCATAATGCAATGGCCATCCTGGGTTATGAACGTGTAAGAACAGCTGGAGAAGCAAAAGACCTGAGTAAATCTTTATTGACTGCCTCCAAACTGTGACAGAGTTCTTGCACTAGAGATGCTTTCAAAAGCCCACCTGAAACTGTGGATTTGTTTGTTCCAATCAAAGTGCTTTTGAAAGATTTCACTATCGCTTTCTGGAATGTCATAGCTCTTTGTGGTCATTCAATAGCACTGTTAGTTTTTTAAACGAACCAGTAGATATTTGATACAGCAGCATCCGTGAACCACAGCTGGAAAATTTATATTGTACAAAACAAATGTTGCATTGCCCTTTTTTCCCTTAAATGGATGCTTAAGGTTGTTTGGAATGTTCTAGGTCTGTTTTTGAGTTTCAGTCCATTTGCTGTATATTAAATCAAGAAATGAAAATGGAAAATGAGCAACAAAAATACTGATCAAAACTGTTATGCAGAATGCAGGTAATGCTATTTCTTTAGAATTAATTCAAAGACAATCATTAAATTTCACAATGAATGCCAGTGTTATGTGTTGTTTAAGGCATATTTTCTCATTACCAAATAAAATGTTAAAGCAATTCTTTACAAAATCTTAAAAGCTATATTTCATTTCACTGCTTATAGTTCCAGGCTTATTTGACCAAGAAAGCCTTTGAGTCCCTTTTATGTCTACCTTCATCATATTAGGCGAAAATGATTGCATTTTAACGAAGTAAAAAAAAAAAACACTGTAGTTTTAGTTAGTTCTGAGAAAAGATCTAGCAGCATTTGTTGACTGATTTGTTTGGTTTGGTGTTTTGTCATGTAAAGTACACATACATTGTGTACTTTAGTGACATTCGGACATTATATATATATTTCAGAATATAAAAGTATATATAAAAAATATATGTATGTGTACAGTACACACACACACACACACATTTGTGAACAATGTTATATAAACAAAAACTTTTATATTAGATGCGATTAATCATGATTAATCGATTTGACAGCACTAATCAGTGTACACAGTGGGACTTCAGGAACTATGACTATGACTTGATTGTGGAACTATGTGAAGTGTCAGATTTTAGGCAGCTTTTAATCATTTTATGAAAATTGTTTCTTTGAGACACTATAGTGCATGCTTGGAAGAAAACAAATAGGACTAAACCACCAATTTTTCAGCCTAAAAAAAAAAAAAAAATGCAATCATACAGATCAATGTTAGAATAGTAAGTATCCTATTCTATAATAATAATATAATAGTAAACCTATAATAAGTCTTTGGTTATATTTTACCCAAATTAAATGGCAAAACCTACCAAACAACATTTCTGTATTAAATGCAGTTATTTTGAACACACATTTTACTGACAATAATTAAAAAAATAAAATAAATCATGTGATTATGACAGCTCTCTGGATACTAAGAAGAGACAAGGGTCTTTCTTGTACCACAGGTCATTTCCATGGGTATTTAGGAATTCTTTACAGCTTTCATATTTCTCAAAATGAATGGATGTTATATAGAACCATATGTAATTGGCCTTATGGGTTCTGTAGGAAACAGAATGTCTTCAGCTAATCTTGCTTGAAAGTAAAAATAACATGACGTGAAGGCCAATATGGTAATGCATACCCATAATTTGTCTTCTGCCATCCAAGTTAGTCCACACATATTAGGAGCAGTGAGCACACTGCAAACCAGGGACACACAGACCCGGAGCAGTGAGCAGTTATTTTGCTGTGGCGCCCGGGAGTTATTTTGCCTCGCTTACACTCAGTCATTTTCTGCCAGTATTGAGAATCATTCCCCCAACCTTCGGGTTACCAGTCTGACTCTCAAACCATTAGGCCACGACTGTGCTAGCTACCAACACAGTCTGGCTACAAACAGACAGGAACACGCTTGCGCACAGTTTGTTCCCCATGTACATCATAATGACCGGGTACCATAGCATCTCTCTGCTTTCCTCTGATGATGTCTTGTGCAGTTGCCATGACAACAACTCAAGGAGGTGCAGCTATTATTGTGTATGAACTGAAGCAGGTGGTGAAGACTCAACCTTTAGAGATAGAGACAAAGAGAGAGAAGCTGTATACACACTCTTGTTGAATTAATATATGGTCCTACACTTTTGGTGGCATCATCACATGTTGGAATTGTCCATGTCATGACTGGATTAGATGTTATGCCTGTGATATAGGTTTGACTGTAGTTTTTACATTGTGCCTCTTTCACTGCACTTAACAGCATGGATTATGTTCTCTGATACAGGAATAAGATTTGACTCAGTGTGGATACAAGTTTTTTTGGCATTATGCACAGGATACTGAATTTTGATTTAGGCCTACTGCAGAATGACAGGAAGAGGAATATACTCAATTGACTCAAGTAAAATTTTGATACTTTGATACCCTGATACTTTCCCCCCCTCTCCTGGTTAGACATATTTCTCTCAATCATTCAACACTGCCATTGGATTTTAATTTTGTCATTCTGCACCACAAACATATTGTTTTAGGATAGCTTTATAACATCATACAGAATCATCATAATTATGGAGTATGTTAGAGCATTCTGGGAAATAAAGTATATTAAATTATTAAAATAATGCAAATATTGATTTAAATGATTTTTTATGGCATTTCAGTTTTTGATACTGTGTAAAGTTAAGTGTATAATATTGATTGAGTAATTTGTACTGAACATGAAAATCTTTTTGAATTCTATTCCACTTGAATTCAACTATTCCACTTGAATTCGACTTCCTTTCAATTTAATTTTGAATTAAATTCTGAATAGCACCCAAATACTGCCATACTTCTATACTGAATAATAATTTTGAATATAATAAGTTATTCTTATTCTAGTATCTGTCTTCTTTTTTTTTTTTTTTTTTTTATAATATGAATTAATTGGAGAACCAAAACTTATTTTTATGGATTTTTAAAGTTAGTTTTTGTGACATAATCAAGAAAAACCTTTTAAGAGCAAGTAATTTGTGGAAATACAAATGGGTTAATACTGCAAACAAATATACTTAAATATAGCAAAACATATATTGTTTGTGCATATATCAGTGGTATTTGATTTTAGGCATTTTTGCTATATTTATGTTTGTTTTTCCTGTTTTTGTCGTGTAACAACAAAAAGTTCTTCTGCATCCATAGTGTTACATCCCCCCCCCCCCCACGTAAATGAGCCTGAACTTGAGTCTACTGGGGTCGAATGGACCATATCCAATGACCCATGCACTCAAAGAAAGTCCTTTCCGTCAATGGAAATAACCCACTGTTGTAAATGAGACACCAAATCTGGGGGCGGGGGTTCCCTTAAAAAGAGCCTCATGTAAGGTTTGATTATTCTCCCAGGTGAGATGAAGGTAAGGTTGTCAGTTACACTGCCTATTTACATTAGAATAATGTTCAGAGTGCTTTTAAAACCTCAAGCCCTGCTGCTCAGTTTGTATGCTGGCAGCACAGCAGTTACCTCCAAGACAAAGGAAAACTACATCCGCAAAAAAAAAAAAAAACATCCCCCAAAACAACATTTGTATGAAATGAAGATGCAAATGCTAAGGATAACTAAATCTAGTCATGCTATCCTTCACTGCAGTTCTTCAACAATAATAAAAAGCATTGATGGAAGCAATTTTATGCAAAGGGAGGATGCTTTTCTTTAATGCCAACTCATTATTGTGTACACAATACTAGACAAAAGTGTGAAGCAAAAAAAACAAAACAAAAAAAAACAGCCTATATTCAAAGTAGAAGAAATAATTGTTATTTTTATTTTTATTATTATTTGTGTAATAACCTTTTTGTGTTAAGGTTGGGTGAAGGGATGAGGTGAGGACTCATGGATGCAGAGACAATGGGCTTTTTATTAATAATAAAATTAAACAAGACAAAGAAAAACTACCTTGTAGGGGAAGACATGACCGGCAACTTGACTGGGAAAGAAACAAAAAAGCAGGGCAGGAACATGCAAGGAAACACAGGAGTGGAACCTTTGACAAAGAACTGGCACAGTACTGCAAACCAGAGCCAGGACAAACAAACTAGCGGAGCCCCCAACGTGAGTTTTATAAGCGTTTATCTCAGCGTTATTTTATAACGTATCACCAGTATGACAGATGTAGCCTACCGCTATTATTTAGTTTTTCTTCTTTTCCCCCAAAAATATTCACAAACTTATATTTCATGAAATGATATATTCCAATTGTCAAATATGTCTAAGTGAATATGTTTTGTCATTTAAACACATTTATAATGATCATGTTAGATCTATGACGCGCAATGGGAGCCGTCATGTATGTTTGCACAGCAATTTAAAGACTCGGATCTGTCGGATTTACATCACGTAAATTTAGGCTACATAAAAGTAAGTGGCCAATGAACTGGGAGAAGATCGAGAAGAGACTCGATCGCTTTATGATGAATATTCCGATTAAATCTAGGCTTTTATTCACAAACATTGATCAGTGTATATAAACAGAAGCTCAATCGAACCTGCTTAACGTAGGAGAACAAACTTCTTGCTCAAACATGCTGTGTAACACGAGAATGATCCTCATTGGTTCTCACACGTCAAGCAAACATGATTTAAACAAAAGTTTCCGTTTACCACAACTGATGTGTGAGTTGATGAATGTTTATGTGTGAATAAAAGCCTAAATTCAATCCATTCATCATATAAAGCAGACTCTTCAGAAAATTATTATTATCTGCTTGATTAGTTTTATGAACTTCTCTTTATGAACTTTTTGAAGTGTCAAAGTGTCAGTTGCGGAGGGATAGAAAGCTCTCAGATATCATCAAAAAGATCTTCATTTGGGGAGAGGTCACGTCACTCATACACGCGATGGTCGAGGGACTCTGATGCTCCGTCCAAACCTCCTTTCTTTTGCTAAATAACAATTTATAGTACCGACAGCCAGTTAGTTCCTACTCTGTATATTGTCAGCAAGCATAATATATGGAAACAAAAAACAGGACTCCTCGCCGTCCACAACTCCCTCCGGGAAGAAAAAGATGAAGCTAGCGAGCACTAAGGCTAATCTGACAGACGCTATTGCTGAGGCGCTTTCAAAACAACAACTCTCACTTGAAACTTCGATTCAAAATGCGATTCGATTGGCTATGGAGGATGTTAAATCCTCTCTGATCGAGCTCTGTCAAGAAGTGCAATCTCAAACGAACACGGTACGAGAATTGGTATCAAAGGTAGACAAGATTAAGGGTGAGACGCGGCAGATGAAGAAACATCTAAACGTGCACAACAGAGCAGCATAGCCTCTCCTTGAAAATCGCGGAGTTAAAAGACAGGTCTCGCTGTTATAATGTGCGTTTGGTGGTACTGCTGCAGGGCCGGGAAGGGGATGACCCAATAGGCTTCCTTCAAAATATTCTTCAGGGAGCCAGGGAAGTGACGAAAACCAAACCAATTCATGACCAGGCGTTCCTACTGCGTTTTTTCGCTGATTACAATGGGTTTACCTCCCGTAGACGACAGACCTTCGGAAGTATTCAAAAGGAGCTGCCTGCACTGGGAATTCCAAACTTCCTCATATACCCCACCATCCTTCCTGTCAGTTTTGGTGGTAATCAACACTCATTTGATTCAGTTAAAAAAGCGGAGGAATTCTTAGTGGAAGCTCGTAATACCCATGCATCGGGTGCCAGACGTAAACTGTCCTTTTATGGGCCAGCGCCGCCTCCAGGGTCTATGGATGTGTAAAGCGAGTCATTAGGGTTAGGAGTGAGTACTCTGATAATGTAAAGTGCAAGCAATATAACGATCTGTGTCAGAGGAGTCCTGTTAAAAAAAAACAAAAAACTTTTATTAAATTTTTTTTTTGTCTTTCAGCCAAATTGGTCAAACACTTATATTTTATTTATTTTATACATATAATACATGGCTGTCACTACTGTTTATACTATGTATACTGTTGTTATACTACATACTTCATGTTCAATGGAAGAGGGTGGTTGATGTTCTGGTGAGCATTGCTGTTATGCCAGCAGCCATATCACCCTGTAGCCCAAGACTGGTTGCCCACTGAAGCTAAGCAGGGTTGAACCTGGTTAGTACCTGGATGGGAGACCTCCTGAGAAAACCAAGTTACTGCTGGAAGAGGTGTAAGTGAGGCCAGCAGGGGGTGCTCACCCTGTGGTCTGTGTGGGTCCTAACACCCTAGTATAGTAACGGGGACACTCTATTGTCAAGAGCACCGTCCTTCAGATGAGATGTAAAACCGAGGTCCTGACTCTCTGTGGTCATTAAAAATCCCATGGCATTTATCATAAAGAGTAGGGGTGTAACCCCGGTATCCTGGCCACATTCCACCCATTGGCCCTTGCCAATCATGGCCTCCTAATAATCCCCATCCCATGAAATTGCCTCTATCACTCTCTCTCCTCCCCACCTATAGCTGGTGTGTGGTGAGCACACTGGCGCTGTTGTACTGTGCCTGTTGTCGCATCATCCAAGTGGATGCTGCACACTGGTGGTGGTTGAGGAGAGATCCCGACATGATTGTAAAGCGCTTTGGGTGTACAGTAGTACATATGAAAGCGATATTTAAATGCCTCATTCATTCATTCATTCAACGACGGTGGATGTTGTCACCGGCCCTTATAACGTTGGGGGATTTTGTGGCCTCTGATAGGGGGTATTTGTTCATGTTATTTCTATCTATCTCTTACAATGTTTTGGTTTTGTCACAGGTCAAGCAGATATATTTTGGTTTTGCAAAACGTATTCACACCACTTTTTCATTAGATTATGGATAAATTAAAAATTATATCGCTTAATATCAGAGGACTCAACAGTCCAAATAAGAGAGCCAAATTCTTGATCTACTTGCGCAGGAAAGCGATTGATATCACTCTAATTCAGGAAACACATCTAAAGAGAGCAGACGTTCAGAGATTATAGAATACATTTTATAGAGTTGCAGCCTTTTCTACTAATACTAAAACTAAAACTAAAACTAAAGGTACAATCCCTTTAACTGATTTCTCGTGACTGAAACCTCAAGATTGACAGAGAAAGTCAAGATCAATCTTGCAGGCTTGCATATTTTTGTACAAACATTAAAGGAAAGAACATAGCATTTGTATCAAATTCATGCCCCTATAATATTTGAGGCAAATTTTTTCCTACATGTAACTAGCCACTTGCTTTCATTGATAGACTGATATAATGCGGTGATAGATCCTGTATTGAATAGATCTTCCTCCTGTAGTCAATTTCAGCTTAATTCCTCGGCTGCACTTAATGATCTTGTAAAAGCACTGAATTTGGTCGATGTTTGGAGATCTGGGAACCCCTTGAGTAGAAACTATACCCTTTTCTCGACATGGCATCTCTCTTATTCAAGAATAGACTATCTACTTTGCTCCAAGGAACTTTTGAACTCTTTTGACCAGACAGTGATACTATACCAGCTATTCTTGGAGATCACAATTCTTTAATGGCAGAATTTGAATGTACTCCATTTGTTGAAATATATCCGCGGTGGCGATTTAATATCTCTCTTTTACAGAACAACCAGTTTGATGAAGACTTCAAAGCCGGTCTGTCTGAATTTCTTTCATTTAATATTGTTTCGGTTGAAGAACCTATATTTGTCTGGGAAGCTACAAAAGGTTTTATTAAAGATTTCTCTATAGCCTTTGCCATTAATGTAAAAAAGATGCAGAATCAGAGAATTGACCATTAGAAAAAGAATGTCAAACACTTGAATTTAACTAAAATCTTCATTCTCTCATTCACATTTTAAGACGCTGCAGACCCTTAAAGCTGAATTGAACGATCTTCTGAGAAGGAAAGCTGAATTTGTGATTCACAGAACCAGACAGACCTATCCCATATGGCAAAGGTTTGCTAAAAACACCTGTGATTCTTATATGTTCCAACAGAATATTGTAAAGGACATATATGCTGCAAAAAACACATATATAAATTGCATAATATTAATGTATTTTTAATCATATATGTCATATATGTCCTACATACAACTAAAGCCATATAGATTTTTATTATGTAAAAACAGGAAAATAATGCTAATTTAATATGAATGTCCAGCATATCTCTTAAGATGTGTATAAAACACAGTGCAGTTTACCAATCAGTATAAGGCTGTACTTCACTCATGCTCTTGCTCTTATCTTGTCCTAAGTGCAGTATGCCTATAGTCAATCATGGTTACATACTGTATAATCAACCTTAGATGAAACACAACATTTAAACTACATACACAAGCACACATTTTATTCATTTTATTTACAAAATTATTTATTAGAGTGTATTCTACAAGATACAGTTGCATGACCGAAAGTCTTATGGGTTTAGAGCAACAAAATGTTCATTTTTGGGTAAACTATCCCTTTAACTGAGAAAATAATTGGCTGTTTGGAAAAGTAAGGAAAGACTTATATGTCTTCTTGTCTGGATCTTACATCCATCTGAAATGGCTTGATGTGCAGTGGAGCATATATGATGGTGTTAGGTGTTAAATGACTAATATTTTTGTCTGAGATGCTCCAGTCTAAATCTCTAAATCCAGTCTAAGTCTCTAAGGCTTTTGAACGTCTAGGTTACAACTGTAACCTCTGTTCCCTGAGAACAGGAAACGAGACACTGCGTCGATTGGCGCTAAGGAGAACGCCTCAGGCGTGACAGGTGTCTGAAATCACAATCAAATCACGGTAATCCTATTGACCGGCAACAGCCCATGACATCATCGTCATGCTAACCAGGAAGTATATAAGGGCGCCTTGCAAACATGACAATCACCTTTACGTCTGAAGGGACTGTTTGGCAGGCAGGCCTCGAGGCATGGCGAAAAGACACAGTGTCTCGTTCCTTGTTCTCAGGGAACAGAGGTTACAGTCGTAACCTAGACGTTCCCTTTCGAAAGGGAACTTGCACTGCGTCGATTGATGCTAAGGGGAACAATATACCAATGCCACCATGCTAAGGGAAGTGCATACCCATTGGCATTAACAACTGTCAAAACCAGCAAATTCAAATGAAATGCCAGATCCACTCACCCTCAGGTCACACTGGGCTGTCAGTAACAGCATTCCCTACGGTCATAGCCCAAGCTATATGTTTCACAGGAAAACCTCCATAAACACTGCCTACCTGGACCTGCTCAAGGGCCTAGGACCAAAGCTTCAAATTTAGATGGGGTCCCTTCTAAGGAATGGGAACCCGAAGGACCCCCAGCCAATCACTATTCAGGGGAACAAACTCACCCGAAATGCCACCAGGAAGGCCTGACCTGGCGTCACTTACATTGGACACTTCAGTCTAGCCAACTTCCTGTCTGTCCAAAGACAGACCCTCTGGACACTTGCCTTTAGGTACGGCATCCAATCCGAGGGACTGTGAAGCTGACAGTGAACCACTCGGCCCGGACCTCAGAGACAGGGTATCCTGGAGAACATGACTCAGCATAGTGCTTACAACCCTTGCTAGCAAGGGAGTTTCTCTGCTCGGTCCACGGATCTACCCAATGTTTGTTTTTCAAAACACTGAGGAGGCCTGAAAAGGCTTAAGGGATGATCTAACTGGGATCTAACTACGACCGTCTGACCAGTACTCATGACCCTCAGTGAGGGGAGCACATGGTCTGCCCGGTAGGCAAACCAGGCTGTAGTCTAGATAAAAGAGGTTCCGGGAGGGAACCAGTAGCAGAAAATTACCATTAGTCATGCTAGGGCGCAAACTCACCTTCAGAAGCTGCCTGCTAAGGTCAGCTGAACTGATAGTAAGTGGCCACTAGCTGCCAGAACAGCTAGGGGGGCCTGGAAGTGCCTACTACCTGCCTTCAAGGAGGCCTGGAGAGGCCTACTATCTGATAGCAAGCTAAAACATATAGCAATGGTTATTGCTATGAACCCTGATTCTGTGTCAGTCCCAGGGTGGCCTGCTAAGACCTGCCAGTCTTAGGGCTCAGTCTCGGAGCGGCCTGTTAAAGCCGGTCACCTGAAAGTTTTCTTTAGGTGAGAAACTGACTGCTATGGGCGAGTAAGGTTTGGGACTGAGCTACATGGTGGCCTCATAAGGCCAACTGCCTGACAGTGATCAATCCTATTAGGCTGATTATAATCAGGGCGTGCCTCCAGAGAGGCCCACTGAAGCCAATTGTCTGATTGGCCAGCGAATTAACAGTCGAGCACCCCATGATGGGGCTCAGGGTCAGGGAGGCCTTGCTATTTAGGTCAGCACCTGACCATCGACACTACTGTTTGTATACCCCGTCACTCAAGACTCACTTAGAGGATTTGAGAGGCCTGAAGCAAGTCAGTGCTGTCAGCCAAATTCATACTGCCGAGGACTCGCCATTAGGGTGGCCTGGTCGGGCCTACTAGCTGATAGCCAGTCTATTCTGCTACAAAAATACACCGTTGGGAACCATACTACACCAACACAAATATTGAGGCCACCACAGGAGGCCTAATAAGGCTAGCTACCTGGTCGCAGCTATAATGTATGTCCCACAACGTTAGGACTCCCTTCCGAAGACGCCTGTTTATTGCCTACTACTCATCAGTGAGTCTACTGCCTGAACTACTTAGGCCAACCACCTGAGGTAAGCTGGCCTACAGAGCCCTCTTGGGGGCTTCCCGGTCAAGGAGGCCTGCTGAGGCCTACTACCTAACAGCGCAGCCTTCGTTGGCAGATAAGCTGTTTACACAGCGCCTACAGCATCCTGGTGCCTAATCACATTGCCTATGGCAGTGTACTCAGCAAGAACACAACACCCTTTAAGCAAGGGGAGTACAACATATGCCACTCTGCCTCAATGGAGGTCCCAGAGTCAGGGGCCTACCATCTGTACGCATGGGTGTCAGCTCATGGCAATGCTCTGGCTTCACGGGAGCATACTTCGAAAACCAAAAAGAAGTGAAGGTTAAAACTTTCCGCTCGACCCGAGCCATAATGGTGCGAGGTAGGATAATACAGAACTGAAAGTGAAGTACTCAGACCTACCCTGTATAAACAGGGGAATACCACCACCTAACCCTGAGATTTAACAGGGTGCGGGCCCACCAGCGGCTCTAGATGTGACTGAATTTTATCTGCGTCCAGACTAGGGGAGTGGGGCTTATTTGTAAGCTAACCACCTACAACCTGTCGCTTGAGCAGTAGCTCAGCGAGGTGAGTGGAGCCTATTCTGGCGGCCCAAGTCCATATGCTAGTTCTGCATGGCGACAGTCATCAAACACATATATCTCCCGTCAAAGGCAGTCCGCAGCAGCAGTCAAATCATGAACCTCGTAGAAGTACTCAATGTGGCATAATCCCAACCAGGACCACAAAACTGGCACAAATTCATTCAGCAGATACAAAAAAGTCCTTCTACAAAACACAAAATGCCTCCTGTTATTTATCTGCATCAAATCCCCTATATTAAATAAGCACAAAGATAACATTTCACCAGTAAATAAAACTTAAACATTAACATGAACGTTTTACTTACAGTTGAGCATGAAACAAATTGTTTCCCAACAGGACCTTGTTTGACCAAGGAGGTCAGCCATGATAATTTCTTCTTCTTCTTCTTCTTCTTCTTCTTCTTCTTCTTCTTCTTCCTTGCTTTTTACGGCGGATCGCAGACAAATATGTGCATTACCGCCACCTATCTTGGAAATGGACCATTGACACTTCCTATACTTTAACCTCTCAACCAACATAAATTCCCCTTATTTACCCGCACAGAGGCTTCATAGAGTTTCATCCGGCGCTGCGTGTTCAGCTCCTCCGTCCACTCTCAGCCCCCATGACAGATAAAAAAAAAACAAAAAAAAAAAACACCCTCATTTAAATACGCTTATTTAACCCAGTATTTATTCTTCTTCGTTTGGTGTTTTATGGCGGTTGGCGTTTTATGGCGGTTGGCAAACCAACTTTCGGTGCATTACCGCCACCAACTGGACTGGAGTGTGAAGCACTAAAAAACAATAAGCAACTAAATAATAAAAAAAAACCTTTATCCCCTATACTTCAAATTCTCCAATCTACTCCTATTGCTTTGAGATACTTCATTATCGCACTATATATTTTTACTTGTTCTACTTGCTTTCCCAATAGACTTTCCATACTGAATACTACCACACCCAATTTTCTTACTATACTCTTTAAGTACTAACCTTTCTTTTCCATATTTTAAACATTTTATTAAAACATGTTCTATTGTTTCTGCCTGATCACAATAATTACATTTTCCCGTATCATGTTTTCCTATCTTAAACAAGGAATGATTTAATCGTGTGTGCCCTATTCTAATACGAGAAACAATCGTATCCTCTTTCCTATTCCTAAAAACACTTCTTCCATTTCCTACTTGCTTCTGAATACTATACAACTGTCTTCCCTTGACCTCATTATTCCATAGTTCTTGCCATTTATTGTTTATGAATTCTTTTATTTTACTTTTAACTTCATTTTTGCTCAACGTCACTTGCACATTTATCTCATTATGTTTTACTGCTTGCTTTGCTAGTCTATCTACCACTTCATTGGCCTCCAGTCCCACATGAGCAGGAACCCACACAAACACTATTAAGCTTACACTACTTATTCTTAGCAAACTTGCAAGTATCTCATATATAATGTCTTGCCTTGATACTTTATTTCCACTTACGAGGCTTGTGATTGCTGCAAACGAATCAGAACATATAGCTACTAATCTCGGTTTTACGTCCTCTACCCACTGGAGTGCAACCATCATGGCAATTAATTCTGCTGCAAATACAGAGATATGGTCAGTTATTCTTTTCTTGATACTAATTTGAAACTTAGGAATATATACAGCAGCTGCTGTTCTTCCAGAGATAGGATATAATTTATTCTACTGCTCACCTGTCTCTTTATCTAAACACAGTTGTCTCACTAATACCCCTAGTGGTGAGGAGTGTAATTGCGGTCTAAGTAACTGACAGGTGTCTGTTACAAGTTCACCCAAAAATGAAAATTACCCAATGATTTACTCACCCCCAAGCAATCCTAGGTGTACATTACATTCTTCTTTCAGACATTATATTAAAAAATGTCCTGGCTAATCCAAGCTTTATAATGGGAGTGAATGGCTGGTGAAAATTTGAAGCCCAAAAAAAGTTAAAAGTTTCACTTTATTTATCCTTAGAAAGGAAATTTAGTGTGCAGCAGGATATCTAAAAATAAAAACAGGATAAGAGCACCACCAGATGCCAACAACATTATAAACACAACACAGGACACACATCAACACAACAATGGAGACACTCCTTCCCCAGAACCAATGACAGAAACCAATACAATACACGATCAGTATGTCATAATGAACAATGACAAAAATATAAAAAATATACTGTATAAAAAAATTCATAAGAAATCACCTAAGTGAATTCAGAGTCCTAATAGCCACAGGAATAAAAGAATCCCTGGCACGTCTGGTTCTTAACATGGGTAGCCTAAAACGGCGACCTCAGGGGAGCAAATTAAACTCCCCAAAAAGTGGGTGATCAGAACAATTTAAAATGTGGTTAGCCTTACCCCGGACCCGTTTATCATATATATGTTGCAGCTGTGGTAGCTGTACCCCAACCACCTAAGAGGCAACATTTACCAGCCTAGCTAGCTTATGCTTGTTGATCATTGAAAGGCCACTGTACCACACCACGATACAAAATGTCAAGACTGATTGAATAAAACACTGGTAAAACAAAGTCATCAGAGTCCTACACACGCTAAATGATTTCATCTTCCTCAAGAAGAAAAGTCTCTGTTGGGCCTTTTCACAGGGAGCAACTGTGTTGCTCTCAAAAGATAATTTGCTGTCAATGATGGTTCCTAAATATTTATATTCATCTACTGTCTCAACATTCATGTTCTGAATAACAGTTTCTGAAACATTGTGCTGTAATCTACGAAAATCAATAATCATGTCCTTTGTCTTGGAAACGTTAATAGACAGATAGAAGTTGTCACACCACGCAATAAAATCATCAACTACAGGGCCATGCCCATCCTCATCATTATTCAAAAGGCTCACTATAACAGTATCATCTGCAAATTTCACACAGTGCCTATTCTCATACTTGCTCCTACAGTCATTCGTATATAGAATAAAAAGCAAAGGTGAAAGAACACAGCCCTGCGGAGAGCCTGTGGAGGTAAGGGCTTTTGAGGATGAAACACCATTTACCCTAACACACTGCGACCTGTTCGACAGAAAATCCAGTATCCAGCCAATTAAATTACAGTTCAAGTTAAAAAGAGACTGAAGTTTCTCAGCCAACAAGAAGGGCTGAATAGTATTAAATGCTGAAGAGAAATCAATAAAAAGGAGCCTCGCATGAGTTTTTGAGGATTCCAGATGTTGATAAAGGAAATTTAACAATGTAAGTATTGCATCCTCAACACCTCTACTAGGCCTGTAAGCAAACTGGAGAGGATCTAACTGCTCCTCTACCTGCTTCAGTAACTCCTGCTTAATCAACTTCTAAAAAGCCTTCATCACCAATGAGGTGAGAGCTACAGGTCGAAAGTCATTTAAGACCTTAGGGTTCTTACACTTAGCTACAAGAATAATTGTAGAATGTTTCCAAATCTTTGACACTGTTTGCGTCTGAAGTGATTGAGTAAAAATGACTTTAAAGATCTCACTTAACTGACCAGCACAAGACTTAAGGACTCGACCACTGATGTTGTCAGGGCCAGGACTTTTCCTAACATTAGTTTGTTTAAATAATGATTTGACCTTAAATACATCAATATCAAAATCAAGAATACAATCACTAACCAAATTATCACACATGTGACTGATTTGTTCACTAAAATCACTGTTAGAAAATCTCATATAAAAACTATTTAATTCATTTGCTAGCTGCTCATCAGAATCAAAACCATTTACCAACCATCCATAAAATTACTCCACACGGCTCCGGGGGGTTAATAAAGGCCTTCTGAAGAGAAACCATGGGTTGTTGTAAGAAAAATACCCATATTTATTACTTTATAATCTAAAATAACTAGCTTCCGCCAGACGACCATACGCATACTACGCAAGTCGACTTGAGCCACAAGAGTAATACGCATATATGACGTATAGGAGTATCGTAAGCTTAGAAGCCTCTCGCAGTTTAAACAAATAGGGCTCTGCAACAAACCGAAGCTCCTCTTCTATTATATAAAAAATCCTCCGACATTTCTCTTCAAAATTTCTAATTCGCAACCGGTGTTTTGTTTTTCTCTTTCCTCTTTCGTCATTACGTTGTGCGTCGGGTCAGGGGTTAGCCTTCCACCGATGCGTACGGCCATCT
This sequence comes from Abramis brama, assembly GCF_963993115.1. Classification (NCBI taxonomy): domain Eukaryota; kingdom Metazoa; phylum Chordata; class Actinopteri; order Cypriniformes; family Leuciscidae; genus Abramis; species Abramis brama. Next base: position 6,483,247 of record NC_139986.1, on the reverse strand, counting down.
GCCGAAGCAAGTGATTATAGTTTATAAAGTTTTAAATATGGGTATTTTCCTCGCACAAATGCGTGGCTTCGCTTCAGAATGCCTTTATTATGGATGCTATAGAATATGGATATTATAGAATGCCCCTGGATTATGGATTACTATTATAATGGATGGATGCACTTTTTTGGGCTTTACATTTTCACCAGCCAACTCCGATTGATTTCATCTGAAAAAAATAATTTTTTGAGAAAAAAATATACTTTTTATACATTTGAAAAACCTTTGTAAACTGAACACCAAAGAACAATATTAACTATTGAGCGGTGGTGCGCGCGTTCATGTAGGTAGGCTAACATGTAAGGGACCTAAAGCGCACCTAAAAGCTGTCACAAAGAACTGGCAGATATAGCAAGGATATAATAAGGATACAGCAAAGATATAGCAAGGATACATTTCAATTGTTAATTAATAAACAAGTGTTTTCTGTGTCAAAGATTAAGTTGCCGATGCTGACTCAATCTTCGCAGTAGTGAACACACCAGAGAGAAATGCACATTTCATACGGATTACATAAGCAGAGAGCAGTCTGTTTTCTTTTGTTTTAAATTGTTTTGTTTAAAAGTGCACATTTCAAGCTTTCTATAGATATATTTCTCAGGTCTGTGAGGTAGCTTATACGCTGAGTTTCGATCGGTTCATTTATGAGATGAGCTCCAGTTCACGCGACGGAGCCTCCGTGTCCTGATTATATTGCCTGCTATATTTAAATCCAGGCAATTGGTTGATGAAACATTGATTAAAATTAAGATACAATTAATACAAAACGAAATTCACTATAAAGAAAGGCTTTCTACAAAAACAAACTTAATGAAGTGGCCAAAATCATGTCTGCCCACTCGTGCTTTTCACTTTTCATGTAATCAAAATAGATGAAATTAAAAAATAAATTATTTTATTTAAACATAAATATGAAACTAAATCGTTTTCTTTAATGACTGGTCTACAACACGTAGGCCTATTAGCCTACAATAGCCTACAGACAGATTTAATGTCGGTGCGGGATAGATTTAACGGCGTCTTACCGGCATGTGGGGGAGACGATTTTCAAACAATCATCGAATATTATTTTACCTGATAGGCCTATGCCAATCCTTAATATTTGGTGTTTAAAATGCCTATTTGAGGTCTCTGTGAAGGTTTTAAAGCAGTCTTTTAGGCTCTCTTTCAGAGCGGTCATGTCCGTAACGGAGAACTGTCACGTCCGTAACATAGTTTTTTCCTCATAAATGCGAACACGAAAAATTAAATAAATGGAATATTTCATGTTATGTGGAGAGCCAACCCTTCTTAAACCGGTGGGTAGTCTAGTATTACTTTTGGTTTGCGCAGTGTAATTCACATAATTACAAAAAATTATTTTGCCACCTAAAAGTTAAAGTTTTTTTGTGTCACGTCCGTTACAAGCATGTGTTCCCTCATATTAAATATAAAACGCATGTGTAGATTGATATTTTTAGGGAGTATGGATATATAAACAGACGTTTCAATATATTGGTATTAAATGCGTTTTCTGAGAATTTATATTTCAAGTTTTGACTGCAAATATCGCGTCCATAACGCTGGAATTGCCCAATAGTAATTTAAAAATGTGGTAGCATGGGATCTGGATGGGAAGGATAACTCTGGGAGATGGAAGGGGTGTGTCGTGATTCTGCCTTCTTACACCGCGACACAGGTTTGTGGATCTGAGTATAGCGCGTATCGTTACAGCCCTAGAAGCAAAGCATGCTAGTAACTAGAAATCTGCTGTAATATATAAGTGTGTGAACATACATTCACATTTATATGGGAACATGTATGTGCAATATATGTATACAATAAAGGATAAAACTTTGTCAATATAACATGCAATGCTATTTTTGTCTTCATTAATAAAGAACCTGTAAGGGTCATCAGCTGGAAGTGCCCTTGAAGAGCCACCTGAGGGCACTCCACATCAGACAATCATGTTTCACTCACAAACTACATCTCCCATAATTCTCTGCCTGGCCTCATCAGCACTCATTATCACATTCACTTGTGTCTCATTATCTTGTTTAGCTCACCCCATATAAGCCTGGTTCACCCTATCACTCACTGCGAAGTTTTGTATGTTTTTACACTCAGGGCTGGACTGGGACAAAAAAAACGGCCCTGGCATTTTGGCCCAGACCGGCCCACTACATATGATCATAAACACAACTGATCTTTGCATGGCCTTGAATATGTATACCAACTCCTATTCCTTAAAACCACTAATGCCATGTAATGAGTGAGTAAAAGTTAACAGATGAAATAACTTTTACAATTTTTGGTAAATCTATAGTGAGTGGAATCTTTTTGTTTTTTTGACAGAAACTGCATCGAGCTTTTATTTTGGCGGAAAACATGGTTCACAAACTCGTCTCATTACAATTCTAGTAAAATGCGTAATCAGCAAATATGTAGATGTGGAAATAATGTGTAATGGGTTCCTACACTCATATTTAAGTGTTCTGAAAGTATAGCCTAGTTCTGCTTACCGCAGTTCTCTACACTCAATATCCTGTGAAGTATGAGATGTATCCGCCCAAAAAGCACGTCGGCCCACCGGGAAAGTGCCAGGTCTGCCTAATGGCCAGTCCACCCTACACTGCATTTCTGAGTGTTTCCACTGTTGTCTATGTTCCTGGTTCTTGATATCTGCCTGTGTCCTGGTTTTCACGTTATTGTCTTACCCTCTGGATTTGGTTGTTGTTGTTGTTGTTTTTGGATTACTCTAATAAACTGCATTTGGATCCTCAACCTTCTTGTCTCGGAGCAGTTCGTAACAGAACCATTGAGGTAAACAAACTTCAAAATAAGGGTCCACAGAAATGCATATTGGGGAAACTTGACATGTTGTTAATTAATATTACTCAGTAAATATTTGTGTACTTGCATTGTAAAAAGATCACCTTAATGGTTATTTCATATCTGCTACTGTCTTCGAAAAGTGTTTAATTAAAGCTACGGTAGGCAATGTTTTTCACAAACACTTTGTTATAGTGGTTGAAACTCTCTTGACATCTTGATCGCAACCAATAATAAAAGTGGTCTTAATATTTAAAAAAAAATACATCTTCTGTGGAAGTCTCAGGACCAAAAATGTTCATCAAATCATTGCATTTAGTCTATATTATCGCAGCAAACAAACAGCAGCCACCAGGGGCCTGTACCATGAAGCCGGTTTAGGTGGCTAGCCAGCTATGTTTCAGTTTAGTTTCCGCCAACCCTGGGTTTTAGGTACTATGAAAGTAGCTCGGCTTTAATCGGTGTTCGTTGCCATGGTATCTTACGCTGCACGGCTAACCTGCTCCGGGGCAGGTTATGTTCTGGATTCGAGATCTCAGACTGAAGTTTGACCAATCAGCTGAGAGCAAAGAAACATATAGGTGACGTAACTTATTCACCTTTTCTTCCAAATCCGGTGACATCTCAGCGCAAATTGTTAGACGAGTACTTCGTAAAGAAATAATTTTTAGCATGACAAAATCCCCTTGCCTTTCCTGATAATTATTTGTATGAAAGATACAGATTTTCCGCGGAAGCAATGTCTTACCTTTACGAACTTCTTGAGCCGCACATAAAGAATTTAACACGTCGAATTCATGCACTTACTGTACCGCAAATATTGCGTTGCGTTTTTTTTTTTTTGCAAGTGGTACATTCTTGCACTGTGGGTGACGCACAGAAGCTGGGGGAAAACATATGTTTGTCGAACCATTCGCAAGGTGGTCCTCGCTCTGCAGGAGTACATTAATAGTTTCATTAATAGTGTTTCCCGGACATTTATCGACCATGTCCATAAAAGAGGACTTTTATAAAATTGCCGGTAAGATATATTGATAGGGTGACATCACATGAACACTTTTTTTTTTTTTTTTTAAAGAAGCAAATTTCACAAATGTAGGCTACTATACAATACATGTTAAGAATTATTTTAAATATTTTTTATTATTATTCTGTTAATCTTATGATAGGATTCCCTAGAGTCATTGCAACATGCAGTCTATTGCTCCAATCTCCACTGCTCTAGGGCAGTGGTTCTCAACTCCAGTCCTCGTGACCCACTGCTCTGCATATTGTGTATGTCTCCCTTATTTAACACACATGATTCAGATCATCAGCTCGTTAGGATAGACTCCATGAACTGAACTGAGTGTGTCAGATAAGAGAGACATCCAAAATGTGCAGAGCAGTGGGTCCCGAGGACTGGAGTTGAGAACCACTGCTCTAGGGGAACATGAGGCAGATTATGTTAATAGGAAGTCCTATCACAGCCTTAATGTTCAAGTAGAGATGATGTGAATATGTGAGATGATTATTTTCTGAGAGATGAATCTTTAAATTAATAGTAGCCTAACATTAACAGATATAACAATGATCTACTAAACATTTCATCTGCAGACGACTTGTGGTCATGAATGTATGATCACAAGTTTGGATGCCAAATGGCCTGGCTCCAGTGCTTGTCTCACAAATTTTCCGTGAGTCTTTGTTGTGTCAGCGCTTTGAGGAAAGCAAGTTAAATTTGGTACAGTACAAAACACTGTTAATTTGAACTGAGATAGAAAAACCTACACAATAACCCCCTATCATGACCCTCAGACAGGGCCACAGCACCGCTTCAATGTGGCCCTCAGTAAAACCAGAGTGAAGATAGAGATGACCTTTGGCATCCTAAAGGCACATTTCAACTGTGTTCGGCGCTTCAGAGTCACCAGAGCGGCCCACCCAGCTGGTGCAGATGTAGAGGCAATCACCATACAATATTACACTTAATAAAAGCACATTGAAACTGCAGATAGGTCTCAAACTGTTTTATTGGTTTTGTGGGATGGGAGGGAGAAAGAGCAAGAGAAAGTTGCATTAATAAATATTCATACTAAAGTGTTACTTGGTTAAATAAATTCACATACTGAGATCAGTTTTATCCAGCTGTTTGATCTCCAATTTTTTTTTTTTTGGAGCCTTCTCAGCTCACAGTGCAGTCTAGTTCGTCTCCTTTAGTGAGCAGTCTAGTTCAAGTCTCCTTTAGTGAGCAGTCTAGTTCAAGTCTCCTTTAGTGAGCAGTCTAGTTCAAGACTCCTTTAGTGAGCAGTCTAGTTCAAGACTCCTTTAGTGTGCGGTCTAGTTCAAGACTCATTTTGTACAGGGCCCTGACTGAGTCTGTTTCCACCTAAAACATAATTCCACCACAAACATGATCATTACAAGTTTTCTGGAGGCTCAGAAAAAGTTCCTTGACTTCCTACAAACACAGGACTGACTGTAATTTATGTCAAGGGTTTTAAATCCTTACACATTTCTTCTGAAGCCCATTGAGGTAGAGGCCTCCATTTCTGGGGCAGGTTCTGAAAAATCCTACAATAAAAGAGATGTGTAAGGGCCAGTCCCTTTTTTATGCCACACATTTAAATGTTTGCCATAATAAAAAGCCCAGTGCATTCACATCAGAAACTGTCTGAGAACACACAGACAGAGTGTCTTCATTTCCTCCACCCTAATAAATAAAAATAGGCCAATGTAAAGCATAACTGTTGTAAAGCAGGTTATGTTTGGTGTTCTGTTTGCTGCATACTGACCTCTGTGTGGGAGACTGTGTGTGTGTGTGTGTGTGTGTATGTGTGCTGGCTTCAACAGGGACACTGTATTTCCCTCTACTGCAGAACATACAGTCAGCCATATTTAAAACTTAAAAAAGTAGTAATGTATTGCACACGTACCCAGTGTTACTTGCTTAGAGGAGCCAGCACCAGGGTCAGACTGTACAGCACCTGTAATCACATCCATAATCGGCCGTCCCTTATTGCCTACTCAGAGCCAACTCCTCCGCCAGTGTATTCTGGTTTTCTGAATTTAACTCTTTATTTCTGTTTGCTGCAAACAAGTGTTTATGATAAAATGTTCACAAAAGTAATAAAAGGTTGCGGTAAATACTCACCACTTTGAATTATATTTTTATATCTTGTCTTTATCTGCTGCCAAGAACATTTGGAGTTGGGGTTGCATCTAAAAATCAATGAATATTAATCTTTCTTAGTACATCCATGCACATTTTTATATATTATAAAAATAGGCTATAGGCTATATTACACGTATAGGCTACACATACATAATTTTACATAAATATATAACGTATTTGTTTAACTTACACATTAACATGAATCAGCAATCTTTCTCCAACAGTCTTCTCTTGCTTTGGCAGCAGAGAACGTATTGTTTCGAGCTTGAAATACATATTTAAATTCATCGTAATTCTGAATGATTATCTCTCGTTCCTCCGCGGAAAAATATATCGCTCTCGCTCTACCCGCAATTGGTTGTTCAGTGCCGACGTCACTCTTTTATGTGCACGCGCGCGTGGAGTAATCATAGCTTGAGGATCAAAGCCTGAGTTGACAGAGAAAGTTGATGAGCTGCATCATGGTACCAATAAAGCCTGATTGCATCGGTTTGGTTTTGTCAACTCAAAACTAATCCTGTAACCCCGAGTTTGTTCAGCTACCTTCATGGTACAGGCCCCACAGTTCCTCCTGAACCAAAACAACAAGCTTATGCTGTGTTCACACCATGTTGTAATTAGGCTATCGTAATTACGAGATGGCAACCTGTGACATTCTACTTTGAGCTGTTCATCCTTAGACTCAGATTTATGCGTTTCTATGGCAACATTATCTGTGGCAATCAGGTGGTACATGTCAGAGCTCTCTAAGTTGTTTAAATTAATATTGTTTAATTAATTAATATTGATTAATATTTATATTGTAGTGTTATGTGCTTCGAGACATGAAGCAATTTAACATCGTCTCTCATGACACTTTGCAGACTCTGCTCTGGCTCTGCACATTCATGTGTTTTGGAGGAGGCGTGGCTTTAGAGAGTGCTTTAAAGGGTGGTTTGCGAGTTTATATTTTGAGGGAAAAAGTATAAGAGAAGAAAAATCTGAATTGCAAGATATAAACTCATTATACAGAATAATGAGTTTATGTTTCTGATATTTTTCAAAATAGTGGGATAAAAACTCGGAATTGCAAGAAAAGAAGTCAGAATTCTGAGACATAAACCTGATTAATTACAAAACTAAATTATTATTTTTTTTTATTCTTTTGTTTCATGGTTTCAGTAGACTGCTACTGCAGAACTGATTTTTTTTTTAATTTTTTTTTTTTTTAAACCACCACGAGAGTGAATTGCGGGAACAGCAATCAGGTAGACTTGTGTTCTCTCCTCTCCAAGTTTGATGTCAGCAGATAACAGTAAAGTTAAGTTGAAATGCATCTTTTTCTAGTCTGTCTGTCTTGGTAACCCAGCTGGGGGTAGTGCATCTTTTGGTCTTTCTGTGTCTTGCTTGCTAATGTCGGCCACTTCCAGGTCTGTGTTTTGTGATTAAGTGCCTGACAAAAAAAAGAAAAAAAAAAAGAAAGTGAAATACTACTATTGATAACCGACAAAGGGCAACAATGTTTGTTTATGAACCGCAGCTCGGAAAAGATAACCGTGTCGCGCGTAACATGCACTTTATATGCACTTTCCATCAAAACATCTGTGGGGACCTGTACAATATGGGCGTGATGGCACTCCTCATTATAGGTGCACATACTTTTAGACAATGATTATCTAGTCTCCAAGTCAAGGTTTAGTTACAACTCTGAAATAAAGCAAGATGGAAAGCAATGTATTGACATTGACTATTGATTTATAAGCTATATTAAAACACAGTGACATGCTATGGCAAGCCATTTTAGCTTTTATTCATTCACAGGATGCATTTTTGATATCAATAATTAAATTTGTACTACTTAAAATACAAATTCTTGATATTAAGAATGTACTTTTTCTAGAAACAATGTCTGTTTCTGATATCAGGAATTACATTTTCATTAGTAGGGGAGAGGCGGGACGATTGAAACGCGGGACGGATGAAACACTGAGATTTCCTTGAAAACCACTCACGTCATGTACGTCAAATTTCGTCAGCACGTACAGCACGCAATGCCTACCATACCCGCGAAAACATTTCTTCTTTACGTCGTGCCGTTTTGGAGTTAAAGCCGCAAAGCTGTTTTTGAGTGCTGTAAGTGAATTCTTTCGTGCGGTACTTTTTTTTGACTGACAAGTTGGATTTATTGTTTCATGTGCAATTGTAATGATAATACGGCAGGTGTATTAGTACTGCAACACACCCTTAAGTGTGCAATATCAGAGTTTTTTAGTTTAAGGGCAAAAGAGGTTTAAATGACAGGAGGCGCTGTCGGGACGGTTGAAACAGTGTTTAAACCGTCCCGACAGCGCGTCCTGCACGTTAAACCTGGTCATAGCCTATACTGTTCATAGATTCATATACTGTTTCTAGACTTGTGTTTCTTTTAATGCAAATTAATTTTCAATTACAAAACACATGCTATCTCTGTAATAATCATCAATTGTCCAATCTTCAATCTTCAATAAATTTAATTTATGGTCTTCTGGTTGACCTCGTTTTCTTCATAATAACAGGCTATTCAACTAGCAAACACTCAATATGACTCAAGGAAGAAATGTAAGGAAATTAATTGTAAACGGATTTGTTTATCTTCGTCAAAATAGCCTATTAGAAAGATTACAAAATGCGCATAGGCTTATAGCCGATTATTTATTGGGCGACAGAACAAAAATGGTTAATATGAACCTTTAAATTAAAATAAATTACAAAATATGTTTGTAACAATATGTACATAAGTTACTTGTCAGATATTGTTCACAAAAATAAGCATTAGATGAATAGTTGCCGTTTAAACTGTTATGTTTCATCCGTCCCACCCCTGTGTTTCAATCGTCCCGCACAGGCGGGACGATTGAAACAAAGCACAACTCCTGTTCAAAGTCAAATTTTACTTAAATCATTCTATATTTGTACCGAATAACACATGATACTAAGAGAACACATATGTGAGATGTTAATCACAAAAAAATAAAAAATCTATCTGTAACCTTATCTTAGAAAACGACATTTATCTGAAAAGTGTTTCAACTGTCCCGGCTCTCCCCTACTAGTTAAAGGAGGGAGGATTGTAGTGGGAGCACTGGGGTGTCAGGTGTGACTGTGGCAATGGCAAATGGTTTACATGGCTCATGGGTCAGGTAGGAGGGCCCCTTAACAGAATTTTGTTTAAGGCCCAAGGGAGGTCAGGATCGGCTCTGCCTACACCCAAATAGTCTATTGAAAAAATGACATGTGATCTAGGACCTTTATACAGTGCATGCCATTGGAAAGACTGTTCTATCTGGACCAAGGTATATTACGCTAAAAGCATGCTACTTTTTCCACAAGCCTGATGAATGTGACTGCGGCAACATTTTATTCTAGTTATTGCACTTATTGCAGCAGTTTATAAATAACATGAATGTGCTAAAAGCCCCTTATACATAAAAGGCATTTTAAAAAAAAAAAGCAAAAAAAAAAGAAGCTGTTTAAATGTAACAAAAGTAAATTATGTTAGTTTTAATAAAAAATAACCCCCTAGGACATAAAAGTGCCCAGACGGAGGAAACCTCTATCTACGGAATCCCTCTTTTATGACTCACTTCTGGTTAGCTTCTGATAACTTTTTTCCCCTGTATTTTTCCCTGTTTATCTCAGAAAAGAGGTTATCAAAGAACTGTGAGGAATGTAACAGAAATAAGTGGCAACAGAGGAGAATGCAAAGCTTTTAATAAAAAAAAGGTGTAAAGTGTCTGAATGTTAGATAAAGGAAATCAGTTCTGCACTGGGGCCCATGTGGAATAATATAAAAATACAGAGCAGGTGTAAAGCAAGTGTAAACGTTGCCATTGTGTTCCATTTTTAACATAATGCTGTTTAAAAAGTAGGCAAAGTGTGATAGAAATTTCAGTGATAACCATACTCTTAAAATAACTTTGTTAAAGGTACACTTTGCAACTGTTGGCGCTAAAGTGGTAATAAACAAAACTGCATTACAAGATAAATTGAATTTGAGCAAAAATAAACTCTGGAATTTAATTTTGGTTATACTTTCAAAATAAGTTTTATATTATTTGGGTAATATTAATATACTATTACTATGAGCAATGATTGAAAGATGATCAAATAAGCTCTACTTCAACATTTAAGCATTTGGTAGACACTTTTATAAAAACAACAACTTACTTTCTCTAGTTGAGTCACAAGAACTGTACAGATGTTGAGGAGACTCAATGAAGAGTTGAACTTGGCTCAATGGATTCTAGTAAGTTCTGTGAACTATCAGACTATTTTTTGACGAAAATCTCTCAATAATGTTGTCGTTTGTATGCAGAGACTGTTACAGTTAGATAACTAGTGCTGGCAGCATGAGAGCTAAACATGCTCCACCCTTCCAGCTCTGTGCATATCCTTCCTTTCACTTCTGAAACCACATTGCCATTTCAATGGCCAAAAAATAAAATAAAAAAATCTGCAGACTGTGAAAACAATGAAGCAGGATTTGATGAAGGTTGAATACTGAGAATATGGTACCAGTGACTCATTTCTCTCGCTCTATCTGTCTGTAGAGCTGTTAGAAAATGTACTTTGACATTTATATTTACATTTATGCATTTGGCAGGTACACATTTACATTCTTATCAGTTCTCAGTTCTTGTGAACTGAGAAAATGAACATGAACACTTCTGATGAAAGGTCTCATTCTGTTTATGGCAGAATCACATTACTCTGGCCTGGCCTTCTAATATGCTCTGTAATCTTTGGAATGGGAAACAGCTGTCTCTGAATGTAAGAAACCAAAACGGCATGGCAGGAGTAAATGTGGGTGGATGTACGAGAAAGAAATCCTTTGTTCGCATTTGCTTTCATTACACCATCCTGTCGTCTCTTCTTCCTTTCTTACCTCCTCCTCCTTCTCTATGTCTCCTTTAAAAAATATTCAACTCCTATGCAGGTGATCAAAATTTAAGAGTGCTTTTGAATAATTGAAGAGCAGAATAATAATCGCATGGCATAGCAAGCTGTGGCTGGAGAAGATAGGTTCATTCTGGCCCTAAAGGCTCCGTCAAACTCACTTTGTCATGCATATCAAGCCTTGAGCCCCAACCTGATCTCACTGTTTAAAGGAAACTGGAATTTCTGCCCAGATCTTTTCTCTTTTAAGCTATCTTGTCAAAGTTTGATAAAGTGTTACTGGCATTAAAGCTTTTTTTTAATTAAGTTTGCTTGCTGAAAGCAGCACACTTATTGTTCTTCTTAAGTTTTCTTCTTCTTCTTCTTCTTCTTATTAAGTGTGCTTGCTAAAAGCAGCACACTTATTGTTCTTCTTAAGTTTTCTGATTATTATTATTATTATTCCCGGGAGAAAAATTTTGGCCAGCTCCTGCGCCTAGGCCCTTTGAGACAGAGACACCGTTCCAACTTTAAAACGTCCGGTCAGTACCGGTGTAAGTTGCTCGCGAAGATGACATCACGAGTCCATGTCGTTTGTCCGCCATATTGGATTGAACAGAAAGCGAATCTAAAGTTTCACAGGTCACAAATTTGGTCCGAACCTCACGAAACTAGACGTCCATGATCCTTGGACTAAGCCTCACAAAAGTTACTAGAAGGATTTTTGATTTTCGGAAGCGTTTGCCCGTCACAGCCAAACGAAATCATCGGCGTAGTCGCCAAACAGGAAGTCGTCCATATCTCAGGAACTATGTCACGTATCGAAACCAAACTTTGTACATGAACTCGGGACTCCAATGTGAGGAAGCACAAGATCTGTTTTTTTTTATTTTTTTTATTTTTATTTCTGGCTAATAGACAAACCCATTTACCTATGTCTATGCAAGAGTTTCACCTCACACTTTTAATGTTAATGCATTTAGACAGTAGGTGGCACTGTTGTATTACATTTCACAGAGCTGCCAAGTCAGTGTATATACTGCATTCGTTTTTACTAGGTTTGTCTTAATAAATGCAGGCATGAATTTCGTTTTTTGCATTGGTCTAATTTAATTATCTTCATTTATTAATATATACAGATTTGTATGCATGAATTGTGCATTTCCAGTTCTCAAAGCAGTTAATAACAAAAAAAACAAACAAACACTTTATACAAAATACATCATGCTCTTCTTCGCTAACCGAACAAACAATTCATTGTCTGTGGCTGTGTTTGTGCACACGGGAAATATGCTGCGCATAACAATAGAAAACAAGGAGAAACGCGCAGTCACATGCTCAAACAGTGCGTTCCATTTGACCGTAAGTGGACTGCGAAGTGGACTTCACAGGGTTTTCCGCCATCTTAAGTTAGATTCTAATCCGAAGGGAGCGAACATGTTCAGTTCGAAGGGCACTGCGCACGGCATAGGGAATAAGGGAACATCGATACATCACTTCACAGGAAGTGGAGAGCGATGATCACTCAACTGTCATTTCGCGCACCACGTCATCACCAGTCAGAACGGTCATAACTAACGATGGAGGAGTTTACGTATGTGTGTAAGTATTCATACATTTCGCCATTGTTATACAAATGACAGTATTTTAACGGTTATTGTTGTGAATATTACATATACTATTTTTGATGATTATAATTTACCTCAGTGAATGCAGCCAGCTTAACTAGTTTGTGAAGTAAAGTGATTTTATTTTAGGTAGTTGTAAAATAGTGCAATATAATTGTAAATATATAATATAATAATAAAAATTAAAATATGAATGTAGTCCTATGTATATTTATGTTATATCATAATCTGCGCGACTCCGTCGTTTACTTTCTTTGATGACATTTGCAGGGCGTTTCAAATGAGCGGTTATTGTCAGTGAAGTCCACTTCAACTGATATACCGTGCTCAGGGAGTAGGGGAGCAGTGAACACTGCGTATGGACCCTGTCGAATGGAACGCACATTAGATGTGTAAAAACAAGTGGAAAGCGCGAGCGCGCCGCTGTCTCCTTTCCACAAGCGCTTGTTCTCCTGTGGCGTCTGCGCTCTCCATGATGACAAGAGCTGTGTCTGAAATCGCTCCCTATCCACTATATAGTGCACTATTTAGGGTGTCGGCCATTTTGTAGTGGTGTCCGAATTCTGAGTGAACGACATCATTCCCTACATTCTTCACTACTTTTACCCACAATCCTCTCTGAATTCGAGTGTACATACGATGTACACTTGCTGAGACACTATTTCCCACAATCCAACACGATAAGGCGATAGAGCGCGAATGAAAAATAAACAAAAATGTCACCATGGCAACGGTGCACGCGAGTTAGAAAACAATCATTTATAAGACCAGACGCCTGGTTATTTATTTATATATACCGTTATATCTATATTTGAATAAACAAATGTGTTGTGTAGTGTTTTGTTCTCTTTTATTTTCACATATAAATGTAAAAAGTAAATAAATATGACAAGCAAGTGTTTTTATTATCTTTTTTTTAAATCAAATAACGCAATAAACGTGAAAAATACATACATAAAATTGTTACATATAATTCATACAGCCAAAAAAAGGAAATATTAAAGATGGGTAGGTAATGTTTATGACAAATTGTCCGAGCTCTCTGGTGCGTGATAATTATGTCAGCGTCCGAATTCTTTGCTGATGTAGTGCACTCAACTGCCATTCACTATGTAGGGATTAGTGAATGAGTGAGCGGTTTCAGACACAGCTAAGGAAGTATCAGCAAAAGATTAATAGATTTCTAGCCCTTGCATTAGCTTTACTACTAGCTATATTTATGGAGATGAAAAATAATAAGGCGCCCTGTACAGCTATGATCAGCTGTTCGGCCGAGCATTCAATGTTTACACTGCGAGCTGATCAGTTGGTTCGTTGCTGCCGCGCTCTATCACTCGCACACCATACAGAGCAAATTGTTTTTTAATGTTTCAATTTCGTGATTAAAATTACATAATTTGGAAGCGGATAATTTCTTCACAAACAGCTCATTATGACTCAATGTTAGAATGCTGCACCTACACTCGATAGTGTGAATAAGATCAGCGCAACGCAGACCACTGCATTGACAGCGTGAAACATATGATCTGTCTACAGCCAGGGCTCAGCGGAAGACAGAAAATGCCGGTCCAGCGCTGATTGAGGAATTAAATTCGAAAATAAAAGACAGTTTGACATCTTTTTTCTCGCATCTCGCATTCTCGCATTTTTTCTCGCATCTCGCATCTATCCACTACCTGCTAACGTTAGTGCACTGCACCCGAGCAAGCACACTTTGCAGTTCCTCCGGAAATGCATTTTTCTAGTTGATATACTAGTATGGTTTAGCATCTACATCAAGATGTTAGGTCTGGTAACTCACCATAGACACGGCTCAATCCGAAGGGCGGGATAAACGGCTGTCTTTCAAATTCCCTCTGCATGCAATAGGACAGCGCTTCAACCAACCAGAGCATTTTCCCAACAGCGGAGCTAGCGTTAGTTGATAGATTCAACTTGTGAATCTGGCCGGCAAAACTACGAACACATCTTACTTAAATCGTTCTTTGCTCTTTTCTCAAAGAAAAACTTAACTCCAAGTCCTCCAGAGTTGCGGCCAAAGCCGATTCGAAAGACTGTTCGCCAGCAGCAGCCGCCATTCTTTGTTTTCAAGTAGCAGGGAACTGTCGCAACTCTGTCGTCATTATGTTAAGCCTGCCCCGCCTACTCTATACACGATGTGATTGGCCTGACCCAATTTAGGTTTTTACAGCTCCGAAAGTCAACGGAGATTTGCTAGACTACCCTGGCTGCAAAATAAATTTTGCTGCCGCTAGGGTGCGTCTAGATTTCTAGGCTAAGTATGGTTATCAATATTTTGAAAAGTTTTAGTAATTGTGTTGTTTCTGTCATTTTTATTGTCTGTATAGTTTTTTTTTTATATACATTTTTATGTTAACGTTTTTGTTATTTAGTTTCAGTTCAGTTTTATTTAATTTCAAGTAACTTTTTTTATGGTGTTAGTTTTAGTTAACTGTAATAGCCCTGGTTTTCATGACTGCTTCTCAAAGTGAGTGGTGCTAAAAGTGTGTTCCTTTTGATCCAAAACAGATGAACGTGAATCTAGCAAAATTTTATTACATTGATTGTTGTACGTATGGCGGCAGTTCGGAAAATAAATGTCAGGAGAGTGACGCTAAAATGGTCAACAGCGTAAAAACAGCATACTATCTAAACCTAACTGATAGGGTTAACAAAAACAAATGGGAGATAAAAACGTATTAGCAGAAGCAACCAGACTGTAAAAAATCTTTTATGATTTTATAGTAGGCTACATGCCATGTTAGCTTGCTTCTACAAGTCTCTGAGCAGAGGCCGCTCACTGAGACAGTGGGAGGAGCTTGATGTCCAGCTCCTCCTCTGGATGTAATGGGCGAAACTTGAAGGTCCAGCCACGCCCTAACTCTAAACTTTACCCTATCCCTAAATGTAACTAGGTCAAACTCCACCCATTATGTCCACATTGCGTGCCATTTGACCCATTTGACACTGCAGTGAGCACCACTTGTACCAGAGATGATGTGGGTTCTACAACTCTACATCCAGTTAGGCAAATCCAAAAGAGTTGTGACGTGACTTTATCAGTTAGTGTTTCCAGTGGCTGGAATTTTGTCAGTCAAAAGTAGTCGATCTCCGAATGCAACATAACATGAGGAAAGTAAAGATGGAAAGCTCCTAAAGCTTGTTTCCATATAAATTCACAGATATTTTTTTTTAATGTAAGTTATCATGCTTTTCATTGAAATTACAAGTTCATGACATTTCTTCATATGGAGTCAGTTCATTACGTTGCATTCGGAGATCGACTACTTTTGACTGACAAAATTCCAGCCACCGGAAACACTAACTGATAAAGTGAGTCGGACAAAACCTTTCTTTTTAGTAAACTCTGTGTACACAAACAATGTAATCAATGCTCAAGTTCATGTGTAGAGCCCCTGGCGATACTTTGAGCACAGTTTTATTTTGTGTCAAGCCTTCTTAGTGTTTTAAAAATAGCGATTTTGATGCTATCATAGTCGTGCCCCAAGCACTCCTATTCAAAAGGCATTTTGACCTAAAACGAAAATACAGTCAATTTTCCATTCTAATTATGCTTTTACACAAAAGTTTGACTCGGGTAGATTAACAAAAAGAGCCTAAGTTAAATTTTGCCTTGAGTTACCCTTTAAACATACCTATGTCACATGACCTGCTTTCTGGAAAACCCCCAGAGATTTCTGTCCCTCCATTGAAAGTCCATTGTGCTTCAAAAAGTTCATGAAGACATTGTAAAAGTAATCCATATGAATTGAGTGGTTAAATATTAAGTGGTTAAGACTTCTGTAGAGATAAATGATTTGCATGGTGAACAGATTTAATTGAGGCTTTTATTCACATACAAACATTGATCAACGCACAAACATAGAGCACATCAACTATGTTCAACGGCAGTTCAAACATGTTTTACACGCAAGTACTAATGTATAGGATACAATATTGTACAACTACAATATATCAAAAGAAGGAACAGAGCCTGTACTTTTAAACAAACAAACTACAACAAACATTTTATTTTAGCTTCATGCATTTTGTTTTTCTTAAATATGGGCAAGTTTTGCATTTTGGTCAAAGACTATGTTCGGATCGGATTCAGAACGATGATATCAAGCATAAATCAAGAAGATTGAGTCCATCAAACCCCCCAAAGCTTGAACAGTCGTATACCTCTTCGTGGGTTTGACATTTCATTCAGTTCTGATTAATGATCGCGTTAGCTTACATGTGAGTAAGTAATGCTTTTCTATCGCTTGTGTCTGCTTCATTTGTTTTTGGATCTGGAGATGCTGTACTATTTCAGAAGATCAGTAATAGAGCCCCCTACCGTATAACAGTGAAAATTCCGTCAATGGCAAGAAAAGAGTTAATTACTGTGAATTACTTCTTACTTTTTTAAAGCCTAATTGTTTAATATGGTTTTCTTTGCAAGAATTTCTATCAGAATTTTAATCAGGCTTTTTTCATTATTACAACAGTTGTGTCACCCTGACATTTCTGATTTTATGCACCCAAAAATATCAAAGAAGATTCAAGTCATTGAATGTATTAATATATATTTTTATAGATAAAAACAAAAACAACAACAACAACAACAAAAAAAAAAAAAAAAAACAAAAAAAAACTGTCAAGCCCAGCGGTATTGTGGCTGAAACAACAAGGAGATCTGTCTTTTCTAGGCACACATAGGCACAGGTAGGCATGCATTCACAAACAACAATGCCCTGGACCATCTGTGATGTCATGCTGAGTTGCGGAGGCTAGAATCTGAGCTGCTTGACTGGGGTGTAAGCCAGACTGAACAACCAGAGGAGAACTCATTCAGCTTTGGTATACACACAAGAACAGTCCTAAATTGAACTTGCCATGTCTAGCCATCGGCCCTTAGCCCACGACCCTCACAATCCACTTTACACCCATTTTCCTTTCTCATTAGGGCCCAAGCCCTGAAAGGGCGAACGTATGTGTGAAAGGTACTTATATAGATCTCATCAGGCCGAACAACTTTCATGCTCTAAGTTTTACGTCAGCCCAACACGAAGTCGGCTATTATGGGTTTGAGACATTGAGGATGCTAAATTGCGGACGGATTTTTGATATCTCGAACGGTTTGGCCGTGGTGAGGAAACGAATTTATGGCGAATAAGGGACACAGGAAGTGTATTATAACTTCAGCATACATTAACTGATCTTGGTGAAACTTCAGCAGTGTGTCCATTGTAAGAGGCCGATCACATTGATGTGACTATTGTGAGTCAAAGTTATAGCGCCACCAACTGGCAGCAGGAAGTGTGTCACTTTCAAAATGCTTTGAAATCACTGTCTTATTTTTTACCCGATTTGCTTCAAACTTTATGTGTATAATGTAAACACACGGCAGATGTAGACCTGTGAAAGGATTTTTGATATCTTAGATACTGTTGCCGTGGCAACGCATCAAACTTTAATATTCTTTTCGGATGCTTTTGAGACTCTTAGCATGCTTGAAATTGGATGAAACTCGACAGACACATCACACTTATTAGCCAGTAGACATGTGAAAAGTTTCAGAAACGGGCGTGGCAGGGGAGCTCAAGAGCGCCCCCTTGAACGGGGTCTGAAAACTTGGTCCATATATCAAACACGCTTGCATGAATTAATATGAAACTCGGTACACATATTCATACTTTGCACGTGACGTCACAAGTACTGGCTGGCGGGCAAGAACGTCGTTCTCCAGCAACGAAACCCAGTAAACTAATCAAGGATCTTGCCAGGACGTCGCCAGTTTTACTATACAAAGTTGGTGTTTTGAGGTGTAAATGACATGCCAGATAGTTGTTGTGCGATTGGATGCACTAACCGCAGATGAGATAAGCAACCTTCACAGTATACACGTATGTGCAGTGATCATTCCATCACTCCATCAAAGGTAATTTCAGCATTTGTTTGAATACAATGGGTGTATGATCATGTAATTAATCGTGTCTTTAAGTTACCCTGTAGTTTCGTCAATCAACACCACCAGCTGGTTCGGCGAGTCAGCTGTTTGTGTTATGAGTCTAAGCTACGCTAACTGTACGTTCACACCGCGCCAGCAGCGGGAAAATTCATTGAAAATGAATGACTTCCAGGCACTTTGACGCTCTCGCCGGTGGCAGTGTGAATGCACAGTAACAGCTGTCATCTTTTGCTAACAACAACAAAAGTGTGTGATAGGTTGTTTTGAGGTTTGTGATATCTATAGTTTTCAGTGAGAACCAGAGATGACCCAACAGTAGAGCTAGATTATTTACGGAGGAATTATTACTGCTCGATTATCTTAAAAAACCTTGTCTGCTTTACACAATTTAGCTACCTTGGAGTTAATCCTAGTCCATAGTTATGCAGCTAGCTCGCTAACAGACTTGATAGCTAGTAGAAAGACCTGGAACTACAGGACTCTACGTTGAAAATACCCGTTTGTTGCCCGCCAGGTATCCATGGTAGTCACGTGACTGCAAAGTATGAATAGATCTCATAGGGCCGAACAACTTTCCCTCGGTCAAGTTTTACACCAGCCCAACAGGAAGTCGGCTATTATGGGTTGTTTGGAAAACGCTTGCTGTGGAATTTGATGTCCTCCTCCTAGAGAATTCATCCGATCCCGACCAAACTCGTTGTGCATGAAGTCAAGACATCGAGGATGCTAAATTGCGGATGGATTTTTGATATCTCGAACGGTTTGGCCATGGCGAGGAAACGAATTTATGGCGAGAAAAGAGAAACAGGAAGTGGTATAACTTCTGCATACATTAACTCAGGGGTGTCAAACTCATTTTCACCCTGGGCCATATTAACATATTGTTAAAGGGATAGTTCACCCAAAAATGAAAATTCTGTGATCATTTACTCTCCCTCAAGTTGCTCCAAACCTGTATGACTTTCTTTCTTCTGCTGAACACAAAAGAAGATATTTTGAAGAAAGTCGGTAACCAAATGTCTGATGGACCCCATTGACTTCCATAGTAGGAAAAAAAAAATACTATGGAAGTCAATGGGGACCAGCAACTGTTTAATTACCAACCTTCTTTAAAATATCTTCTTTTGTGTATAGCAGAAGAAAGAAAGTCATACAGGTTTGGAACAACTTGAGGGAGAGTAAATGATCACATAATTTTCATTTTTGGGTGAACTATCCCTTTAAATAACTCTCTCTGCCTTTGTCATCCAAGTGGATGCTGCACATTAGTGGTGGTTGAGGTGATTCCCCCTTCAATGTAAAGCGCTTTGAGTACCTAGAAAAGTGCTATATAAATGTAACAAATTATTATTATAAATTGTTTGATAATTATTTATTCAAGTGTACAAATACAGCAAATGCATTCACATAAATGTAAAATATATGCAAGCACATTTCTATGTTTTATTATAACATAAATCCCTTTAATTTATCAGGTTAAGAAACCTGCATTACTCCATCATTCAAATATCATACTTTTCAAGTGAATAACAAAGACAAATTAATCATTAAACACAAGTTATTAAATCAACTTTGTTCAAAACTTTGTCACAGTTGAGAGGGGCAGAACTATGGTCCAACACATACAGTAAGTGTGAGATGCTAAGAACGTGTGACAGATGTGGCATTTTACAAAAACAAAAGGCTACAGACAGCCTTGCAGAGGGCATATCCAATCCAACTAATGAGATATGGTTTTGATTACAGTAAACATTTTGCTGCATGGACACATACACCTGTAAACACACTGAATACATTGCTTTATACACAAAATAGTATGTGTAATTAACTCAAAATGGCAATAAGGGTTGTCTCAGTTCACAACTATATTGGTCAAGTTCTGAGTGAAGTTGATGAGGTGATGCTGCTTGACCTCAACACACCAAAGATCCTTTCTCAACCTAGTAGCCTACCTACACCATATTCCACACCATCCTCATCCATTTCATGTTCTGAAAATAACAAACACAAAACAAAATTCAAGCTCAACCATTACATTCCACACGTTACACTGTACTTATTCGGTTGAAATATTTTTTTATATATTTGCAATTCAGGTTTATAAAAATGCTTACCTATTTGTTTTCTGGCTGGATGTCTGACTTTAGGTCTTGTGCTGTAGCAATCCGTAAAACAGCGTGGAGGTTGTCATCGTTGATGCGTGATCTGTGCTTGGTCTTGTTTAGATTAATTATTGAAAACATCTGTTCGCACAGGTAGGTGCTCCCAAACTTGGACAGAACGTGCGCGGGCAGCATGAAGCCGGAGCTGTGGCATCAAAGCAGGGGGCAGTAGGTGGTAAAAGTCCTCGATTGCAACATCCTGAAACTTTGCTCTCAGGCCACTATTGCTTTGAAGTTCTATTAACTCCATCTGAAGGAGATGGGGCGCACTGTCGACGTCAGCGGCGAAAGGATTGGCAAAGATGGCAAAGCCTGGGTGCTGTGTTTTAAAGTCAGAGAAGCGCCGATCAAATTCATTAATTAACCGGTTCACTTTGGTGGCCAACCGAGTGCATGAAAAAGCACCAGACTGAGGCAGAGATGCTCTGACAGACAGGAAAGTGGGCAAGATTATCCTGTTCCAGCTGGGACTTCCACATGTGCAGTTTACGCTGGAAAGCTGTGATCATGTTGGACATCTGCGTGATGACTTGTTTGCGTCCCTGCAGCCTCTGATTCAGTTGGGCGAGATGCTCCGCTAGGTCACACAACATAGCAAAGTCACACAGCCAGTTTGGATCGCGCTCCTACTCAGCCACCTTACTTCTGTATGGTACGGCACATCTCCATGCTCCGAGCCCACCTCCTTTAAAAACAGCTGGAACTGGTGGTGATTCAGGCCACGCCCTCGAATGAAGTTCACTGTTTTCACGAATGTGGTCATTATATCATCCAGTTCCAGAACCTTTCCACACAGAGCTTCTTGGTGGATAATGCAATGATAAGTTATCAGAGGTGTGTGGCAGTTACTTTTTTGCATTTTCTCCTTCACTAGTCCAACCAAGCCTGCTTTTTCTCCACACATCGCAGGTGCGCCATCGGTAGTTAGCCCCACCAACTTTTCCCAAGGTAATTTAGTTTTATTTACGGACCTCTCCACCGCATCAAAAATGTCCTTCCCCTTCGTCGTCCCATGCATTGCAGCTACATCCAAGAGCTCCTCACTGATAGTGAAGTCTGCTTTCACGCCTCTTATAAAAATGGATAGTTGCGCTGTATCCGTGTTATCTGTACCCGCTGTATCCGTGTTATCAGCTAATGAAAAAGTCTGGTAACTGCGTGTCTCTTCGGCCAGCTGTGTTGTCAGATTGCCTGCCAGTTCCTTAACTCGGTCTGCTATGGTGTTTCTTGACAAACTGACATAAAAGTCTGTATCTGGTCGGGGCACACCTGCTCACATACCTTTAGCATGCTACTCTTTAAAAATGCTCCCTCTGAAAAACACTTGGAAGCGTGGGTGATTTCTTCAGCCACAATAAAGCTAGCTTTCACGGCTGCATCATTTTTTGCTGTGGCTTTTGTGAACATATTTTGCTGCAATTGCAGTCTGCCTTTCAATTCTTGGACAATTTTATGTTTTTCTTGGAGACTAGAGTTAGCATACTTCGCTCCGTGTTTGGTGTCAAAATGCCGACGTAAATTGTATTCCTTCATTGCCGACACTGCCTCGCCACACAGAAGACATACCGGTTTTTCTCCTTGAAGTACAAACATGTATTCACTTTCCCATCGTTCTTTAAATTGCCTTCCCTCTGCATCAATTTTTCTCTTTTTGGACATTTTGGGGTTATTTATAGCTCTTTCTCAACTCCACCACTAGTTAAACGCGTCGCCGATATGAAAACACTGCTATCTAGCGGCAAGATGACGTCATTTTGCGGGTCACAAAATCGACATGCATTGTGGGGGATGTAGTTTTTGGTCAATGTACGCTGTAAAGCACTTTATTTTAAGACAATCATATGCCTTTTGAGCTCGCACTGGCCACATAAAATGACAGGGCGGGCCGGAAATGGCCCAGCGGGCCTTGTGTTTGACACATGTGCATTAACTGATCTTGATGAAACTTCAGCAGTGTGTTCGTGGTAAGAGGCCGATTACATGGATGTAACTATTGTGAGTCAAAGTTATAGCGCCACCAACTGGTAGCAGGATGTGTGTCACTTTCAAAATGCTTTTGACAAAAGTGGGGGGGTTACTTTTACCCACAGTTACAAAAATCAGTAAGTATATTGGTCTCATCGAGCTGGACAACTTTAAAGTCATTAGCTCCGACCAACAGGAAGTCAGATATTTTGGTTTGAATGTAGATTTTTTTGGATATTTCAGACTCTGAGTTTACGACTCAGACTCTAAAATATGTGATATGAAAAAAAGGCAATAAAAAAAGAGCGCCAATCGTCCCGCTAGCAGGACGTGACAGTTAATTAAACCTGTTTTTCCTGAAAATCATAGCGATCAGCCGACTTCAGATAACCATAACTTTTGTTACCAACAAACGATGAAATAAATAAAAACAGGGCTTTAAACCAGTTTTAATATGGTATCAAAACCTGTAATAGGTAAAATTTCACCATGTGATGGGTTTTCCCAGATCGCATCACAAATAGTTTTGCAACTAAAAAAGCTACATGACATTTCTCAGTATTGAGGTAGTAACGTCACTGTTCTTGAAGCAGATAAATGAAAACTATTTTTCATTTTTTTCGAATTTTGCTACTAGTAGAGATGCTTACTCTGGAAATCCAGAGTTCTCGCGAGAGCACAAGTTGAATTTGCTCAGCGAGTTTACTCTGGCGTCGAGTATTGATGCTCATTAAATATGCCCTTGTATCCGAGCTGCACCAATCACATCTTGTTATCTGATATAGGCGGGCCAGAGGCGAGATGACGACAGCGCTGTGACGTCAAAGTCATTAGTAAACATTGCAAGATGGCTATGGATGAACACCAGTTGTTTGAAACGGCTTTGGCCGCTACAATGAATGAGTTAGACTTGGCTTTTTATTTAAAAGAGGAAAAGAAGACGGCGCTCGAATCGTTACTTTGCAAGAAGGGCGTTTTTGCTGTTTGCCGACCGGATACTGCAAAATTCTAATCTACCAGTTAGCTCCGCTGGTAGCTAAGCGTATGGGGCTTGTTGTGATTGGTCGTAGTGTTATCCAATTGCGTGCAGTGAGATTTTCAAATGCATGCTTGGTGCCGCCCCTCGAGCTGGCCGATTTTCAGTAGTCGATGCCAGACCTTTAATCTTTCAGATTTAGGTCTGGATTTCCAGGCTAAGAGATGCTGCTGTCGACCACTGTTTAGAGACACACAGACTTTGTTAAATTAACACATTGCTCTCTTGCTCAAACTCAAATTCAAAATAGCTTTATTGGGATGACTGTAAGTAATACAATTGTAACGAGTGGGGGAAGAGATGGCAGAGAAGTAGATACAAATGAGCAGTATGAACAAGGCAAAGACAGGAAGACCAGGGAACAAGGGTAGAAAAAAAAAACACACATCCACAGCTAACGTTAATTGACAAGGAACAAGGGAAAAACAAGGGCTATACACAAGGGGTACACAAGTAGTTAACAAGTCACACCTATGAACAATCCAGACAAATCGACATGAAAAACTACAAACATGGCACTAGAAACAGGGAATACAACAAAGGTCCTGAAAAGATTTCATTGAATTATTAGAAAAATGCATCGTGATAGCATGACCACCTCAGGTGTGCATCATTTTTAATTCAACGGCCCGTTGTCAATTATTCCTCACATAATGTACACTAAATGCAATTATTACACTGCTCTCTGAAATGTTAGATTCTGACTGGTCATTTGCAACATTCCAAGGTCAGTTATTCTTCGATAACAGTCGTAGTCAATAGTAACGCAGTATAATGACCGCCCATCCAGGTATTTGGGGCGAATCACACCACGGACTCTTTTTCTCTCAGCTATCAACTGTATTTACTGAAAAATTAAACTGATGGACTTAAGTATTAATAGTAGGCCACTGGTAATATTGTTGAAGTGTTTATATTGTTAGTAGAATGATTGTTTTGTGAATTGTACTGGATAATAAGTTAATAAACAGCTAAGATTCTAAAATGTAAACAGGTAAGATTGTAAAAACGATTTCTTCTCAAATCAATATTTCATGTCCTCATCATGATTTATATGGTGAAAAGCGTAGTAAGTGATACGATTGTACATTTATCCATTCAATGTCTCTTGTTTGAACTTGTTTGTTTGTCTAGGCTCAAAGCTGCTTGCTAGGAACTTTTTCTTTGCGCAAGCTTTGCGTCCGACTGAAAGGGAAACTCTAGTTCTGTGTGAAGACACTGCACTCATGAAGACACTGCACAAAAAAAGAGTAGACAACCCACTGTAGCATAGTTGCTAGGCTTTATTTGTTCCATAGAAATAAAGTTTAGAAGAGCATGTTTGAAACTTGTCTTGCAAGGCTATAAAACATACTCGGTTACTAACGTAACCTCGGTTCTCTCTAGAAGAGGGAACGAGTACTGCGTAATATCTTACGCTAGGGGAAAATCTCTTTTCCGCGAGATATTGAAGCCAAAAATTATCCTTAATTTTGAAATAATGTAAAATGCGTTGCGGCAGCATGCAGACATAGGCAAGACGGCTCGCGCGCCTATTGGCTGCCCTGCGGCAACTGCAGCAGCCTATCGAGAGAGGCTGATTGTCAGATCCAATGGGGGCGCTTCGCGCCCACTGCGTCACGTCCCGCCGAAACAGGCATGGCTTGGGCCTAGAAATACAGCTCGACAGGCAGATAGAATCTGGTTTTTCAATCGCCGAAGCGAACCAGAGCATTTTGCAGGTACGGCAAAGATATGCAGTACTCATTCCCTCTTCTAGAGAGAACCGAGGTTACGTTAGTAACCGAGTACGTTCTCTTACGAGAGGTCTCTCGTACTGCGTAATATCTTATGCTAGGGGAACACAGTGTAAAACGCCTTGCATGCCGAGACCCAACACCAAAGTCCCAAGGGCAGGTGCCCGGGGCTCATGCATGATCACCAGGGACTCGCAGAGAGTCCGGGAAAGAGGGGCTAGAACAGCATCATTCCCGTAATAAGTAGCGTCCTATAAGGAGAAAATTATATCAATAGCGTTCCACACAGTCAGGGCGAAAAAACTCGGCCTGAACTGATGAATATTAAGGGTCTTACACACTGCCCATAGAGTTATTTAATCGATCAGCGAGCAGCGCTCAAGCAGTTTCAGTATTCTGAGCCGATAGCATCGTGGACGCCGTAAAAACGGCGTTTGTGTGCAGGCAAACGGGCTGTAGTACCGGCTTGTTTTCTGCAAAATACACTGGAACAGTCGCATTTTCTGGAACTGAACGAGCGAGAAGTTTTGGTGGAAGTCTGGCCGCAGCGGGACTTGAGCACCGTCGTTTTCCTAGGCTGGGAGCTTCAAGCAGACGGCTGTTTTGAGCGGCCTGCTGTGGAGCTGGATCGCTTAGGCAGAAAGTGTTTCATGGCCTGTGACGTTTTCTGCACCTCAGCGAATCTATCCGTGAAATCCTTGACGGACGATCCAAAGAGGCCGGCAGAAGAGATGGGGGCGTCGAGGAACGAGGTGCGCTCTGAGTCCGACATCTCAGAGAGCGTCAGCCATAAGTGTCTCTCCGCTACGGTGAGAGAGGCTATGCTCCGCCCTATGGCCTGTGCAGCGGACTTAGTGGCGCGAAGAGCTAGGTCCGTGGCGCTCCTTAAGTCCGGCACGCTGATAGCTCCCGGTCCTTCCTCATCCAGCTTACGGAGAAGGTCGGCCTGGAAGATCTGCAGGATGGCCATTGAGTGCAACGCAGATGCAGCCTGTCCAGCGGCGGTGTAAGCGCTGAAGTCGTGTGGCAAGCTTTCGATGGTAGCGCTATCTTAGCACACCGTCCAGCGGAGGGCGGGCAAAGATGGGTCGCTACAGCTTCTTCCACAGGAGGAAGAGAATGGTATCCCTTGTCTTTAGCACCGTCCACCACGGAGAATGCTGCTGAGACAGAAGTACACATTCTGGCTGAGAAGGGGGCGTTCCAAGACTTTGCGACTTCTTCGTGAAGCTCAGGAAGAAAAGGCGCGGGTCTTGAAGATGGCGAAACGCGGTCCCCTTGCAGGAAACATCCATCCAGCCGGTTGTGTGCAGGCTCCACGGGCGCCGACCACTCAAGGCCGAGGCTCGCTACAGCCTGTGTGAGCAGACGCATCAGCTCTGCTTCAATGCTGGCCCTTTTCCCAGAAGGCTATAGAGCAGGATAGAGCAGCTGGATAGAGCAGCTGTCATCCTCCACAGATGCGACTTCTTCGTCGTCATCCATGACGGAAGCAGCGGCAGACGGCGGCCACTGTCCGGCAGTGAGAGACTCGGGCGAAGCAGGCGGCGAAGCTGGCGGGCGAACCGGTGAGCTTTTGCAGGTTGGAGGAGGTTCCGGGACCCGCTGAGCACGGCGCTTTTTACGGCGCGGCACCGCAGCGGGCGGAGGTGCAGTCTCTGCGAAAGATGCCAGGCGAGTCCTCAGAGTCACCATGGGCATCAGCTCGCAGTGAGGGCAGCCGCCGTCAGTGAGCGCGAGAGCTGCATGTTCCTCACCCAGGCAGGAAACGCAGATGACATGGCGGTCCCCGTCGCTGAGTGGGGCTCGACACGAGCCACAGAAGGTGCGAGGCATCTTAACAAAGACGCTCGGCTCTTTTAGAAAGAGAGTGTGAGTCGCAGCGGCGAACACACACTAGCAGAGAAAGGATATAATACGCTGGACAGCGTAGCAGGAACGGCGACTGAAGGCGGCGAGTTGTCGGCCAGCGGCTTCAGATGCAAACGGCTCGTTCCGCAGAAGGCTTTCTCAAACGGCGCGGCTTCTTCCTCTCGGGATCCAGCAATGCGAGAGCTTCGCTGAAGAGATGAAAAATCAGATTCTATCAGCCTGTCTATTTATAGGCCCAAGCCACACCTGTTTCAGGGGGACGGGCCTCTCTCGATAGGCTGCTGCAGTTGCCGCAGGGCAGCCAATAGGCGCGCGAGACGTCTTGCCTATGTCTGCATGCTGCCGCAACGCGTTTTACATTATTTCAAAATTAAGGATAATTTTTGGCTTCAGTATCAGAGATGCCACAAATATCTCTGCAGAAAAAAAAAAAAGTACTATGCAATGTAGGCCTACTGTACATATGCATGTATGTATACTATGAATATATAAAGTTCCCTTTAACGGTAAACCCACAGTCAGTATTGTATGTCTAAACATATCAGATGCTTAGGAGGAAGATTGCTGAAATGTGCATACCAAGAATAGTCTGCTATAAATAGTTCTGCTCATTTCAGGTTATTGAGGGCCAAAGCTGAGAGTGATGGGTGATGGACGACTCATTCCTCTCTAGAGACAACCCACGCACAGTTTTGGTATTTTTTATGCATACACACAGAGGAAATGAATCTTAGCACCTCTTTTCTTTCAGTTCCTTGCAAGTACATTTAAGAACTAACCCACATTTCTCACAATGCCACTTTACAGACAATACAGACAAAGTGATACATCAATTTGTCTTAGAGAATTTGAGAGAATGAGACCATATCAGTGGTGTGTGGTGGTCTTATGAAATGAGGTCCTTTTATTTGTTGATAGTCTAATTTAAATTCCTGTTCCATTATAATGTTTACTCAGTTTCAACAAGCTACCAATACCATCATATTTATATATTTATTGATGAGAATATTAGTCACAAAAAAAAAAAAAAAAAACATTTATCAGGTTTTACCCTTTTTTATTGCTTCCAAAATAATAGCAATTATACCGTACAGACAATATTTTGTTACATTTTTGTAATGCTAATTATTTTGAGGCATACACTCCGAGTTCATACATTATTTTTAATCCTTACTTGTTGCTTTTATCCTCCAGGACTGTTAACTTTGCTGTTTGAAGCTTACAACTGCTGTAGTTATCATAATATTTCAAAGTCAATCAATTTATTTGTCATTTACAAAGATCACAACAGATAACCTGGGCACTAAAATTCTTTAGGTAGATCCTTCAACAATAAAACAGCATAAAACATTAAATGCAATATAATTAAATGATAATACTTATATATATATATATATATATATATAGTATATCAGTACAATGTGCAAATAACATAAAACAATGACAGCAAAATCATACAAATAACAAATATACCCATGTATCAGTACAATGTGCAAACAACATACAATAATGACAGCAACAACATAATTAAAAAGGCAACATATACAGTATATACAGGTATAAACCAGTCAATCCATCCATCCATTTGCCAAAATTAAGTGTAGCATCAGTTCTTGCAGGACACGTTAGTCAAGCTGACACTCAGCTGATCCATGTCTACCTATAGTAATACGACGCCTATCACTGTATACTAGGGGTGTGAACCTACACTGGTCTCACGGTTCGGTTTGATTATGATTATCGTGTCATCGATTCAGTTCAATTCGATATCCCGATGATCATGATGCACTGCATTCATCAATTTTAAATTTTACTTCAAAAGTGATGTGTGCGCGC
This sequence comes from Abramis brama, assembly GCF_963993115.1. Classification (NCBI taxonomy): domain Eukaryota; kingdom Metazoa; phylum Chordata; class Actinopteri; order Cypriniformes; family Leuciscidae; genus Abramis; species Abramis brama. Next base: position 6,454,156 of record NC_139986.1, on the reverse strand, counting down.
GTGTGTGTGTGTGTGCTCGCCTGTTCGGGAAGTTGCAGTGACAGAAACAGTGACATTTATGAACAATAAATGTGACATATATAAACAAAGCTTGTTTATGCCATTAAGAAAAGGAAAATCTGTCGAATAAATTTTGTTTTAAAGAAATGTTCATTTAAAAGCAGCGCTCATTAATCAGTGTATTATGTTACCATTAAAGATGCACGCATCAACCGTCGCCGAATCTGCTGTTAAAGGTGACGATCATCCATTTATAATCACGCGTAACAACACAGAATAATTGTAATTTGACCATCGGGTGCGGATACTTAAATCAGAGAAAATTATTGGGGCGGGTGGATGATTTGTTTTTGCGGATTCAGGTGACGTTGGAGCTCATCCGCTTACTTTAAGCAGTCAGACTCTGCCAGGCGTTAACAGCTCGGGGTGAAAATGGCTAACGTGGTTTATCAAGTTAGTGGTATTACTTCCTGCATATTCTATTTGTGCGTGACATGAGCGCACACAGCGCGTGTCTTCTGCAGGTCGTGCTTACCAGGTTGTTCATAAAAGCCGAAATGTGCCCAGATGTAGGCTTTTAAAGTAACACCATGTAGGTTTTGCTCTTGGGGTCCCCCTACAGTTGGGAAACAGTATTGTCTTCTACTACTGTCATAAAATCTGTCATGGTTACACCAGGGGATACACGTGCATTTGTTGACAAGCCGATACCCCCGAACTCTGCAGAAGGAGTTCTCACGTCTTGGGCAGACTCCCTGCATTGCGTTTGAAATGTCTTCATCCCAGGTACAGTGGCATATATTTCAGCATGTCATATGAATATAATTTCATGGGTTTTATTTTTTCATCGAAAACTAGCATGTTAGCGTTTACTAGCTACCAGATTGATAGTTCGCTCCTCGCATTACTTGATTCATGAAGATAAATGGAGGACCAGATAGCTTCCGTAACATAGCCAGGCAGACAACAAATTTGAAAAACTAGAGACAGTATGCAAGCAATATACTTACTAGTCCAACAGCATGACGACCAAGTCAGCATCGGTCGGGCACCCCTCCTCCTCCTTTAGCTCACGTCAGCGAGCGAACGCTGGACCAATATTGATCCTCGTCCGGCCTTTGATTTTGTCACTCTCCCTTTTTCTCTTCCTAGTCTCCTCCGACAAAACCTTTGCCTTCTTCGGTTTCGTTGCTGCTTCGGCCATGACAACAACATACACACGCTATACCAGCCGGCAAACAAACGCTATTTGGGCTCTCACATCCGAATTTGAGGAACTGGGGGTGGGGGGTGGTGGGGGAAGTGAGGTATGCCATAAAGCAGTCGAATTTTGTAGTTATTTTTGTGCTCGGGTTACTACCCAAACCCCGAAGTTCCTTAGTGCCAGTCAAAGCAATACAGACCCCGTCAGGCTATGGCAGACGTGTCATTCAACCTATTGTAAGTCGATGTACCATCACAAGGGTCTTGGAAATATATTATGAAGGTTGAAAAACTACATGGTGTTGCTTTAAAGTAGTTGGAGCATTTTTAATTTTCTCACACTCAGCTCCCTCTGCCATTGTATGCTACCGCGACAAAGCATGTACGCGACAAATGACGTCAGAAAAGCGCCAGTACATTATAATTGGTTATGTTCTATTACTGAACCGATACCAAATCGTCCTCGTCTGCATCGCGATGCATCGTAGAAACGAATAATTTTGACACCCCTACTGTATACATATATAAGCTCCTTCAGTATTATCAGCAGCTATTGCGTTTCTCAGGAGCTAATTACCCTCCTCCATCCCCAGCTCCTCTCGTGCAGTCAGTATGGCATTCTGATTCCCCTTGAATCAGAATAAATTCTCGAATTATGTTGTACTTTAAAATCTTGAATGATTTCTGCAATACATTCATGTTGGTTCTGTTCTGTTTACCCTAAGGGGGGTTATTGCTGCTCTCTCTGCTCTTATCTATGCTAGGCTGCAAGGATGTGCAGGGAGTTCTTGCCCAGAACAGAACCATACTGCCAATCCTAACTGTATGCAATTGCCAATTGTATTTGACGATAGTGGTCCTGACAGAACTGCTTGTACTGTTCATCTTGAGGCTATATGCAGCGAAACCAGCCCTACATGTCTTTGGAATGTGGGGGAAACAAGAGGAAGACACTGCAGACACAATGGTGTTGGTGTTGGTGTTATAGTTTGCCACACAGACATGTCACGGTTTATGAATTCACTGTCTCTCTCTCGTCTAACGTGCTGTTGAGTGTGTGTGTGTGTGTCTGTGGGCGTGGTCACTGATCATCAGTGATCAGTAGCGCCAGCTGGTTTCAATTGTATGTCCCTTTATAAGCTCAGTAACTGGTGTCTCATGTTGTCAGATCGTTGTGGTTTCCCGGTGTGTTTCCCGTGCCTGTTCCCGTGTTCCTTGTGCCATTTTGGATTCTCTTGTCTTCGTCGTGTCTTCCTGGATTACCTGCACTTATCACGGAATCACCGAGCACTTCACGAGGGATCATCACTGGATTACAGCACCAGCACCAGTTGCCCACCGAGGTCCCTGCGTCACCATACCACCAGCGTTTGTGTCCGCCCACCTGTCCCGCTGTGTTGGCGATCATCTGTGTTCTGAGTTTCTGACCATCTGTGTGTTTTCAATAAAGAGCGTTGTTGCATATACATCCTGTCTGTCATCCGTTACAGAACGATCTGACCACATTATGGATGTAGCAGGCGCCACGAATTGGGACGAGTTTGCGACTCGAAGCATCGCGAGAATGAACACCCAAGAGGAGAGCATCTCCAACACAGGTCGGGCGGTTCAAGCGCTTGTGACGCAGGTGTCCGAGCTCACCCAACAACTCCAACAGCTAAGAGCTCCCACTGCGCCGCCCACACTGCCCATTCAGCCCAATCCACCAGAGCCGCCCCAGCAGCGCGAACCGAGACTATCGACACCAGAGGGATATTCAGGTGAACCGGAGTTTTGTAGAGCATTTTTGACCCGATGTTCTATGCACTTTTCATTACAGCCACTGACGTTCAGTCAAGAACAGACCAAGGTGGCATTTGTGCTGACGCTGTTGTCCGGCAAAGCGGCTCTCTTGGGGAACGGCAGTGTGGGAGAATCAAGACCCATGCTGCGCCTCGTTCCAGGCACTCTCAGAGGAGATGAAAAGGGTCTTCGATCGTGCGGTGGCGGGTAGGGAGGCGGCCAGACTACTCGCCGATCTCCGCCAAGGTAACGGCTCGGTGTCGGAATATTCCATCCGGTTCCGCACCCTGGCTGCAGAGTGCCGATGGAACGAGGAGGCGCAGTGGGATAGATTCCTGCATGGGTTGGCTGACCGTGTCCAGAGGGAAATTTATATGCTAGACCTTCCACGCAGTCTGAATGGACTTATTGAGTTGGCGTTACGAGTGGATGCTCGGCTGAGCAGAATGGGTCGCTTCCAACAGAACCTTCCGTTTCGCGGCATGGAGAACCCGCGCTCTGAGAACCTGGACACGGTCAGTCCCGTTTGTGATCCCGAGCCCATGCAGGTGGGTAGAGCTCGGCTTTCCCGGGAGGAGAGAGAACGGCGGAGGTCCCAAGGACTGTGGCTATACTGCGGGAAGGCGGGCCACTTCATCCACTCGTGCCCGTTAAAAGATCAAGCCCGGTAGTAACAATGAGGCTACTATCGGGTGAGATCTCTGCCGAGAAGACCTCATCATCACCATCATCAGCTACTCTCCTTCCGGTAAGACTAAGGTGGGCAACCCACACACACGACACCAAGGCTTTACTGGATTCGGGGGCAGAAGGTAATTTTATGGACTCAGAACTGGCTCACCATCTTCACATCCCGGTTTCCCCTCTTCCGTACAAGATCTCTGTCAAGGCTCTTAATGGACAACAACTTCCTAACATTTCACACACCACTGAACCTATCACTCTCATCACTTCTGGCAACCACACAGAGACAATATCATTCCTCCTCATGAACTCACCTCTCGCACCTGTTGTACTCGGTCATCCCTGGCTCACACTACATAATCCCAGAGTCGATTGGGGTCACAATTCTGTTTCCATGTGGAGTAATACGTGTCATGAGTCATGTCTAGTGTCTGCGTGTTCGTCTGTACCTATGTCTGTATTCCAGGAGGAGGCTGTGAATTTGTCTAACGTGCCCGGGGAGTACCAGGACCTGAGAGAAGTGTTCAGTAAGTCTCGTGCTGCTTCTCTCCCTCCACATCGTCCCTATGACTGTGCCATAGACTTAGTGCCAGGTGAGTCTCCGCCTAAAGGCAAGTTATATTCACTTTCTGTCCCAGAGAGGGAGGCTATGGAGAAATATATTTCTGATTCTCTAGCATCCAAATTCATCAGACCTTCCTCATCTCCAGCGGGGGCGGGGTTCTTTTTTGTGGGGAAAAAGGATGGATCTCTGCGACCGTGCATTTATTACCGAGGGTTGAACAACATCACGGTAAAGAATACTTATCCTTTGCCGCTGATGTCTTCAGCCTTCGAGCGGTTACAGGGAGCATCCATCTTCACAAAATTGGATTTACGTAACGCTTATCATTTGGTTCGCATAAGGAAGGGTGATGAATGGAAGACCGCGTTCAATACCCCCAGGGGGCACTTTGAATACTTGGTCATGCCCTTCGGGCTGTCCAACTCCCCAGCGGTCTTCCAGGCACTCGTCAATGACGTGCTGAGAGATATGGTTGACCAGTTCATATATGTCTACCTGGATGACATATTGATTTTTTCATCTTCTCTCCAGGAACACGTTCAGCACGTCAGACGAGTGCTTCAGAGGTTGCTAGAGAATGGGCTTTTTGTCAAGGCGGAGAAATGCGTTTTTCATGCACAGTCTGTTCCTTTTCTAGGGTACATCGTCTCGTCTGAGGGAATGCGTATGGATCCTGACAAGGTTAAGGCTGTGATAGATTGGCCAAGTCCAGATTCCCGTAAGGCCCTACAGAGGTTTCTGGGGTTTGCCAATTTTTATCTGCGTTTTATTCGCAACTTCAGCCAACTAGCCGCGCCTCTGACTGCCTTGACCTCCCCCAGAACGACGTTCAGGTGGTCCGATACAGCGGAAGCGGAAGCTTGTATTCGCCAAACTTAAAAGCCGCTTCGTTTCGGCTCCCATCCTCGTTGCCCCTGATCCATCACGTCAGTTCGTGGTGGGGGTAGGAGCAGTTCTTTCCCAACGTTCTTCCACAGACGACAAGATGCATCCTTGCGCGTTTTTGTCTCATCGTTTATCACCTGCCGAATTGGTAACAGAGAATTGTTGGCAGTCAAGTTAGCGCTGGAGGAGTGGCGTCACTGGTTAGAAGGGTCAGGGGTACCTTTTATCGTATGGACCGATCATAAGAACCTAGAATATATCAGAACCGCCAAAAGACTCAACTCTAGGCAGGCTCGGTGGGCACTTTTTTTCAGACGTTTTGACTTTTCTCTTTCGTACCGCCCGGGTTCCAAGAACATCAAACCCGATTCCTTATCTCGTATTTTTGACCAATCCGAACGCCCGTCTACTCCCGAGTGTATTTTACCCGAGACATTAGTGGTCTCCACTCTCAGATGGGAGGTCGAATCGAAGGTCATGAAGGCCTTAGAAGGGGTAACGCCTCCGCCCGATTGCCCACCGAATCGTTTGTTTGTGCCAGAGGGGTGTCGGTCCGACGTCATTCAGTGGGGTCTTTGTTCCAGCATAGCGTGTCATCCAGGAGTAAATCGCACCAGTTTTTTGGTGAAGCAACGATTCTGGTGGCCATTAATGGCTCGCGACATCCGCAGTTTTGTTTTGGCTTGCTCGGTTTGTGCCACTGGCAAGACTTCCAATCGACCCCCGGATGGGTTACTCCAACCGCTGTCTGTCCCTTCGAGACCCTGGTCCCACATTGCGCTAGATTTTATTACCGCCCTCCCAGGGCAAGACGGTCGTTTTGACTGTCGTGGACCGGTTCTCGAAGGCGGCTCATTTTATTCCCTTGCCCAAATTACCCTCAGCCAAGGAGACAGCGGTAACTGTCGTAGATCACGTCTTTCGCTTACATGGCCTCCCGATAGACGTGGTTTCCGACAGGGGACCCCAATTTGTGTCCAAATTTTGGCAAGAATTTTGTAAGTTACTGGGGGCGACTGTCAGTCTCTCTTCGGGGTTTCATCCCCAAAGCAATGGTCAAACGGAGAGAGCCAACCAAGATCTGGAGAGAGTGTTGCGATGTTTGGTTTCCAAGAATCCTTCCTCCTGGAGCCAACAACTTTCTATGGTGGAGTACGCCCACAATTCGTTACCAGTGTCATCCACGGGCCTTACTCTGTTTGAATGTAGTTTAGGTTACCAGCCACCAGTTTTTGCTAGTACGGAATCCGAAGTCGCGGTCCCCTCCGCTCACGCCTTCGTCCAGAGGTGTCGCCACACTTGGACCAGAGCCCGTGAGACTCTTCTCCAAGTGGGGGCGCGCACCAAGGCTAAGGCCGATCGCCACCGGTCGAAGCCTCCCGTATACGTCGTTGGTCAAAAAGTGTGGCTTTCAACCAAGAACATTCCGCTCCGTTTCTAATGAACTTGCTCCCAAATTCATCGGCCCGTTTCCTGTCACCAAGATCATTAGTCCGGTGGCAGTCCGACTCAAACTTCCTCCTGCGTACTGGAGAATTCATCCCGCCTTTCATGTGTCAAAGATTAAACCTGTGTTTTGGGCACGCATTAATCCGCCAGTCCCGGTCCACTGGGTTCACTGTCTCTCTCTCGTCTAACGTGCTGTTGTGTGTGTGTGTCTGTGGGCGTGGTCACTGATCATCAGTGATCAGTAGCGCCAGCTGGTTTCAATTGTATGTCCCTTTATAAGCTCAGTAACTGGTGTCTCATGTTGTCAGATCGTTGTGGTTTCCCGGTGTGTTTCCCGTGCCTGTTCCCGTGTTCCTTGTGCCATTTTGGATTCTCTTGTCTTCGTCGTGTCTTCCTGGATTACCTGCACTCATCACGGAATCACCGAGCACTTCACGAGGGATCATCACTGGATTACAGCACCAGCACCAGTTGCCCACCGAGGTCCCTGCGTCACCATACCACCAGCATTTGTGTCCGCCCACCTATCCCGCTGTGTTGGCGATCATCTGTGTTCTGAGTTTCTGACCATCTGTGTGTTTTCAATAAAGAGCGTTGTTGATATACATCCTGTCTGTCATCCGTTACAAGACATGTGTAAACAGCATTATACTGGGACCCTGGTGCAGAAGATGAGAGTGGAGGATGTAAGGCTACCAATTGTCATTCCTAATTGTCATCCAATTGCATATAGGCGGTTGTCCAGGGAAAGGCCCTGTAGCTTTGCGACAAGCTTGGCTGGAATAATGGTGTTGAATGCTGAGGTGTCATCACCATTCTCACATACAGTAGGAGTTCTTTTTTTTTTCAGATGACTCAGGGAATTGTGTAATGTAAACGCAATAGTCTTCTGTAGATCTATTGGAGCAATACTCAAACTAAAAAGAGGAGCCATGGAGGCAGATGGAGAAGAGCATGCATATGTTTTGAGCAACCACTCAAAGCACTTCATGATGATGGAAGTTGGTCGAACTGTCATAAAAATGTCATAACCTGAGAGCAGTGAGTCGCTAGTGCTGATTCCATGCGCCAGCAAGAGTTCATTATAAAATGCCCCGTCCACCCCTGCTCTGTTCTGTCGATGAATAGTTTTGTACATTTGATATGTGTAACAGCTGAATCAGGCACAGTATATTACAGTTCATAATGTCCTGTTAAAATCCGGGCATACAGTTAATCTAACTTGTTGTCTAATGACTATATATTGGCCAGCAGAATACTGGGTAGAGGAGGATTTGAATCCCTACTCTATTTTCAGGCATAGATTACCAGCTAGCTTACCTCTCTTCCTCCTTTTTCTTAAACAAGAGGGAGAGGATGACAAGCAAAGCTCCTTCCGTACTGTAGATGCTTTGTTGATTTTTTTTAATCCGAATTCACATATGATCGTATGTTCAAAAGTGCTTGTTGGTCATACTGAATCAATAACCTCACAACAGGAGCAAGGACAGACAAACACACAAAACAACACACAAACATATAGAAAACAACAGTTTTGTGCAGGGATCCAGGAAGTATTATTCCCATGACAAGATATATAAATTGTTAACCCAAATGGGCTGCTGAGTGTGTTGTACAAATGCTCCATCTGCCAGAGTTTGTTACCAATCTGGGAGCTTATCCTTTAATAGCGACGTCTCACCTCATAAAAATAGTAATGAATAAAGCCCTCACGCTCCTCAAATACGTTTTGCGTCAGATATCAACGGAGAGAGATAGAGAGTAGTAAAGACAGTAGAGCTGCACGATTAATCTTTAAAATATCTTGATTCAAACACCCACGCAATCTTATCCTAAATTACAAAAACCTCACCCCTGAACATTCAAATCTGTTTGCGCTGTCGTTGACCCAGAGAGAGCAGTTGTCAATATGAAACAGCTTTACAATCACACAGTATCGATATTTATGTTACAAATATTCAAATGATCACAGAAGTACTGAGATAAAAGTTTATAATTAGAGTATAAACACTGATGTCTACGACAACCAAAATAGAGTAAATCACCTTTTGAAAGTCGCTGCCTTCAAATAACGAGTGTATCGATTACATCTGATGCTTCAAAACATTCATAAAGACGCATGAATGATTTTTTTGTGTTCAGAATTTTGTGTTCAGAATTTACAAAATGTATACAATGAGCGCATCATGAATGCCTTTTTTTCAAACTGTGTTTTTGTCTTATCCTGAATTACTACTTAAGCCTGCAATAAGCGTTTATACTCGGACTGGCGGATCGCAGCCGCTGCGGAGTAGCCCAGTACCTGCGTGACTCGTCATAGACATAAATAGAGAGAAGTAGCTCCGGCAACGATGTTCTTCCGCAAGACGCATGCAGTACTGTTTATTAACTGCTAGAGCGCTGATTTATCCAGTAATGAAACAAGTAAAGTCTTTATGAATCAATCATTTAAAACGATTTTAAAAATAATCTGTTCTACACACATCTTACATGGGTGTTCAAGCATATTCTACCCCTTCTGAGAGGGTATTCTCCACCTATAGGAGAGGTCCCAAATTATTCTAGAGAATGCAGAAATTTTTATTTTCTTTCAGAAAAAAAAATATTTTTTTGCAAAAATTGCTTAATAATATGTTGAATTTGTTGACATTACCGGTCTGTTAAACTCATTTGGGATTTTAACCTTACTACTATTTTTTTATTAGTTGTTTTAATATTTTTTACCGGAACCGGAATCGTTTGGTGGAACCGGAATCGGAACCGGAACCGGAAAATTTCTTACGATTCCCAACCCTACTCATGAGGCCACAGTAAATGAGTTATGAATGGCAGTGAAGCGTCGCAACTGATGTTGGTAGGTCATAATAATGACAACATTACCAATGCAGTACTTCCGGATTATGCATTCTACATACTAATACTATTTTGAATGTATTTTTTTTACATTGCAAAGTAAAAAAGGAGCACCTACTCAGAGATTATGGAATTTCAGATGCTGGATGGCGCTTGTTTCTTTCCTAAATTAATCAGTATTTTTGAACAACTGGGTTGAGTGAATGATTCCCTGACTCATTTGTCGCCTCCTTCAGGCATTACGATGCAATCTGCAGGAAGAGTCACATAAAAATCCCCAGGATAAAACAGGGTCCCTGGTAATAAGCTACCTGAAATGGTTGGAGTGCAGTGCTCGGCTGTATGCATTTATTTTTTATTAATAATTCTGTGCTATTATTGTACAAAGATGTGTTATGTGGCAGACTGCTATAGCACTGACACTTGTATTTGATTGAGCAAACTACATGACCAGCACCACAGTCTCCCTTCTTTCTCTGCTTCAAGGGTACCAGTTTATGACATGCCATTATCATTTTCTGTGCATATCTCTCAGTGTTGTTATTGATGTCATGTCAATTTAATGGCTGTTGGCTTGATTAGATGAGTGGAGGACGTTGGTTTCCCTGCTGATAAGTGGCCCCCTTCCTGCTGCACTGTCATATGTTATGAGAGAGAGAGAGGACAACTGTAACAAAATCTGAGCTGACTAGCTACATAGTCTTTTAAGGCATCATCGGAGCACACTCAACAGAAGTTGAACTGAAAAAAAAAATGGTGTAGACATTCTCACAAATTGCTTATATTTCACAAATTACAAAGAATCAACAAGTAATGTATTAAATTAAAGGTAAAATTCTGAAGTAACAAAACTGATTTTTCTTGTAAAATGTACTCCAGTAATCTTCCAAAAAAAATGTTTTACAGTGTGGGTAACCCTTTACAATAATGTTCCATATACTAACAATGAAAAATACTTCTAAAGCTTTAAAATCTTAATGTTAATTTCAACATTTATACATTATTGAAAAAAAAACTAACATGAACAGTTTTATTATTTTTAACTAAAAAAGACGAATAAAAACTGTAACAAATGTATTGCTCATTCTGTCAGGGTGGGTGTGTGCAGGCAGAAGACGAGAAAGGCAGAAGGCTCCAATACAAAGTGTTTACTTACAAATATAACTTAAGCGATACAAATAGGCAGGATATACACACACTGGTAACAACATTACATAGACAAGAACAGACCCAGACTGACTGAACAGAGGGAACTAAATACAGACACTGATGAACATAAACCAGGTGACAGATGAAGGTGATTGACAAGACACAGGTGATGATGATGAACTAATAATGGTAGACATGGCAACGGATAAGTGGCGGGAAAACAAAAGACATGTGACTAATAAGACTAAACAGGAACACAACGGTTACACATTTAAGGTAATGTTAATGCATTCATTTATGTTAACTAATGGGAATTTATTGTAAAATGTTGAATGTTGTTTTTGGAACAAAAAGTTGTTCCAAAAAACGTTATGCTCTCTTAAGACATATCTTTTTCTGTCAAATTCAAAACCAGAATTAAATGAATACTTTATTAAATTAATAAATCAAAAAATCATTAATCAATCAATCAATAAATAAATAGTAACAGGTTTCAAATATTTACTAAAAAAAAAAAAAAAAAAAAAAAAAAAAAAAAAACACTTTAAGAAACAGTTTATGATTTATATAATACAGTTCAATTCATGTAACGGGAGCACGCAAAACACGAGACAGCTAAATGTTATGTTTTCTAATTAAAATTAATTCTTAATTGTTTCCTAAAGACATAATGACATTGCTCTCATGATTTTAATTGTTAGATACAGATAAAAAGGTCAAGACCATAAGATGAGGCCACCTTTGACACGTTTTCGCACTCAAGGACATTGAATTTGTACCTCTTATGGTCTAAAAAAAGTGACACTTTTCACATTTGTGGAAAGTGCGAGTTGTCTGTGTAGGCAGTAAACAGCAAGGCAGCTCACTGGGTTTTGGAATAGAGTTCAAGAGAATCCCATGAGGATGACTGCAACTTAGCATCTTAATAGTGCGATACTGAGAGCGAGAGAGGGAAAGATGTGCCTGGGCTGTATGATTAGGCAAGATAACATTTCCCTTCTGATCAGCATCAGTGCTGTAATCCCTGCTGAAATTCACTGTCTCATTACCAGAGCCTTCGAGCAAGATGTGCAATTAACATTCTTCACACATTACATCCCACATCTACTCATCAGCTCAGAGTTCAGGCCCAGTTAATGTAAATGTTAGCTCATCCTGATTGCTGACATATTTCGCTGTGTCAGTATAGCCGAGTGTTGTTCCAGCTGCAGGGGTGTCGAACTGGGGGTAAAACCAGTACTGATTACCAGGGCCCCAAGTGGAGAGAGGGCCCTTGAAAAGTCTGGAATATATTTTATTTTACCTGAATATTTTCATTTCCTAATTAAATTTCATAATGAATGTCAGATGAAATGTAAAGTTAGTGTATTGGCTGAATAACTTGGTTGATTAACTGACTGGTCCCACCCCTTGCTAATGCGCCAAATGGTTTAGTCCATCTGCACGCATTTTCTTTATGTTAGTTAGTTGAGCATCTGGTGGAGCTCAAACTTCTGCTGTAGAAAGCCAAATCAGGCCACCAAAAAAGAAATCAAAGACAGGAGAAGGAAAGAAAACAAAATGAGGGGAAACAATTGGTAACTGACTTATTTTCAAAGATAAATAAATAAACTGTACACTAACAATGCTGTTTGTATAAAACACACCATTATAATAGCCTAAATTGAAACCTGTTTAATTTTAAAATAATAGACTATAATATCTAAAATTAGCAATTTTATAGCCTACATTGGGTGTTATACAAAAAAAAAAAATTGTAATATCATTTAGCTTAACCTTAGTAACCTCAGTAAAGTAGGCTAGAGAATGTTGGGAAAGGAGGTTTGAAATTTGTGTAGACATATGCACACATGACAAATTATCGGGGGTCGAGGAACATGGGGGCCCATCAGGACTGCCTATGCATAGGGCCCAGGATCTTGTGCTACGCCCCTGTCCAGCTGTGAAGAGGTTGGCGAGTAATGTCTGAAACAGCTGTAGGAGACATGAATGTCTGTGTTGGAAATGCAATAGACCTATTCCAAAAAGAAGGGAGTGAGAGGAATATTGTATTAACAGGGAGTGATAAAATGAGAGCAATTCAATTCTGTCTAGAGGCAGAGTAAAAACTAAATCAATAGCAGAGTTAGCTACGAAAAAGCTCACTATATAAACTGAAAAGCCAAATAATTCAGGGTCATTCTACAGAGTGAGAGCCATTTCTTTCCCTCATACATTTTTAATTTTTTCTAAAACTAAAACCGAAAACTATAGCAAAACAAAACAGGGAGCAGAAACAGGCAGATGTAAACAGACTAGACCAACTATGTTACATTTTTAAACAAATCATTTTTAAACAAATCAAAAAACAAAAGCTTTTCAGCCAGTAACCAATCGACCCGGTTCACAGAATTTTACTTTAATTCCAGGTTGATGGCGCAAGAGCATATCCTAAGTAGCAGCCAAGTTCCCAGTGAACCAATGAGCATGTCCAGATGGGTTATTGAACCAAAGAACCGGTTCAAAATAAAAAAAATAAAAAAAAAAACTGACTCAAAAAGATCTGAATGTGCTGGTTCTAACACGCATGGTACTCGATTCAGTTAAATTCTGAGAATCAGCTTGACCGGTTACGAGCTTAACAGAACAATTTGTTCAATAATCGAACATCACTACAACCTAACATTATGACATAAGCAACAATACAAAATAAATCAACACAGGACAGAACACACAATTAATTAACAATCAGATAACTTATAACTAAATATCAGATAGCAAGGAGGGCGAGGTCAAGACATTAGACAGGAGATCACATGACACTTGGGCTGCGTTTAACTCCACTTTAGACATACCTTCACAAACTTCCCTAAGCACTTCCAATGCAATCTCACAGCACATATTTTTTTGAGGTGGCTAGCTCGTACGAATCCATACGACCTCACTTGTACGTTTTCGTATGATTTGTTTAGACCTTAGTACGATTTGTCCTTCCTGATGACTTTTTTTGAAAATTCATACAAGTTTGTACGATTCAAATCATTAAAATTTGTTTCTATTATCCACCTCTTAAAATACTTACAAATTACCATGAGATTGGGTTGGCGCTTCCCCTCAGGGAAATCCCCGCCACCATTTTGAAGCAGTGCATTCAACTTCGTCAAGTGGACGAGGGAAGTTTATTTGAACAGACCCTCGACCCCTTGATTTTGACTGAGGGAGTGAGTCTTCTCAATATATACACTTCAGGCAGATCCATAGATCAGAATGGAACATTATTGTGATGTCACAGCAGATCGCACTTAATTTACCCGCCAATTTTTTATATTTTTTCCAACATCCCAAGGATATATTCAGGCCTATAGAATGGTGCGTAAAACAAATTCATAAGGAAAAAAGAACTGTAAATAATAAATCAGCTCCATTGCGGATTGCAAGTGATCAAGGGCTTAGGTTGATTAAACACATTGCAAGGGTTCCACCAGTAGTGGGCACTCATGCAACGTAAGCAATGTTGTATATTCGAGTAAACGAGATAGAGGGAAGTTAGCGAGATAAGGGAATAAAAATGGGACTTAAATGCAGCCATAGAAACAAACATGACAGAAGCAATGTGCAGACACCAAACATGAAAATACAAGAGCAACTGGGCAATGAAAACTCACAAGCCACTGGGAAAGGCACCTAGATAACACTTTACAATAAGGTCCCATTTGTTAACATTAGTTAATGAATTAACTAACACAAACTAACAATAAGCAATGTATTCTTGCAGCATTTATTAACCTTTGTTAATGTTAGTTAATTAAAACGTTCATGTTAGTTAACATGACTAATGTTAACAGATACAACTTTTGATCTTAAAAATGTTTTTTAATACATGAAACTTTAATACATGCTTGTAGTATTGTTAATTTTTAGTTAATGTAGTTAAATAATGTTAACAAATGAAAAGTTATTGTAGTGTTACCAGCACCTACTTCTTATATTAACCCTTAAAACATCAACTCTGTTACTATGATTTTGTAAACAACTGATAATTGTATATTGTAACTGATAAGTGTTCATATTAAAGGTGCAATAGATGATTCTCTACAGAAACATTTTTTTGTTATGCTGGTTGAAAGTCTCCTCATATCCTGATATCAATCACTATGTTAAGCGGTCTAAATGTATTTTTATAAATATATATTGTCTGTGGAAGGTGTAGGATCATATAATATTTGTTAAATCATTGGAATCTGTCCAAGTGAAAAGAAAGCATGTGTTCCCTCCCATACACAAAAGAAATATATTTTCAGTATATATTTTGGAATATATGCAAATATTTGAAATTGGCCCAAAAAATATATTTCACACTTAACATCATATATTTTTGTTATATTTCAGAATATATTTCAATGTATTTGGAATATATGCCACATATATTTTGACACTTTTGGGGACCCATACAGAAAAAAATACATTGAAATATATTCTGAAATATAACAAAAATATATGATGTTAAGTGTGAAATATGTATGTGTATATGGGCTGTCAGTCAACGTGTGTTTGCATACCACTGCACAGCCTGTTCACGCAAACATCATAAGTCATCAGCACGTTCACATACGCTGTGCAGACAGAGCGAGAATGGCAGGCAAACAGTAGTTTATGTTTGTTATTGTAGTACTGTTATCACTGTACACATGATGTAATCCAATAACGGTGTCTCTGGTCGTCTCGCTTCTGGTCTGTGTGCGTTCATGTGTTGTTGAGGAGATATGGCTTTGGACAGCAATTTGCAGGGAGGGTGGGATCGTATGCTTTCAATGCTAGCAGGCTAAAGTTAGCATTGCCCAGATCACCTATTGCACCTTAAAATATTATAGTGTTAGATCACCAAAACTGGAAATGATGTCATCATTTGTATTAAGTTAGCTTGAGATGACAATAATTTATTAACATTTCAAAACATTATTTACTGTATCTGAAAGAATATATGTTACAAAAATACACCTTATTAATATCCACATTATTAAACTGGAAATCGCTCCAGTTTCATAGAATGACCCTTGAACTTGAAATTATTTGATAATGTTCTAAGGCATATTTAAAAATCTATTACAAATGACTGCAAAAACAGAGACAGAGACATAATTTGAGATTTTATTGTTAAATTCAGGCAGAAGAGTTCTTGGAGGAATATTACAGCTGCAATCCATATCTGATTATACCACTAAGAGACTCATCTTCCACACAGTGCTGCATTGTGTATTCCATAGCGTCCTCTATTTTGTTTAATAATAATGCATACCAAAAATTGCTCATTTCAGAATTCCCAACCCGGAGAGATATGGTTGGCCCTGTAAGTCAAGAAATCTCATTACAGCTTGCTTCATATTTCTCTAGTTAAAGTGCACACTCATTTGCAAACTACATGTCTTAAAGCCAGCCATCCTTTAAATTGGTTTTCGAATGCACATTTTTCAAACTTCATTTATGTTTGTGCTAGATTGAAGAGAGCCGTTGAGAGAGGAAGAAATGAGAGAGCAATAGATTCAGGCTGCTGGACAGAGTGGTATCAGACAGAGGGTGGCATGGCAGTCATTTCTTTATTCCACTTTATCTTTATCAGTCCTTCCATTGTTGGCTGACTTTCGTTGCGATTTTTGATCCAGGCCAACACAACACTCTCCTCCTCTGATTACACCAGAGAGAAAACTAGGTTTTGTGCATTGGTTGGACTGTGCGAGGAGAGCTCTGGATACACCATATCTTGTTGCAAAGTGTCTGGCACTGAAAACTGTTACCATCAGTTTTGGGGAAGCTACTTTGAAACTAGTTTTCCAAGTTATTTGTATCCGAAAGTAATTCAAGCTACCTATTTGAAAAGGTATAATTAGCTACACTACAAGTAAGTAATGGCAAAAATCAACCAACAACACTGAAGTACATGGTAATTTAGTCAGTCAAATATATATATATATATATATATATATATATATATATATATATATATATATATATTTTTTTTTTTTTTCAATGAGTTAAACGGATAGTTCACCTAAAAATATAAATTATTTAATTTACTTACCCTAATGTTGTTCCAAACCTGTATGAGTTTCTTTCTTCTGCTGAACACAAACAAAGATATTTTGAAGAATGTTGGTATCGACGGCAAATATTGACTTCCATAGTATTATTATTTTTTCTAGTATGAAAGTCAATGGGTGCCGTAAACTGTCTGGTTTGTCTGGTTAAACTGGCACAGAATAAATGATTCTATAAATAAAATAAAACAAATACTAACACTCTCTTAATTGTTGTCCCAGTAACAGTAAAAATTTAATTTTCCTGTCTGAGTTTGTCTTTAATTTTGTTACAGTGTAATTATACAAATTATCTTATTCAAATGCACAATTACCTGAAACACGGCATGTTGCGATCAGTTATAAAACATGCAAGAGCCAATGAGGATTTGATATCACTGATGTAAACCCTTATTGAGGCAGCAAATTTTTAATTTGTATCGAGTAGGGGATTTGACCAATCACTAAATAACAAACTAGAGCTGCACGATTAATCGCTATGAAACCGCACGGATTTGGCAAAGGCTGTGATTATTTTATGCGCAACTTGTCAGTGCAGTGCGGCTGATCGGTAGCAAATTCTGCCCCATTTGAACACCAGAGGGCGCTCTCACGCAAACACGCCAAACATGCCCAGCTACAGAAGTACGAAAACGCACATCATTCCTTTGCTGTGTTCGAAATCGCCACCTATACCCTCATTCACTATTCCCTACATTTCTCCCCTAATTTAGTCCACTGAAGTAGTGAATGCAAACGAGTGAGTGAATTCGGACACTGAGTGCTCCAGAAGCACTACAGCTTTTGCATGGTTTGTGCTGCTTAATAATCATTTAAAACATGGCAAACTGGCAGCTCCAGTAGTAATGAAAATATTTATCTTGAACTCTGTCATGGAAACTAGCATACATAAACCGTAGTTAAACAATCTAATAATCAATTAAAGCTGCAAGCAGCATTTATCGGGGTTCAAGCAGTTAAGGCCTTTAAGCATAAAAGCATCAAAAGTTATTAAGTTTTATTTAGCAAGCATGTAACCACTGACATAATAGATGAAAAATACCATTTACAGTCAATATAGGCAATGTACCATAGGCAATATATGGTTTTAAAGCTTTTTAACAGTCATAGCGCCACCTATCGTCCGATCTCCATAAAAATTGGCATGCTTGTTAATTATGTTATGTCACATATGCTCACCAATTTTTGTGAAGTTCTGAGTTTTTATTTAGGATTTATGGGCTTTTTAGTGTATTTTGCCACGCCCATTTTATAAATGACCCTGTTACAGCCATTAAAATACAAAAGTTCAACTTTTTTTAAATTAATTATCCTATTAATTATCCTATTATAATTATTGATCTAGAGAGTCCAGAGAATTGTCCTAGACTGGTCTGGTTTCGATCCGGTGAAAAACCAGGGACTAGTTCGCAAAAGTAGGTTTTGGACAAAATGCGACATAGCAGAAAATTTTTCCTGCCTAAATCGAATTTGGAGATAGCCATTTTATCCGCCTTGAGCCAGGGATCACAGTGGTGTAAGGCACTTGAGTCTAGGCCTAAGAGTTATGAGCGATTTTGTACTTTTGGTTGCTGTAGCGCCACCTATGGGCCAATCGGGGTCATACTCTGATAGGTTGTCCCCAAATTGAGGCCTACCATCTGGCCAGGTTTCACGTCTCTAGGCCTTACGGTTTGGCCTGCACGATGCGTTTTACGAATCCTTACAATTACAATAGGGTTTCAGCATTTCATGCTTGAACCCCTAATTAAAAAGGAACTGCACCAGCGGTTTGGAAAATGGATGGATGATTCAGCTGCAGGTGCCATCTTCTGGTCAGATGCGGGAATTCATTTGATGCGCGACTCTCACAATGCATTATGGGTATTCTCTAGCCGAGCATCAGTTGTACACTCGTTATTGCGGTGTATTGTGGGATTGAATGAGTGCACTCAATAACGTCCTCTGTGGTTTCGGACACCACTATAAATGGCTGTCCCCTCAAATAGTGCCCTATTTAAGGGTATAGTGCACTGAAAAAATACAATAAGTAAAATGTACTTAATTTTTTTTTGTAAAGTTTTTGCACGCATATTTTTTAAAATAAATTTCATATATGGAATTAAGTAAACTCTACTTAACTAAGTTAAATTAGAAAATGAACTCCAAATGTCACAAAATGACAGTGAAAAATCAACCTAATTAATTATTCAAGGCCCAGTGCAGCCTTGGTTGTTTTTCACTGTTTTCCAGCTGTATTTACACTGTTTTATCATTGCTTTTGTTGTTAGGATTAGTATATTGCCATTTTGATGGGAACACCAGCATCAGGAAAAAATTTAGTAATTTTACTTAATTTTATAACATTGATATTACGCTTTAATTTCTACATGCTTGAATTAAGTACTAATATATAATTTACTTCATTTTTTAAATTCTTGCCTTGAACTAACTTTTTCATGTAGAAATAGTATTTACTTCACCACTATGTAAATAATGTAGCTGAATAAACAGAAGATTGAAACGCTTTGATTGATTTAACATGACCAGAGTTGGGTATAACCAGGGATGGGCAGTATTTCAGATACATGTATTTAAAATACGTATTTGAAATACAAAATACTATTTTGTATTTGTATTTAAATACATTTTTCCACACAGTATTTTGTATTTGTATTTAAATACATTTAAGATGAGTATTTTTGTATTTTCAAAATACATAAAATACTTTTTGCCAGTCAACCTCCTTATCGGGGTATTGATTTTGTGCATCAACTAGTTCAGACATTCACTAGCTGAGCATTGGATCAGCGATTTCTTTTGGAATAAGGTGAATGTCATGATCAATTCTACTTGTTGATTAAAGTTAAAATAGTGCATTATTCACTTCAGTTAACATGAAAGAATAAAAGAGCACAGACAAGTGGGAAAATAGCGTTAGCCAATCAGTCTTCTTGACCGGTAGTTGATTTTTATCAACTAGCTTGTCAAATGTGTTTAAAGGTTGTATCAGTGATTTCAGGCCAAAACATAAATGATCACATTCATCTAATCTTTCCTAATAATCCGCTAGCTGCCCGTCCCATAAGCATGCCGTCAAAAAACGCGTCTCTGTAGGCAGCCTAGGCTCTGAGATCTGCACACAAAAACAATTGGTTTCACCAACCACTCAAAACCAAAATAAAGAGTGTTCCAACCGATCACCGACAGGGGCGGGTGTTGTGAGGTTTTGTGCTCGCGCACAGCTGCACGCGAAGTCGGAGAACACCAAAACCTCATAACACCCACCCCAGTCGGTGATTGGTGAAATCCAAGCGACAACCTCCCCTTCTCTCTCTTGAAACCAACACGGAAGTGAGTTAAACTGCAATTCATTGACTGGCCGCTTGGGCTGGCTGCAGAAGTGAGTCAAATCTGTATCTCCCCCATGTTAAAATTACCAACTTTACAGCAGAAAAAAACATGTTTACAGCCTGGATCTCTATGTGGCTTTGGTCTATACAGCTAATTTTGCCCTTCATAACAACTGTGAGGGGGGTGCATTTTTTTATAACTCATCCGTTTAGTTGATTAATATTTAAATTTCTTCATTGAAGGGTGTGGCCACTTGAGTGACAGGTGGGTTGTCGCTGATGTCAATGCTTGCCGTTTGTCTGCTGTTAGCCGTCACTTCACCTCAGCAAATGTTGCTGCTGAACTTGCTTTCTCTGCAGTGTTTGTGCTTTTTTTCGGGATTATTTCATACAGTTTAATACACCCATTACTTGGGTACAAAGCCCACGGCTTTGGATTCCGTCGTTGTCGTCGAGTATCGTTCGAGAGAACAACCAGCGCTGTATTTCAGTTGTTTTCCTCTGTGAACATGCACTAATGGATGTCTGACAATTTCGTTGCTTTTTGGAGTTTTCAGATTTAAAAACGTCAATAAAGGCTCGTTCGTTCTGCTCTCACGGAACAGATGGATTATAATATGCTTATGTACCGTCAGATGAAATCATGCAGGCGTCGGCGCTTTCTCCGTCTATGCAATAAATGCACATCCATGAATGAGCGCAGATTTTCTAGCGCATTTACTTGAACTTCATAGGCAATATATCTATGGTTTAACCCATTTGAGAGGCGGCCAAAATCAGAATTTAAAATGGACTGAATAAGCTCTCTACGAACTTGACAAGCGATGCCGCGCTGACGGACCATAGACTATAAAAAAGTGACTGACATGTAGGCTATGCACATAAATCACTGTCACACACACTCTCAGAGTAATATTAAGTTACTGCATAATACATTTTCAACTAGCAGAATAGTACAGAATCACGATACACAGTCTCACTTGTAGCCATGTCTTTTAACTATTATAATATTTCGAAGGGCAAAAACAGGAACTTTTAATTGACTTTACATCATCAAGTGTCACTTTAGCGCGAGGTACTGTGCAGTCGCAGACTTGGTACTGTCAGTAGCATAACCTTATAGCATTACCAAGAGCCGTTAACAGCCTGAGCTAACTCGATCACGTCGAGCTATTTGGGCGTGATTTCTCAGCCTCTTTGCCCATTTTCTGTTATCTGGGAGTGACGCAAGGTCAAGATGGCGACGGCCGGCTCCGCCCACTTTAGGCTTCAAAAATTATCTTCAGAAACCTACGGGTGACGTCACGGACACTACGTCCATATTTTTTTTACAGTCTATGGTGAAATCGCTGATACTGTCACAGTTCACACACAGTCACCTGTGTCTGGGTTTTCTCTTGGTTTAGTGACAGAGCTGTGACACTCCCGGTTTGTCATGTGTTTGTGTTAGTCTGGTCTGTTGTGAGCACATAGCTGTCATGTTATTTCCTTGTGCCATGTGCTCTCCTGTCAATTGTCAAACCCCGCCCATCTTGTTATCTCATTATTGTTTAATGTCCCTCACCTGCCTGCCTCGTTACCTTCCTTGTTTGTTCCCTATTTAGTCCCCCTGTGTTTGCAGTCCTGTGCTGGTTCGTTGTCTATGTTCCCTCGTGTTCTTCTTGATGCCTGCCTGAGTTCTCTCCTGTTTTTCCCCCCACAGGGTTGTTTTGATTGTAAGTTTGTTTTGTTTATTTAATAAATTCCTTTTACGCACATGAATCCTCGCTTCCTGTTTTACCCATTACGTGACAGAACGAACCAGCCATAATGAGGATTCAGCGGAAGGATTCACGCCAGCCACCAGCCTCTCCTATTTCCTGCCCGCGTTATGAACGCATTGTTAAGTTCACCGCCTTGAGTTCCCTTCGACAGAAGGGGACGAATGTGAGAGACTTTACCCTGGAGTTCAGCTCCGCTGCAGAGGGGCTGGGGCTGGGTGAGATGGCCCTTAAGGACCTATTTAACTACGCCCTTGAGGAGCCCGTTGATGTTTGGACAATGACAGGGCTGGAGCGATTGACGTTCTGGAGGTTCATTGATTTTCTGGAATGACGAGAGAACCCTCCAGTGAGGCAAACTACAGCGGCCCCAGTTCCGGTGGTCCCGAAACGGAGGAGGAGAAGGAAGACTCCCTCCGTGACTGTTCCGGTGGCCTCAGCTCCGATGGTCCCGAGTCCAATGGTCCCAGTTCCGGTGGTCCCGAGTCCGGTGGTCCCGAGTCCGGTGGTCCCGAGTCCGGTGGTCCCAGTTCCGGTGGTCCCGAATCCGGTGGTCCCAGTTCCGGTGGTCCCGAGTCCGGTGGTCCCGAGTCCGGTGGTCCCAGTTCCGGTGGTCCCAGTTCCGGTGGTCCCGGGTTCGGTGGTCTCGACTCCGGTGGTCCGGAGACGGAGGAGGAGGAGGAAAGGGGCCTCTTCAGTTGATTGTCCGGTGGCTCCTAACACGGAGACCATCCCGGAGGTGACTGCCGTCACTGACGCACCGCCCAGGCGTCCTGCTCTGCCGGCCCCGCCCAGGCGCCCTGCTCTGCCGGCCCCGCCCAGGCGCCCTGCTCTGCCGGCCCCGCCCAAGCGGCTCGCCCTGCCGGCCCCGCCCAAGCTGCTCGTCCTGCCGGCGCCACCCCAGCGACCGGTCACGTCTGCCGATCCAGAGACTGTTCACGTCACGTCTGCCGATCCAGAGACTGTTCACGTCACGTCTGCCGATCCAGAGACTGTTCACGTCACGTCTTTCGATCCAGAGACTGTTCACGTCACGTCTTTCGATCCAGAGACTGTTCACGTCACGTCTGCCGATCCAGAGACTGTTCACGTCACGTCTGCCGAGCCTGTGTCTTCGGACAGGATGGCCGCCGCCGAGCCTGTGTCTTCGGACAAGATGGCCGCCACCGAGCCAGATCCAGTGTCTGCGGACAAGATGGTTGCCGCCGAGCCTGTTCACGTCACGCCTGCCGAGCCTGTGTCTTCGGACAAGATGGCCGCCGCCGAGCCTGTGTCTTCGGACAAGATGGCCGCCACCGAGCCGGTGGTATCTGTTCCTGAGCCGGTGGTGTCTGAGCCGGTGTTGTCTGTTCCTGAGCCGTTGTTGTCTGTTCCTGAGCCGGTGTCTGTTCCTGTGCCATGGCCGCCCGAGGGGTCGTCTCCGCCGTGGCCGCCCGAGGGGTCGTCTCCGCCGTGGCCGCCCGAGGGGTCGTCTCCGCCGTGGCCTCCCGAGGGGTCGTCTCCGCCGTGGCCGCCCGATGGGTCGTCTTCGCCGTGGTCGCTCGAGGGGAAGTCTCCGCCCTGGTCGCCTGAAGGGTCGTCTCCGCCCAGGCCGCCTGATGAACTGTCATCCCCTGTGTCCATTCCTTCCCATGGTCCTGGCCCTCCGTCCCTCCCCCTAATCCCCCACAGTTCCACCTCCCTCCTTTCCCTCTCGGTGTATGTGTTTTGATCTGCTTGTCTTGTCTGCTTTTTGGTCTTGCACGTTTGATGTTCTTGTCTTGTTTTTTGTGTCCCTCCTTGGGAACGCCAGGTGGCGTTCCTTTGAGGGGGGGTAGTGTCACAGTTCTGTCACCTGTGTCTGGGTTTTCTCTTGGTTTAGTGACAGAGCTGTGACACTCCCGGTTTGTCATGTGTTTGTGTTAGTCTGGTCTGTTGTGAGCACATAGCTGTCATGTTATTTCCTTGTGCCATGTGCTCTCCTGTCAATTGTCAAACCCCGCCCATCTTATCTCGTTATTGTTTAATGTCCCTCACCTGCCTGCCTCGTTACCTTCCTTGTTTGTTCCCTATTTAGTCCCCCTGTGTTTGCAGTCCTGTGCTGGTTCGTTGTCTATGTTCCCTCGTGTTCTTCTTGATGCCTGCTTGATGCCAGTTCTCTCCTGTTTTTCCCCCCACGGGGTTGTTTTGATTGTAAGTTTGTTTTGTTTATTTAATAAATTCCTTTTACGCACATGAATCCTCGCTTCCTGTTTTACCCATTACGTGACAGATACAACCTTTAAAGCATTACTGCATGTTAGGGCTGGGTGATATGACACTACATATCATAGCGATGATATAAAGTTTGAATTGATGGAACTTTTTCTAAATCGTTTACATAGATGGGCCTATTTGTGGGGTAAGCAAATATCCGTGCAGCTTTTAGTGGGCAGGAATTATTGGAACGTTGGAGTGGAAAAACAAACACTGATGAATGATACACCACAAAAATCTTCAGCTTTTAGTTTTATTGTACATAAAAATAATAATAAAAAAGGGGTAAATAGTTTCAAATTAATCTAAATTAATTCTAATTTAAAATTTTAGATACACTTTCTAATTTTAATAAACTTATAGAAACAAATAAACTTTACATAAAATAAACATAAATTGACTTAAAAAGCATTGAGACTACCTGCAAAAAAATAAATTAAAATAAAACACCTCAAAAGAGTTTGAAATTCAGTTTATGCTGTGGAATCAAAACTGATATTGAGAATTGTGAAACCATGATATTATTACTGTGAAATAAAATTGTGATTTTTGTCATTTCGCCCATCCATATTCTTTGCTAGATAGCAGAAAAGGTTCCCACAGTTTTACATACAGTATGATTTTTTTAATAGTGTTCACCACAGGCAATAGACTACATTGACTGCTATTTTGCATAGGTTTTGCATAGGCCAGAAAGAAAGAAAGAAAGAAAGAAAGAAAGAAAGAAAGTGGTTAGGAATGTAAAGTCAGTAGGCCTATGTAGTTTCTTCATTCACTGTGACCTGTACCTGCACTGGATGGCCAATTTCACATGTATTTTGTGTATTTTCAAAATACTAAATACTGTATTTGTATTTAAATAAAAAAATTTCCACACAGTATTTTGTATTTGTATTTAAATACATTTTTCCACACAGTATTTTGTATTTGTATTTTAAATACATTTCCATGTATTTATGCCCATCTCTGGGTATAACGCGTTACAAAGTATTCTAATTACTTTTTGTGATAACGCAGTAATGTAACTCATTACATTTAAAATGTATGTAATTTGATTACAGTTACTGATGTCAATAAAATTAAGTTACTTGCGTTACAAATGTATTGTTAAGAAAAAATGAAGTAAAATTAATTTCTAATCACGTTTGGCGTGGCTTAGAATTCCCGCATCTGACCAGAAGATGGCGCCTGCAGCTGAATCATCCATCCATTTTCCAAACCGCTGGTGCAGTTCCTTTTTAATTAGGGGTTCAAGCATGAAATGCTGAAACCCAGTTAATGAGCATGCGCTTTAATGAATTACCTGAGAACGCGTGCTG
The DNA here is from genome assembly GCF_963993115.1 of Abramis brama. NCBI lineage: Eukaryota > Metazoa > Chordata > Actinopteri > Cypriniformes > Leuciscidae > Abramis > Abramis brama. Next base: position 6,428,869 of record NC_139986.1, on the reverse strand, counting down.
CTAAAATGGACGCAGATGAGTGTGGTGGTTGTTTCTTCAAGTGGAAATATAAACATTATTTTGATTTCATTGAGCGTAAAGACAAAAATATAACTGTTAAATGCAAACCGTGAGCAATTTCTAAAGAACTTTCTACCGCTATTAACTCGACCAGCAATTTGTTGAAGCACTTGAACAGAATGCATTCTACAACAAATCCCGTCGCCAAGGAGGATAACAATACCCACGCCCGAAACAAGAGTGGTGCAACCTCGTCTAAACAAGCTAGATTGGATTTTTGTTCAGGATCGGGAGGGAAGGTAACTTCTGGACAGGTGAAGAGAGCTGTAGCAGCGTATGTGGTGGAGGAAATGCTGCCCTTGTCGACTGTGGTGGAGGAAATGCTGCCCTTGTCGACTGTGGAATCGCAGTCATTTAGAGACTTGCTTACGATGATACCCGTGACGGACAGGTCTGTACCCTTGCAGGACCAAAAGACATTTGCAAGGCATCTAGATAAATGCTATGCGGATATGGAGTATGAACTTAAAAAAAACATTCAAGCGTTTTGGAGTATGTCTCCACAACCGCAGACATATGGACTTGTAATAATAAAAGCTTCCTTGGAATGACAGCCTATTGGATTAATCCTGTGAATTTCAGCTGTGAAAAAGCTGCTTTAGCCTGTAAAAGAATCAAAGGAAGGCATATGATGTGATTGCAAGTGAAATAGAGCAAGGGCATTCAGCATTTGGACTGTCATTGAAAATCACAGCGACCGTCACAGACAATGGGCCACATTTCCTTAAAGCCTTCAGAATTTATAAGCCTGCTGAAGATACAGAATCTGATCAAGTCAAGTTGCTGTTTTCATTTTTCAGTCAATATTAAATTACGGCAAGAACTGAGTTTCACTTTGTAGTGTATTCTTGTAGGTTTAATAGGTTTTCAAAGTAACTTGAAAGTAAAGTAATTAGTAATCTGATGTTTGACTCGTGTTTCTTTTTCAAAAGCACATTCTAAGTGACTCAATCTCACAGTGCTTTCAGATGGAGAAGCGTTTACAGAGCCATACATCAATGACAATGGCTGTGCATAAAAAACTATTTCAATTTCATAATCGCGATAAGCCAAATCAGTTTAATGTGTTTCATGGTTAGTTCATGTTAACTAATCTAGTTAAAGTGAAGTATGTAAGATTTTGTAAATATAACATGACGATACTTCAACGTTTTGTTCCACAATGTAAATTACACAGCCATGTTGAAAACGCAAATTTTGAAGCTGTTTTCATTTAAAAAAAACGTATGTTTCTAATAAGTAACTGGATAATAATGTTTGGGGTGTGATTGTGTGTTTGTGATGTTTGAGTTGGGGGAGGTGCAAAAGAGGTGTTTGCAAAATATGCTTTATTTTTGTAATTCCGCTAGTTGCCACTAGTGTTGCAGAAACTACTTCACCTTTAAGCAATGTTAACAAATGAAACCACATAATGCAAAGTGAAATTTTACAATTATGGATTCCAGTGAAGTCACATCACATAAAGGGAGAAATCACACTTATTTATCAAATTGTATCAAATAAACAATAACCAGAGACGAAAGGATGACATGATTTCAATAAAAGCTGTTTCATAATAAAGATCTTTTTTTTTTTTTTTTTTACAACTTTGATGAATGATTTTTAGACGGCTCATTTCTGCAAAACAACATTAGATTAAACATCATCTGCCCAAAGGCACCCAATTAATGCCTCTAGAGGATTGGGATAGGGGCCTACTTCTCAAACTGTTTATCAAATATCAGTACGCGAAATGTCCCACAAATCATTGTTTTCCATTTCGCTGCTAGAGCTTCTGTGGCTTGACAGTGAAATCTAATAGGAGCAATAATGGCTTTTGGGCCAAACATTTGGGCGTCCACCGTGAAAAGTCAGGCCTTTTGGAAATAGGCCATATCAGATTGTCATGGGGACTGAGCTTTGCTCTGGTGTCACTAAAGTGTTTATACAGTCTCTGTAGCCAGCACTCCACTACACCACAGACAGAACAAGAGGGTTTAGAAGTCCAGTGTTCTGTCAAACCATAGTGAATAGCTTTGCGTTTCTAATGTTCCCCCTCAAAATGAGGCTCAAAAAGGAAATATAAAAGTTTTACAGAAATAATGTGCCAGAAAACATCAAATTAAATTATAAGTAAACAACTATGATGACAAACACACAAAGTAAAATGAATGTTCAATTACAGACATGCAGATATGCTTTCACACAGGATAAACAAGAGAAAATATGGGTGAGGCACAAATGGCCTCAATAAACAAGGGCGTAGATTTGGTTTGAACATTGGGGGGGTTGAAAATTTATTCTGCATATTTTTCATGTGATCATGGTATAAATATTGGGGGGGTTGTAATGCATAGATTTAAATATTGGGGGGGTTATCTCCCCCCTAACCCCCCCACAAACTACGCCCCTGTCAATAAATATGCTGAAAGGCATGTTTTGGCAGCTTTCAAAACTGTGGTTTCGTAGCTGTGGTATGGCTAAGCAATAGCTAAGCTATGAATAATATTTGAAGGATGTGTGTTATTCAAGCTGGTCTTATTAAAATGTTTCCTTATAAACTCAATATGTAAGACAAACCGACATCTGGAAACGGCACAACTGTCGATTGAAACTTACTTACTTCCTAATCTAACCATAATAAAAGTGATATATTCTCATGGTTAAAAGTGATTTGAAGCTAATGGCTCAGAAAAAAAGTAAGCACTATCATAAAAGATCACATTGTGTGCTATTAAACAGTGAAAGTAGGTCATGTTCCTGGATCATCTTCTGTTGAGCCTGAAAGAACATTTCTATCAAATAAATATAGTTGTAATCCTATCCCCATTTCTAACCATAAAGTCCCCTGTAAAGATATGCTGTGTCATGCACTTTTTTTAAAATTACACAAAAATTTTATATTAATGAAGTGGCACAAAAAAGTTATATAAAATAAACTCTGCATGACATTTAAAAAAAATCACGGTTTTCTTCACACAAAATAACATGTTAAAGCCCAAACACACCAAGAATGATAGCTATAATGATGGGCTGTTAATGTTTTTGTATTCCATCAGCTGGAAAAATAATCGTTCTGAAAGTCATTCAAATGATATCATTGCTCTTTGCCATTATCGTTATAGTTCTGCTATTTTTTTTTTTAAATGTTTACAACGATTTTTATCTTTATCGTTATCATTGTAGTTGTGGTGTTGTGATACCACAGAAGTTATTGGTGTGTCCTTGGTGTGAATGGGGCTTTAGTGATTTTTTACAGTTTTTACAGTTTTTGATTAAGTATGCCCTAAATGCTTTTTTATATAAAAATCATGTAACTTGCAGTGATTATAAAAATAGTCTATATTCTTAAGTTGCATTCATAATCTGCTTGGTTCAGAAATTAGTGCGTACAAAATGCAGTTCGCAAGCCACCATCGGCCGAGGAAATTAGAAGACTGGTAAAGTGCCTCTATCATGCTTTTTCGGATATTACCTTTAATGTAATGTGTTTGTGTTATATAGCTGTTTGTGAATATAAAATGTTCAAACGTTGCAAAGCTTTAAAAATAAAAAGTGCAAAGGAAGAAACAATTCTGAACTGCCTTAAGTCATCAGTAATTACAGTCTTCCTTCCTGCGCAAACATACGTAGGTTTGTAACAAATGTGCGTAATGCCAGTCTATGTTCTTCATTGGCTGTCTGCGAACAACATCTACCTTGACCCGCCTGGAAGAGTTTGGTTCATGTTGTCGACACGTCAAGAAGACACTGTTTTCAAACAGGAGGGGTTTAGAGAGACCAGATTCTTAAACAAAACCGTATCACACACTGAGAAAAGAGCTGATGCTCCAATGCATATTATGAGAAAATTAAAGTGTTTTTGACCTTGGAGGCGAGAAATGTGGTTCTCTTCTGGGAGACTCAGTGGAGGCAGAAGCTTGGAGGGCATGTTAATTATGGAGGTGAAAGGTCACCTCTCACATGTGTAGTTGACATTGTAGAGGTCAGCGTTAAGAGCTGATCCCCGTTATAAAGCTAACAGAGTGAAAACGGAGGTTAATGAAAGTGATAAACCAAGAGGACTAAACCCCAGTGTATCTGAGAGAGAGAAAATAACTAAGATAACTAGTTCACAAAAGTAGGTTTTTGACAAAATTCAAAATGGCGGAAAAATTTGCATACCGGAAATGAAATCGGAGATATACGTTTTGATCATCAGGAGTCCAGCTTTCCATTGATATAAGACACTTGAGTCTATGACATACGGTCTAGGAGTTATGAGCAGTTTCGCTCATAATATATAATAATAATAATAAAAATCAGGACAATTACAATAGGGTTTCAGCACTTTGTGCTTGAACCCCTAATAACAGGATTGATTATCATATATAACTGGGTTGATGTTTTGTGGAATCCAGTCATACGGTTGAGATTTATCTACTTATAAGCCATGTAGCATACACACACACACACACACACACACACATACATACAGTGTATATATATATATATATATATATATATATATATATATATATATATATATATAGTAAAATTGGTTTGCTGTTGTGGGTAGCATACAATATTTGCATCATATTGTTTGTGATTACTTGTATCATTTTTATTTTATTTTATGTTTTGGGGTGAAATATGACCTAGACAGGTTTTGTAAAATGTATTTAAATAACACATGGACACGGACCATTACAAAACATCATGTTTAATCCAACTACAAAATATGTTCCCACACTCACAGACAGTGCAAGAGCATGTGTTCAGGCCTGGAGAGACAATCCGAGATAGAGAGGAACAGAGAGAAATGTATACTCTTGAACTGACTCTAGAAAGGGGTGGTGTGTATATACACTGTAAAAAGACCATCAGACTCATCAAGATGGCCTTGGACGACATCAAAGGAGACATTTGCAAAAGAGGAATTCAACTGTGAATTTTCACAATAGCTTTGCTATTATTTTGGCAGATGTAGAGTGAGATTGAAATGAATACTATATTGAATTTCAAAGGTTATGCAAGATATCTAAGGTTTCTTAGTTGTATGCCAAAGAAAGCATCATGTCATCTATGAGATCTGGGACATACAGAAAAAAACTATTTGACTATTTGTTATGGATTTAAGAAGCTACTTGCATACCGTCCATAGATGCTGTTAAAAGCTCACCAAGGACAGATTATAAAAGAAATGTGAAGGTCAGAAGAAAAAAACAAACAAAAAAACACTGCAGAAATTTTTTGCAACATTTTGTTAGTGTGCATTGTGATGGAAACTGGGTTGGAGCGAATACATTTTTTAAGAGTCCCGAGACTGTTAAGTATTTAATGCATTGGAAGGGAATAGTCTCTATGTCAAAATTGCACTTATTCCTCCTAGCAAGTTCTTGAATGATTTACCAACACGAAAAATGTAGATTAAATTATACGTGAGCACACATCCAATATGTCCCACACATGCTAACTATGAAGGGAACATAATTAAAACAGTTTTGACAAACTTCTACTGTAAGCCCCACCCACATTCAGCTTTAACCCAATACAGATACGGATTCAAATAAGTTTGCCATTGCAGAAACAGATACTAGATACAGATACTAGTGATATGCCAAAATTATTATTATTATTATTTTTTTTTTTTTTTTTACCAAAACACTGAAAACGAAATTGATGATTACTTAATAATCAACACTCAAATTAAAGTATATACAAACATTTAAACGGCACATTAAGAAGTTTTGATATAAACTTTTAATGATATAATGATGTTTTCACGAAAGATTTATGATAGCAAAAGCTTATTGTTATTATTGGATGGCATATGCACTACAAATCATATTTTGTGAAGTTTTGTTAACATATCTTTGTGTGCATGAAACAGACATAGTCAAAATGCACCATTGGAGAAGCACTAATGAAATGTCACTTTTTTTGGATTTTAGCCCTCCAAAACCATTTCAGACAAAGATTGTGTGCATCACTAACAGAGACCGACATTTGCTGCACACCCCTAGTGGACACTCTTATATGTCATTAACTCTTTTAAAAACTCATGAACATACTATAGATTGTGTCCTTAATTTGTTTTGCACCCAGCTCATTCCTTTAGGCCACAATTTATTTTGATGGTCCACTGTAGGGTTAGGTTTAGGGGTAGGGATATGGTTAATTTTCGCACAGGAATGTGGTTCCAGGATCTACGAAATATGCTGATCCAGGAACATGTTGTACTTGGCAAAATCACTACTGACTATAAGTAACTTTGCAACTACATGTCAACTTTTTCAACTTACCCGAACCCTAACACCTAACTCTAACCTAAAAGTCTACTACTGTTTATTCATATTCTAATGATAGTTAGTTGACATGTAGTTGCTAATTAATGAAAGTTAGTTGACACCCAGGTGAAAAGGAAATATATTTAAATAGTGATTTTTTGGACATACTTAATATATTTTAATTATACTATACTAAGTGCATATTTAATGTATTATTTTGAAACAACTTCAAGTATATTAAGTGTATTTCAAGTTATGCTTAAGATCAATTTTAAGCTATTGACAATATATTTTAATATATTAAATTGTGCTAAAATGAAACCACTTCAAGTACATTTAGAGCAATTTAAGTGTATTTCTGTACAGTTAATTTAAAATATACTTTCATACTTTTAAACTACAGTTAGAATTGTTCATTTTAATGTGCTTCAAGAACATTTCAATAGCATTTGAGCTCATTAGAAATGTATTAGCATTACACTAGTTTATTATAAAGCTGTTTTTTTTTCAGTATTCAAAATGGTATATTAAAAGTGCAACAATAATGTAATATAAATGTTAAGACACACACTTTGAAATCAAGAAAAGTCTTGTTGTGTACATTGCAAAATAAATATATAAAAAACAAAATACATTATAATACATGAAAGATCAGTGAAATTCTATGGCAGTGCTATTTTTATAATTTTTTTGAAGAACATTTCTGTAATACCTGTATTACTGAAAAGTATGAATATTACATCACTAAATAAGCATCACAAAAGTTATGGAAAAACAATATGGAGAAGTGAATAATGCATTATTTACAAACTAAGGCCTACAAACGGCTGAACTAAAGAAACAGAAGAGTTTAAATATCTTCATCTTCAAGTGGACGGTCACTTCTTTGAGTACGACTCGCATTTTCCACAACTGAGGGCTTGTGGTTCAGATACTGTAGTATTTGAAGACTGCTTTATCATAGGATCTGTGAAAGGGAAGAAGAATTTATATAAAATTAACCAATGATTAACATTTCTGTATCCATGTTTGAATGTGTATTATAATTTGCATAGATATGCATTCGAATTCCATTGACTTCTCAGTTTACCTTTCAAAGCTTTGACTATATCCTCATCAAGCTAGACATGAGTGTCCATTTTTATCCTCTTCTCTGTCGTCACTATATACAGCACTCTATGAGTTACATTGAACATAAGATTAGAAGAAGCCCAACACAACTTACAGTGAGCAAAGTTCAATCAAAAAGTCACTGATATAGTTATTTGCAGCAATAAAGCAACCTGTGAGTATTAGAGGGTATGTTGTATATTGATAACCCTTTAAAAAGGGGTGGTTCTCTGAGGAATCACACAGGTTTCCTGAGGAACTCTTATATTAGGCACTGTGTGGAACCACTTTGGGTGCCTCCAGGAACCAAATTTCATTTTTTTTTCTTATATATTTAATTTCATGTTGTTACTATGGTTACCTTTGACTTCTATTATAATAAACAAATTGAACCAAATACAAAATAAGTTGTAATTGTTTATTACATATTTGATATTAATTTTTATACATACACTTCCATGCACATGGGAAAAAAGATAACTATAGATTAATATCAATGAATACACAAAAAATAGTATAATACATAAGCAACATGAATAATCAACCATGTATATACAATAGGCATGGCTGGACTGGCCATTGGGCATACCGGGCATTTTCCCGGTGGGCCGACGTGCTTTTTGGGCCGATACATCTCATACTCATATACATAATTGTTTTTTTTTTTTTGTTTTTTTTTTTACGGCCCATAAAATTTTGTACATCGGCGGCCCATTCGTTTGGTTTTGTTTTGCTTAACTGGCGGCGCTGGGTTTGTGCCGGTGTAATGCATTGGTCCAAAAAAATCAGTGTTAGGTTTTTTTTCTGACCGACCAGCCCATGAAACGCGTAGATCAGCGGCCCATTGGTTCTTTTCTTGATTGACACTGGGCTGGCCCAATCACAACTTTAAACGAGTGAGCGAGCGTGCAGCAGTGTCAGTGTGTATCTGTCAAAATAGTCAGCGAGATGGAGAAGAAACGCAAGGAATGTGCAGAGAAATAGCGTGAAAAAATAGAAACAGGCCCTTAACACACCGACCCATAATTGGCTAATTATAGCGGTCGTTCCACTGGCGTCTTTTCACGCCGTCCTCTCCTCCTCCTCCAGATCCCAACGCTCTGACGCAACACGGTCCCGACCACGCTCTCATCGGCGGAGTGGTGGCCGTGGTGGTCTTCATCACCCTGTGCTTCATCATCGTCCTGGGCCGATATCTGGCCAGGCACAAAGGTACGGCTTCCCTCCTCTCTCTCTCGCCCCCCCCACCCCCCCACCTATAGTGTGCAAAATGCTTCAACATGTCCACTGTTGTACCTTATGTGTCTATCAAAAAACCTAACACTGATTTTTTTTTACAATTTGTAACTGGATCCTGGATTTCCTGATTGAAAGACCACAGGTGGTGAGGATGGGAAGGAGGGTGTCTGCAGAGCTCATCGTCAGCACAGGATCTCCACAAGGCTGCTGTCTCAGTCCTAAACTATTCACCCTGTACACACATGATTGTGTCTCCACGCAGGACAATACCATCATCATTAAGTATGCGGATGATACCACCATTCTGGGCCTCATCAAGGGTGGGGACGAGTCGGGCTACAGGAGTTTGGTGAACGAAATTCTTGCCTATGGTGAGGTGAACGACCTATGCCTTAACACAGATAAGACAAGAGAAGTAATCATGGACTTCAGGAAAAACCCATCTCCCCTGCAGCCCCTCATCATCAAGGGGACTGAGGTGGAGAGGGCTGACAGTTACAGATTCCTGGGACTACAAGTAACATCAGATCTGAACTGGACTCTGAACACTGCTGCCACAGTGAAAAAAGCCCAGCAGAGACTGTATTTCATCAGGCTGCTCAGAAAAGCTGGTCTGCACTGTCGCCCTCTCACCCAGGTCTACAAAGGACTGATAGAGAGCATCCTCACCACAGGAATCACTGTATGGTATGGAAACACCACACAGACAGAGAGGAAGGCTCTGCAAAGAGTCATAAAGACTGCAGAGAGGATTATTAGGACAGAACTCCCCTCTATGGACACAATTTACACACAGCGCTGTCAGAAAAGAGCAGAGAGAATTATGAGAGACACACTACATCCAGCTCACTCCCTGCTCACACACAAAAACTGTATATATAATCTCAGGCACAGACGAGCGGACAGCATTATCACAAATAGAACACGATTTTATAACAGCTTTTTCCCAGCCACAGTGAGACTCTTGGCCAAAACAAAATGAATTACTGTATCCAGGGTCTGTGCAATATACCTGTGCATTTTATTTTATTTATTTAATTATTTATAACGCAACTTTGTAGTATAATATATCATATTGTATTATATTATGTTGTCTCTGGGGCTTGTGCAATATGCAACATACTGGTGTAATTTCACAATGCAAATGTACACTTTTTAATGGGTTTTGTGCAATTTTCAATGTATATGTTTTATAGACTTGTGTTTTCCTTGTGTGTCTTTTTAAACTGACTTGACTCTTGAGCAATAACCGCACAAGAGTTCCTATGTGTGCAAGCACAAATGGCAAATAAAGTTCTTGAATCTTGAATCTTGAATCTATGTGACCTATGTGGGACTGTGTGGACAGGGACATACTTAACCAATGAGGCCAAAGGAGCGGAGGACGCCCCTGACGCAGACACTGCCATCATCAATGCGAAGGGGAACCACGCACATGCAGAGGAAAAGAAAGAGTACTTAATTTAGCACCTCTGTTTTTTTTCTGTTCAGTATTGTCACGGCAACACTGCGAGCCAGCAGAGGAGGCGTTATAGCGCTCCGCTCCCGATTTTTTGTCTCAGTCCAGCCCTGACAATAGGCTATACAAGAAAAGACATCTCAACAAAATGCATGGAAACACATATGTTCCACGAAATAAATCAATGTAAAAAAAATTACATTTTGATTAATTAAAAATGTCCATCTTTACTTAACTTTAAAACATTTGTGTTTCAGTCCGATGGTAAGTCTGACATCACTGTTTCCCAGTACAAAAGCTCTATCAGATGCCAAAAACAAACAAACAGTGCTAATATACACTCATTGTGCTGTAATATTCCTGAAAATTATGATCCTAACCTTTATCTCTATACCGAAATCTTAGATGGTTAGTTATTCAGCTATTTTGAATCATAAAATGTTGAAGTCTGGGATGCCGTGAGACTGGAGACTGTAATATACACTATGGCTTTTGAAAAGCTTAAATGTGTGACTTGAATCAACAGTGTTCATAAATGGTTGTTGAGTATTCTCATGAAACAAGATAGAGGAAGTAGAAGTAGAGGCTTCGACCCGGAAACAGTATTCCTTATGTCACAACAAGCAGAAAACATTTTCCATTATAACAGAGTTAAGGTGCAGTAAAATTATCTGTTGTTCTGTGAATGTTCACTGGTGAATTCCAGTCATTTCAATAAGAATTTACATGGTCAGCAATTTCGTTTGTGGTCAAAAATGTCACTATGGGACCAAGTTGGTGTGAGGTACTTAAAGAGTTAGAAAAGTGAAGAGGTGCCGCAGCTTCGATTTCCGTTTGTTTTTCCTCTTTTCTGGTGGATGGTCCAGGCACTTCAGTGATTCTCAGGTCTACAGGAGGATTTTTATTCTTGTTCAAACTTGTATTTCAGCTTACCGAGATCCCTGCAAAGTACAAAATGTACTGTTAGTAAGGTTCTTAAGGTGATAGTTGTGAAATTTAAATAATTTCCTCAGCCTTGTGACGTTCCAAACCTGTTTGACTTTCTGTCTGTGGAACCCAAAAGCAGATCTCAGGCATAATGCAACCCCAGTCACCGATCGCTTACCGATCACTGCATGAAACAAGCAGAAAAAAATTGTGTAAATCATTCATGAAACCATTCTTATGTACACTTGTCTAGTTCAATTCAATGCAACAATTTATGTAAAAATGGTTAAGCTCCAAAAATGTCCCTGAAAAGATCCTAAAAATAATCAATGAGTTCACAACTCATGTGTTATGGGTTGTGTTGTAAGTCTTCTGAAGCCATATAATAGCTTTTTCCTTTTTTTTTTTTGTTGAAAAAGACTAAACTTGAAGTTATAATTCAGAATTAAAATGTCTTATATTCAAATGCAAATGATAAAGATGTAAGAAAAAAATGCATAGCATTATTTGTGAACCAAACCTAATATTATTTTTCTGAGTAACATGAATGAGATTTGAGAGCATGAGGGAAGATTTTCAGAGAATAACTGATTAAAAAAACACAAGTACACAGTCAAACAATACAATTTCACACAGAGAAAGTTCATAGTAATAAAGTACTTGCATGTGGTGCAGGTAACTTACTGTAATTCAATGTTGCCACTGAAATGTTCAGATCATTTTAGAAATGTAATGGCTGTTCTGCGGATACAAAAGAAAAAAAAGCTGATTATTCACAACATAATATTTATTGACCAGTAAATGGCTTTAAAATTGTAACGTATTTGAGAGAATGAGGGTACATGTAGTAAGTAAAGTTAGGCTAAACAAAAACAGACCAAACTATATTAACCTGCTTTTGTTATTCATAACAAACACCAATGACAGCAGGAATCAGCTAAATTATAGGCTATATCAGCAATTTGAAGACACAGTTGTACAGAATATGTTGAATTGAATGACTAAATCAATCTAAGACAATAAGTCAATAGAGCTCGGGCGTAGACGTTATGGAATGATGCATTGTGGGTAACGGCGGCCATTTTAGAGGCAACGCAGAAGCGTTCGGAATAAAGTAATAGCGTAGCCGACCGGTCTCCACCGGCACCGAGAAAGAAAGAGAAAAAGTTATGGGCCGTGACAAAAAAAGTTGGCTATACCTTGTACTGACAAACTTAATAATGAAGCCAAACAACGCTACTTAAAAAAAAATTTGATTATAGGCAAATCGATCCATATGAAGTCTGGAGTAGGCTATACCAAGCCTCAGTTTCCCTGATATTTTCCTACCTGGTCTGTGGAGTGAGCGCTTACACCTCCGATCCAGAGCCAGATTTACAATTTCCTGTGCCCTCGGCAACAACATTCACACACACATTTTAATTGTTTAATAAACAAATGTTTTTTTTTTTGTCACAGTCGGCTGCAAAGATGAGGTTGACGATGCTGATTGGCGATCTTCGCTGTAAGTGAACGCGCCAGAGAGAAATGCAAATTGCATACGGATTAACTTAACGTTACATAAGCAGAGAGCTGTCTGTTTTCTTTCGTTTTGAATTGTTTGTTTAAAAGTAGACACTTTTAGAAAAGTAGAAACTTGTCACTGGAGGCTCACTTGCAGTTCACAAATGGATGAGAGCAAGATCTGCAGATCTACAAAGTAAATGCGGAGAAAACAATCGTTCGCACCGTGAACCAAGCATCAGTGGTCACACACACACACACACTTGTCAGATTCTGTGAGCTACGAAGCTTGTCTATGTGGGTTTGTTACACTTCAGGAGTAATTTATCATACGTGCAATAATCCACTGTTTTCGCCCAGTTGACGACCAGCGGCGATCCAAGCCATTCGACGAAAATAGGGAAAACTAATATGATTTATGAGGCGTTTGCCCTGTCGATCATGAGACAGATTACAGCAGTTCACAATACAGCAATACTGAACCATTTTCCAAAAAATAACCTAAATTAATGACCAAATGATCAACGTTACCTACTGCCTACTATACGCTACTATACAGTACATCTACTTCCGTACCGTGATTCCCACAATGCATTGCGGCGTGACGCAACGATCCCGAACTCTATAATTTCCATTTGTTCATTACATTAGATCAACGTAACGTTAGTTAGCATCGCGGCTAAAACCTTCATACCAGATACTGTGCAATAAACGAGTGGTAAACACTGTAAAAACTTAGTAATGTATAATAAATTTCATTTATATACAGTATATGTGTGTTTGAATATATAGTGAGTAGACTCTGTATTTATATTTATTTGCGAGTTTACAAACCTTGTAACGGAGAGCCGAACAAACGGCGGAAGCTTTGATGAGAGGAGCCGTTACTTTCAAACCCGATGACATCAGTGGATACTATTGTTGTTGCGCGCGAGCAGCGCGAGCATCACTGAAGCGACGACAGCAGAGGAATAGCAGCAGTTTCTGACAGAATACAACTTTTCTCCTCCTGGTTCTTCTTCATAATATTATTATTATTTAGTGTTGTTTTTTAAGGTTTAAATTACTTAATAAAATAGCCTAGGCCTATACTAAATATATGTAACCCAAGTGAAAAAGACGTAGGCTACTGTTAAATGTATTAAAATGCATTGAAGTATATTTGTATTGTAGTAGGTCTACTAAAAACACACTGAAGTACATTTTTAATACATTTAATAGTATGTCTTTTTCACCTGGGTATGTATACTGAATCAAACTTAAGTAGCCTATAATAATAATAATAATAATAGGATAATAATAATCTTATTCTGGCCTCACTGAACCATTGGGTTCCTCCAGATGCTGGCTTTAACATAAGAGATCTTCCAGGAACCACTTAAATGTTAAAAGATCTTCCAATAACCCTTTTATCGCATTCAGGTTCCTCTATTTTCCCCCAAAGCACTTCGAGGTCTCGTGGTAATGAAAAGGTGACTCCAGAACCTCTGAACTAAATACAAAGTGCTTAAAGGATCCCATAAGTTTTAGCAAGAACCTCAAAGATTGTCAATGCTCCTCCAGTAACCCTACTATAGGAGAAAGATCTTAGAGGCACCTAAATTACATTTTGAAGTTCCTTGAGTATATTGAGATATTTGAGGCTCCTTTAGTTTTTACAGTGTACATCAGGAGTTTATTTAAAACACTTGCCTGGCGGCTCATGCTACTGCTATCCCGGACATCGACATCACTTCAGTGGTTTGGGAAAAACACGTACAAGTCCTGGCAGAAAGCAATGCATAAGGATGTAGAAATATATTAAAAGTGTGCTTGTGTTTAGCATATTTCTTAAAAGTGTAACTAAGAATATATTTATTACCAATGTACTTGTAGTATATTTTTTAGAAATATATTGAAATGCAATTCTATATATTTTTAATGCATTTCAAATAAGCATGTTGGGAATACAAATGTATTATAAACATGCTACTTGTATATTTTTAATACATTTAATACTGTCACCTGGGGTAGTTGCAAAGTTACTTATAGTTAGTAGAATGTCTAAAGTGGACAAGCGAAATAAAGTGTAACCCTCACTGAATCTAGATATAAATTGATCTTGGCTCTTGATATAGTTTGCCTTCTTGGAACCCCAAGACAAGTATGTTTTACAATAGTCACATACAGTGCTTACCATGTGAACATCTGCAGCAGCTGGAAAGCAGCCTACTCTGATGTGCAGTGAAACCTGCAGTTTTCTGCCAGAGGCAGTGCCTCCTCTTCTGGTGTGTAAATAGTATTTAATGGCAGATGAGCCTGTCTTTGCATGTCTGTGTAAAATATCTCTGATTTCATAAGTCAGGGGAATCAGCGATGCTTAAACTCTACATCAGTGGTTCTTAACTGGTGGGTTATGAGCCATAAATGGGTCACAGGCCTGTTTAGATAGTGGCAACAATGATGCTAAATGCAAAAAGTAGTACACTTATGCTGCATCCCAATTCGCCTACTTATACTACGCCCTAAAAGTGTGTACTCTTTTTGTGAAGAAAAAGTACATACTTTTGAGTGTGTAGCAAAAGAGTAGGCAAGCTTCGGGACATACTACTTCGTCATCGTCACAGTTAAAATCCTCCATTCAATCTAATTTAATTTTGTACCGTTTCGGAGAGAAATGTAGTTGCACGTTCATCTGACAGTCGTGGGTCTTTCATGCGGAAACTCTCCTCATTGTGGTCAATATTAGCCGTTAGAGTGCACATCGATCTGCACTTCGGATTATGACCGGAAATAGTAGACCATCCGGGTCTCTTTGGAAAACTCATTTCAACATACTACGATTTGGGATGTACTAATTCTATTTTCGAATACTATTTAGGACGGATAGTATGTGAATTGGGGCGCAGCATTAATCTTACAAACTTTTAAAAAAGGAGGAGAAAATTCTTCCCTGCAAAACTACGATATTATAAAGCAAGTTTTGGTGTCAGTTGATAGAAGCTACTCTAATGGATAAGTCCATCAACGCAACTATACAACGCCTTGTGAATTAGTGGCTACTGCATGCATGAAATAATTATTTTGGCAACACTTTACAATAAGGTCCCTTTACTGCAATAAATAATATGCAAAACATTTTATTTATTAATCTTTGTTAACATTAGTTAACAGATACAAATTTAGATTGTAATGTACTGATAAATTCTGAAATTAACAACAGCTAAGATTAATAAATGCTTTAGTAGTACTTTTCATCGTTAATGTAAACTAGTTAAATGATGTTTGCAAATGGAACCTTATTGTAAAGTGTTACCTAGTAATAAATCTGAATAACATTTCAAAGGATTTTTTTTTGTGGCAATTTTGGCTGCTGATGGCATATCAGTGTTCTGAAGCAAAACCAGTTTGCCTCTAATACCATTCACCACAAGGCTGGGCTGCAAAGAAAAAAGTTCTGAGGATAAAAAACACAGACCAGTCAGCTAAGGAGAAACAGCTGCTGGTGGATTGAGGTTATATGGGACTAGAACTATCAAACAAAACGGTCAAACAATCATCAACTGACCAAGCCCATTCGGAAAAACAGTGCAATTCTGGTGGAGGTTCTCACTCTCATAAAAAACTCCACACACAGTACAAACAGCCCACATCCCTTCTGGAAATGGTCCAGACAAAGTATCCTATGCATGCCAATAGAGTTTTAACATTTACAGAGAACAGCAAAAGATATCCGATATCTGCATTTACACTATACATTTGGCGAAACAACCCAAGGTAGACATACTGACCCGGAAAAGCCCATACACAAAAGAAATATATTGAAATATATTTTAAAGTGTCAAAAATATATGTGGCATATATTCCAAATACATTGAAATATATTTGCATTGTTGTTCACTTATATTTATCATTTTGAAATATATTCTGAAATATGACAAAAATATATGATGTTAAGTGTGAAATATATTTACATTTATAACATGTAATGTAAAATATATGACAAAATATATGGTCATAAAATGTTTAGCTTGCTAAAGAAGGGTTCGAAAATGTATTTTGATCATAGTAATTCCTCTACCTTTTCCCCTATACACAACAGTAGGCTACCATATTTCACTACTGTATTATGACACACAGCTATAATAAATACTGTACTTACATTTAAATGACTGCAATGTAAAATGACAGATAGTTGCTTTCCTAGGACTATTAGGCCATATTAGGTGGCACGTACCTAACACTAAGTGCAATTATTAGATTTATTGTTGTTTTATTGACATCTTTCCTGAAGTCATTTAAATATTGAAAATATGCACAATATTTATGATGCAAGTAAAACAGTGACACTCCAACAGTGAAGTGCACTTAAACAATAGATAGAACTCAGTGTCTAACACTGCATACACACACTATTAAATAACTGTATTCAATTTTGTAAAAATAGGGGAAAAAACTCTGCATTCTGTGTCTTATTTCCTACATAAAATTGTCATTTTAGGCCAATAAAGTCAGTAAAGGGGCAGCCGTGGCCTACTGGTTAGGGCTTCGGGCTTGTAACCGAAGGGTTGCTGGTTCAATCCCTGACCAGTAGGAAAAATGTGGGTGGGGGAAGTAGTAGAGCACTGCTCTCCCATGCCCACATCCATGGCTGAAGTGGTCTATCTAAAAAATAAATTGAAAATGTGTTGTTTGTTTGTGAAAATGTTAACTTTTTAAATTTCAAAATATATTTCAAATGAAACAATTTGCAAAAGTTAAAACATATATGAACATATATGTAAACATATATGAAAATATATTTACATATATTTAACTAAAATATATTTATTGGGCCAATTTCAAATATTTGCATATATTCCACAAATATATTTCTTTTTAGGCCAAAAAGGAAGTAAAAACGGAACAGTTTGCAATGGATCCAGATGAAATGATAATACTAGTTTTGCTTTCTGCTGCATCTTTGAAGGCCAGCAAAACATTGGGCTGAGCCTTTGTCCTCCATTGCGCCATTGAAAATAGTCATGTGATCACGGTTGGTGTCCACCTGATCTGACGTCATTCTCCACTGTCGCTTTTTCAATGACGTACGACTTGCATTGACAGAGGAATATCCAATCTGTCCACTTACATGGCAGATGTAAATGCACGAATCCAATTCATATCAGATTTATTTCCACATATGAGTGAGACTTGAAACCTATCTGAGAATATCGGAAACCATGTGCTTTTTTCCTGCTTACACGTTCGTGGGTCATATCCTATCTGTGCCATATGGGAGGAAAAAAAATCTGAATTAGGTCACTTGAAACATGTAATGTAAATGCGGCCTTAAATGACATTGCTGCTTATATTTTTGAAAAACATTTGTCCACTGAATCAAAGTCGAACCAACATACAGAAAAAAACAACAAACAGGAAATTATATCATTGCGCCCCTGTGGTAGACCCTCATGACTGTGTGTCAAGGTCAATAAATCTCTTAAAATATACAAGACAAGGTTGGTTCAGGTTATAAAAAAATACCTTGAAAAATGTATTTCTATTTTTTTTTTTTATATATATAATTATTAAGACGTTCATGTGTTGAAATTGTGAAGAAAATACAGTATGTTATTACTTTCTACTTTATGGCTACACATGACATTTTTTTAATTACATTTAAACTTCTTTTAAAAAGAATATGGAAATTTTTCAAAAACACATGAAACACAAATACACAGAGTATATGTCTAAGAACACATCACGCTATATTTATAAAATGAATATATTAATATTAAATGAATAATATAACTTTTCTTTATCATGGACATTCTTATTTGTCATTGACCAAAATACTGGTCAGCCTTTCTGGTTAAGCTGGTTGAACAAAGAAGGCTTGATGATGGTTACAAAAGCAGGAATATTAACATGTCTGTCTTGCAGGCTTTCTAGATTCATCAGGTGTCAGAAAGGCAATCATTGGACAAACAGTTTCGAGGAATGAGGCCAGTGTGGGGAGGGAAGGGAATGTCAGGGCTCATCTCTCTCTCTGCTGTTTAACTATAAACAGACCCAATTCAAATAGCCTAGAAGGGACAACACAGCTGGCCGAAAGCTCATCAGGCACCACCCCCTGCTGATTAATGACCTTTCCATCGCGACAGGAGCTGTGATTTGCTAAGATAAACTTTAGCATGGTATCCTTCAGCACATTCAACATGCAACTGTTGTATAAATGTGCAATTACAAGACAAAAGTGGTTACAGCACAACAGGTGCCATACCTGCTAGAAAATCAATATCGTAGCTTAAGGTTATCTCTGTAGACTGTTGACCTTATGTAGCTCAACCCCTTTTCTGTGCTGCGCTCATTGTGTGCTTTCTTCCAGTTTGTATTACCAAACCATTAAGATAAGATTTTACAGATTTGTGAATAAGCCGCTCGTTTTAAAATCTTCCTAATCTACTGACATTTGTTATGACATCTGCTTAAAAGGGGACCTATTATGCCCCTTTTTACAAGGAGTAATATAAAGCTGCATTTTCACCGAAATTACCCAGAACAATTTGTCCCAGGAACTCTTTTCCCCCTGACCTGTTGATGTGTGTGTTTCCATCGTGGTCTAAAGTACCGTGAAGATTAGGCAAATAGTCCGGTGACGTAGGACTGCGCGCTACTTTACAGCTCCCGCTGGATTTAAGCTTAATAAAGCCTGGACACCTCGTCGTCTGTCCATCGGTCGTATTTTTTAAACTCAATTGTTGATTAGAATAGCAAACAACTGTTACTACACGCACCGCAACAGATGGTGGTTGAAATAAAATGCTGCGTGGAGTCAACCAATCAAAATGTGTTATGAACTCAACCAATCAGCATGTTCAGCGGCCAAGTCCCACCCCACCAGGGTCCCACCAGGGGAAAATATTTACCCGGAACTTCATTTAGACCAGGGTTCACCAATCTCGGTCCTGGAGGGCCGCTGTCCTGCAGAGTTTAGCTCCAACCCCAATTAAACACACCTGAACCAGCTAATCAAGGTCTCACTAGGCATACTAGAAACTTTCAAACAGGTGTGTTGGAGCTGGTTGGAGCTAAACTCTGCAGGGACAGCGGCCCTCCAGGACCGAGATTGGTGAACCCTGATTTAGACCCTGGTTCCTGCGGTGGAAACACACAGAGCACCACCCCAAAGTTCCTAGTTCCTGGGGAAAATTCCAGAATAGCACTGTGCTTTTACAGCTCATGCCTTACTCTGCCAAAATCTAACAAAACAGTTGTTTTTGTTTTGATGACATTGTAGTTCTTCATCATCATGAAAGTTATTATTTGCATGTGTTTTAAAGCCATATCAGTTTAAATATCATGTACCATATCAACTTGTAGGATTGAAAATAATCCAAGACATTTGCTTTACTGTTTTCCACCCCCTCTTTCTACCACAAGGAGTTAAAAAAGACACAAAGGGGCTAATAAGATGAGTGTACTTTGGGGGTCTTTGAATTGTCACACCTTTAGTACAATGGGGGAAGTTGTAATTATCTGATTGGTCAGTTTAAACGTCTCACATTTGGGTTTTAGTCAAATGGTCTTTCAGGTAACATTTTTCATATAAGATGGGTAAGATTAATGGTATCAATTATCATCATCTCATATATCTATTTTGTTACTATTTTAAGTGTAACCGTAACCATATTTTGTCATTAAACCTTTTCAATTACAAATAATGTACTAAATAGTTTTGATTTGGTATTGACTTTGAAGTGCTACCTATTGCAATACAATATTGTCACTCTCTAGACTATAGCAAAGCTCTCCCACCAGTGATGCGCGGGTCAATGTATAAACAACCCGCACCCGACCGACGTTTTCAACTAACCCGCCCGCAACTCGGACCGCAAAAAAAGAAAAAGAAAATATTGTACCCGACCCGCTTCCTGACCCGCATTTTTTAAAAGTAGTAAATGCTCATCGTAGCGTCATTGAAAAAAAAGAAAAGAATATATTCTAATTTTGTCAAGAATTATAAAAAATCTTTATAAAAAATAAGCTCATAATTTGTACTAAAATAGTCTAAATGTTTAGTTTTAAAAAAATTTAAAAAGCTGGCTATGTCTATTTTGGTGTTTCTGCGCAAGTTCAGCAGACAGTGAGGTTCGGGTTTGTTCCGATCAGAGCTTGTGAGCGGAGAGAGCATTTCTGAATATTCCGCTCCGCTAGCTCATTCCGCTCAGGGTTGCTCGCTCAACCCAGAATGGCCTGTTGGTTCGAAAATATGTGGAATAAGGGCTGCCTCCGACTAATTTTTTTTTTCTAGTCGACTAGTAGTTGTTCATTTAAGCCATTCGTGGACAAATCGTCCCTTTATATTAATTTAATTACTTAAATAGGCTATAGTACGGTGGCCGAGAGAGCTCAACGCACTGCAACTGAAGAAAACACATGCAAATAGAAAAAACACCCGCAAATTAAGAAAACATCTTCATCAGTTTCACAACACATGTGTGCTCCAAATACTCACAACACAACCAAATACAGAAACGCGCTGCAAATAGCACAGAACACAACGGAAATGTTTCCGGGGAACCCAATAAGTGACGGACGGACGGCTGGGACGTGCTTATTGCTCGTGAGCATTACCTATGCCCTACTCTCTTAAAAGGGCAGATGGCAGAGCCCTTGAATTGGGCACTTTGGAGGGAGCGGGGCACTTGTGTGCCATGTTGATGAAGGGAGCAACCAGAGAATGTCTAAGCAACGAAAGACAACGTAATTTCCTCATTATTTTCACCTGGGATGTTCCCATGACAACGCAGCGCGTGTCCATCAGCTGAATAGCTGTTCTTACCAGAAATATAGTATTATTGCTGTTAACATAACTGTTGCAAATAAATATACATTTTATACAACAACATTTTTAAAATATGCGTTATATCTGTGTGTGAGTGTCTCAACTTTAAAACTTGCCGTCTCATATTTGGACCCTAGCTGCATTCTAACATTTCTTATGAAACTTATTTTAACATAACATGACAAAATGTGTACAATGTAACTGATGTATAGATTAATGTCTTTCCCTCATGTTCTTTTTCTCTATCTTTATTTATTTATTTTAGTCTTCAGCTCATTGTTCTTTTTAGTATTCTTATGACATAATTAATAATAATAAAAGTAGACAACTGTAAGCACGTCCCAGCCGGGTCCGTCACTTATTGGGTTCCCCGGAAACATTTCCGTTGTGTTCTGTCCTATTTGCAGCGCGTTTCTGTATTTGGTTGTGTTGTGAGTATTTGGAGCACACATGTGTTGTGAAACTGATGAAGATGTTTTCTTAATTTGCAGGTGTTTTTCTATTTGCATGTGTTTTCTTCAGTTGCAGCGCGTTGAGCTCTCTCGGCCACCGTACTATAGCCTACAGGATAATAAGCGTTATGACCGCACGCATAAAGCTTGCCACAAAGAACCAGTTAAAGTAATGATTATGAATGTGTCTAAATTAGCAAGGAGACATTTAATTGTTTAGTAATAAACTGGTGTTTTCTGTGTCGCTGCAAAGATGAAGTTGACGATTCGGACTTGCCATGAACGCCAGAAAGAAATGCACATTTCATATGGATTACATAATCAGAGAGTAGCCTATTTATTTTGGTTTGAATATTTTCATTTAAAAGTAGACATTTCAAACTTTCTTTAATATATACCCTATATTTCTCAAATCTGTGAGGCACAAGCTGAGTTTCGGCGCCCTCCAGTTCACGTGCAATGCAAGTGATCGTGTCGGCGCCTTATTACATTGTCTGCTATATATTTGCTTCTTATTCATTAAATACAGGCAATTGATTGATAAAACATTGATCAAAATTAAGATACAATTTATACAAAACGAAAATCTTTTAAAAAGAGTTTTCTATAAAACAAAACTTAATGAAGTCGTCAAAATCATGTTTTACCAAAAACAGCGCCGTTGCTAGGAGGGCGCCAGCGCCTCTGCCTTTCAGCGCCTCTGCCTCGCGAGTGGATGATAGCCCTGAAGACGCCTAGCAATGATATACCTTTAGTGGTAGTATACCTTTAGTTAAGTTATACCTTAAGAGTCTTCGTAGCGCGCTAAGAGACAATGTTATCGGAAAATGCAGCCCAGGTATGATGCGTATGATGCGTAATGGAGATTCCAAAGCGCTCTTCTTTGGTCAGAACCATGGAGAGCGATCACGGATAGGTCTGTCCTATGCACCGAAACTTTTAACAATGCAACAAAATATTTAAAGAGCATCAAGCTATTAAAATCTATACGCACAGATAATATAACAGTAGGCTATATTAGTCAATATTTTTTTTATTAAGTTAAGCAGTGATTGGATAACGTTTTTTATTTTTTATTTAA
Organism: Abramis brama; assembly: GCF_963993115.1. Lineage (NCBI taxonomy): Eukaryota > Metazoa > Chordata > Actinopteri > Cypriniformes > Leuciscidae > Abramis > Abramis brama. The sequence continues at coordinate 6,405,981 of NC_139986.1, read as the reverse complement.
CGTTTTTAATTTAAGGCCCACCCACAATTGGTTCAACAATTAACCGCAGGCACCCGCTCATTTTGGATCAACCAGCGCATCACTGTCTCCCACATATTAAGCTATTGTAACTGCGCTTATTTCCGTCGTTGGTATAAGTAGCAGTGGGTGGTAATAGACACGAAATGTACAGTTTTCTACCATCATGCTGACAATGTTTCTTTAGTCATTCGGCAGTCTTGCAGTCTAAACCCCTGCAGGAAATCCACCCTTACAAACTGATCCACGTCTACCTATAGGAATACGACGCCTATCACAACATCCATATATACAGTAAGCTCCTTCAGTATTATAGCTGTGGCGTTTCTCAGGAGCTAAATTACCTAAATTATCCTCCTCTCGTCCAGTAAGGATTTGGCATTCTGATTCTTCTTTGAATCAGACTAAATTCTCTAATTATGATATCTGTAATAGATTCATGTTGGTTTTGTTCTATTTACCCTAAGGGGGGTTATTGCTGCTCTCCCAGCTCTTATCTATGCAAGGCTGCATGAAGCGGCCCAGAACAGAACCATACCGCCAATCCAAACTGTATGCTAATTGTCAATCGTCTTTGACTATAGTGCTCCTGACAAAAACAAGGAACCCACAAAGTTCACAAAAACACGGTCAGTTATGGCTGTGAATGTAAACAGCAGGGAAATAAATCACATTTGTATCTTAGATCCGTGTATTAAAGTGAAAGCAGCGTAATATACAGTACCTACTGTAACGAAAGAAAAACAAAAAAATCACTTACTGCTCTTGGTTGAATAACTTTAGTAGCTTTAATAAGAATACATTTCTTACTTGAATGCTGCTGTTTAATGCTCTGATGAGGAGATAAACATGGCGGACTGTGTACAGTTCACTCAAGGGGAGGAGCTAAGCTACTAGGGCAGATTCCGTGCCAGTCATGGGCGGGAGTTCAAACAAGCATTTTAATTCATTTTATTTTATTTTATTTTAGAATACTTTAGAATGTTTTAGGTTCATAGATTATTTAATTTATGGAATTAATAGGTAGATTTTATTTGTTAACGTCATCACGTTTATGCTACTTAACTCTTGCCTCATTTGGCATTGTAATAATTCCATTATGTTCTGTGTGATCTCTGGAACTGTATTTGTAACCTGGTTCTGTCCCTGGACTTTTATTTTGAAGTTGCTCCTGTTTCCCGTGCAATGTTTGTAATCACTTGTAGTTTTGATTGTTTCAAGACTTATTGGTCCATTACCCTTTGTGTATAAGTCCCAGTGTTCCCAGTCTTTGTTAGATTTTGTCTTTGTTTTTTCTTTGTTGTTTTTTGTCTTTTCTTTTGCTGTCCCGGTCTCAGCAATCCCCATTCGGTGGTTCCCGTAGGTATTTCCTCTGTCTTAGGTGCTTCATGTAGCTTTATTTTGGTCTGTCTGACAGCTATATTAACCAGGTTTGAAGCGATCTGCTATGAAGCGATTTCTGCATGACAATTGACAAAAGCTATTTTTCTGGAATCTAATCATATTAGATGAAGCTATGCTGGAGTCAGATACTCTGTAGTTTATATCTGTTTTGCATTGTGGTTGGCATGATTACACAAAAATGTTCCTGCTGCATTATGATGTATATGAGCTGTTTTGACACACGGACAACAGCAGGCAACTTCAATCATGCCTCTGCATTGTGCAACACTTGCTTTGCAAAATGCTGTTTTCCCTTTTTCCACCACAATATTGCCTGCATGAAAAAATCTGCATGAGTCTGCAAAATGAGCAGCAGTTTTAACCAGTTGCTGTCACTGACAGTCACATTGTATACACAGCCTGATAGCACGCAGGAACAAACATCACTGCTTACAAATCAGCATAAGGAAAGATGAAACATAAATCAAGAGGTTTACACAACATAGTCCTTGGGGATTTTCCTGGGACTCTACATAAACTTAGTTGGCATAAACAAGGACAACTCGTATAACAATAGGCGGTTACACTTTATTTTAAGGTGACTTAGTTAGATTGTACTTATTCAAATAAGTACTGAGTAATAATAATTAACTACAAGTACTTACTTAGAGTTATGGTTAGAGTAAGGGTTTGGGTTAGGGTTAGTAACTTTTATTATGCATAATTTATATATAGTATGTACATCAGGGATGGGCAACTTCGGTCCTGGAGGGCCACTGTCCTACAGAGTTTAGCTCCAACCCTGAAAAAATCACCTGCCTGTAATTTTCTAGTAATCCTGAGGACCTTGATTAGCTTGTTCAGGTGTGTTTGATTAGGGTTGAAGCTAAACTCTGTAGGACAGTGGCCCTCCAGGACCGAAGTTGCCCATCCCTGATGTACATGTAGTAACGTGTCACTACGTCACCTTAAAATAAAGCGTTACCTAATAGGCTCTTTAAAAAAGTGTTTATTATGTCTCTGTTAGTTTTGTTTGCTGTCTAATAAATCAATATGTGAGCAACAATCAAGTATATATATGTAAATAAGTAAGGAAAAACTAAGTATTGTCCAAAAGACCCCCCCCCCCCCCCCCCTTGTGTATGGAAGGAATTATTACTAATTCAAAAATGTAAAAAACTAGCAATGACAGCTCAAGCAGTTTTTGAGAAGTTTTTTGAGTAACAATACAGCAGCATGATTGTGTGATTAAAAAAAAAAAGAAGAAAGTTTTATATTGAGTAACTTTAGACACAATATTGCCAATATTGTTACTTTATCTGGTTTTGCTTGGTCAACAAGAATAGTTCCAAACCATTTCACGGCAGATCTGCTGCATCACAGAGAAACACACAGTAGTGGTGTTTTGTTCTTGAATTATTCAGTGTTCGTAAACAAATTGGGCAAGCGATTTGACTAATAATGGTTTCAAACAAATTGGTTGAGTGAATGTTTCAATGACTTACTGGCATAACTATGTAACCTGACGAAAGAGTTGAAAGAGTCTGGAACATGCAAACATGGACAAGATGAGTGATACAGACAGTGAAAAGTTCCAGTGCTGTTGGACTGTTATCAGCACTCTTGGAAGGCTACCTGACCATTCAGATTCAAGATTCACTAAATATTGTATTGTATTGTATTGTATTTAATGAGGCAGCTTTGACAAATCAGACAAATCAGTCCAACAGTTTCAGGATGAATTGTAGACAGACCCAGCAGCAAGAGGAACGGCAAGTTACCACAAGCCTGACTGCATCTGAAGCTTGTTAACATTCCTCTGACAGGGTCGCGTTCTATGCACTAATACGGTCTGACGTTGTTTGTGTGGCAGAACTATGCTCCTAAAGGCCACCGGAACTCGACTAATAGGACACAGAGGGACACAGTGGGCAATATTTAAATGAATCTACATGTTCCCAGACGTGTTTGTCAGCCAGTTTAACACTCAACATTCCAAAGGGTGTCATTACTGGAGTAGTTTCACCAGATTTACAAAAGGAACACGTGTATACATAATGTATAATATATTTATTTCAATGTTATTACCCAGGTTTGCAGTGTGTACTGCTGAATATCTTTGTTTGGGGTACACAGAAGCACATCGCACCAGCTCACAAAATCTAGGTATCACGTCATTAAAAGTCACTGCATCAGATGGAAAGCTGCTGTGGCTGGGAATCATCAATTAGGATACGGATCCACTCAAATACATAATCTGTTAAGAGTGACAGTTTTTCCATTCTTGAGTTCTTTGCTACTCCAGTTTGCTCCTCAACATCATTCTCTGAGATTAGGTTAATTTAAATTAGTAAATGTCTATATATGCTTGATTCATAAGTACATTAATATAATCATTTTAATTGACTTCTGCATTATAGACATACTTGCATATTACATTACATATATTTTTGTTTAAAACCCCAAACAATGGCAGCATTGAATGACTGCTTTAAATGTAAAAAAAACCCATGAAATTCCTATACCTCTTAAATCAGTGTTATTTATTAAGAAGTTTTTAAATGCTTGTTCAACTTTGTAAATTACAGACCAATGGTTGGTATAATAGCAACCATATTTTTGTACCTTACTGTACACCGTTTTTGTTGAGGGAAGAGTAGGGACATGTGTGGTGACTGACATTATTGCTCTTAATAATGTATTGAACCTGAAGCATATTTTCTTTTAATGCCATCAGCTCATTCATATTCCTTGAAATAAATTATCTGTAATTTACTGTATATGATTGCTGGAAGTCAAATGTATAGTGAATTACTGCTTTTTGAGAGTGTATGAGAGAGCTGAACTGTGCATTTAATGAGAGCTTGCCACCTCCATATGGTCACCACCTTCAATCAGCCCTCACATCTTTTTGAAAAGGCCTCTCCTGCCAAGTGCACTGAACCGTGCCAATCAGAGCAGACCTCATGCTGCTAGAGGAGAAGAACAATGCAGAAGTACATTACACCCTAAATCTTTCACTGACCAGATTATTCAAATTAAAACTGGGGACATGTGTAGTTCAGAAGTCCATAGCATTACATTTTCCAGTGTTCGTAACAAATTAACAAGGGGCAAATTTCTTGTTTTGTGTATTGGTAAATGTACTGTGATGAACTGTGGTAAGCCAAATATACGGTGGCCGAGAGAGCTCAACGCGCTGCAACTGAAGAAAACACATGCAAATAGAAAAAACACCCGCAAATTAAGAAAACATCTTCATCAGTTTCACAACACATGTGTGCTCCAAATACTCACAACACAACCAAATACAGAAACGCACTGCAAAAGTTCACAACACAACCAAATACAGAAACGCGCTGCAAAAGTTCACAACACAAACAAATACAGAAACGCGCTGCAAATAGAACAGAACACAACGGAAATGTTTCCGGGGAACCCAATAATTGACGGACGGACGGCTGGGACGTGCTTATTGCTCGTGAGCTTTACCTATGCCCTACTCTCTTAAAAGGGCAGACGGCAGAGCCCTTGAATTGGGCACTTTGGAGGGAGCGGGGCACTTGTGTGCCATTATGTTGATGAAGGGAGCAACGAAAGACAACGTAATTTCCTCATTATTTTCACCTGGGATGTTCCCATGACAACGCAGCGCGTGTCCATCAGCTGAATAGCTGTTCTTACCAGAAATATAGTATTATTGCTGTTAACATAACTGTTGCAAATAAATATACATTTTATACAACAAAGTTTTTAAAATGTGCGTTATATCTGTGTGTGAGTGTCTCAACTTTAAAACTTGCCGTCTCATATTTGGACCCTAGCTGCATTCTAACATTTCTTATGAAACTTATTTTAACATAACATGACAAAATGTGAACAATGTAACTGATGTATAGATTAATGTCTTTCCCTCATGTTCTTTTTCTCTATCTATCTTTATTTATTTATTTTAGTCTTCAGCTCATTGTTCTTTTTAGTATTCTTATGACATTGAACATATTGTAAATACATTTTGTATATTGTATACAAAGTTGTATGTCATAAATGTGTCATCTCTGTATGTTTTGCAAAAAAAATTAAATAACTAGAAAAATGCATTTCCGGAGGAACTGCAAAGTGTGCTTGCTCGGGTGCGGTTCACTAACGTTAGCAGGTAGTGGATAAGGGTGCGTTGAAGTTTGCTTGATGTGAGAATTTCAACAATAGTACTTTTTTCAAGATTGTGCAAAAAGGTGAAAAGTTATGTGCATTAAGAGACATGTCTGCAATGTAGACTAGTGCCAATGGCATTGTTTATGTGGCTTGGTTGTTGGTTTTGAAATAATTGGTTATGAATATACAGCAGAGAGTGGGAGTGTTTTGGGTGATGAAATAGTATTGAAAAGAAGTTGACAGTCTTAATTTACTGTATCCAATAAGCCAATACAAAACTCACCCAGCTGTTCTGTGGTTGAGTGTTCCCTTTGATTAGGAACAAATTTACTCAAATTAAGGTCAACCGTAATTAGCGATGCTTTGATTGCTGCTGTAAAGATGGTTGTCATCACCTACACAGAAACGCTGATTTTTATAGCCTACCGTCAGTCCTCATATTGTAATTAAATGAAGAACGCTATCAGTTTTACTATTAGCTTACTCTAGCGATGCAATCGCAACAACATGGATAACGCTGTTTGGCCTTGCCTAACTTTATATGACATATGCGCCATATGCTAGAGTTACACATCCCGCTGCCATTTCAGGGCTTGAATTTCGGTGCGGGAATGTGGGGATTGCACATAATTTAAACCATTCCCGCAAGGTTAGCTTTTATAGTGTGAGAAATTCCCGCACAAATATATTCGCTTCATCTCAGAACAAATGATTAAAAAATAAATTCACAGATGCGAGAAAAAAAGATGTCAAACTGTCTTTTATTTTCGAATTTAATTCCTCAATCAGCACTGGACCGTCATTTTCTGTCTTCCGCTGAACCCTGGCTGTAGACAGATCATATGTTTCACGCTGTCAATGCAGTGGTCTGCGTTGCTGATCTTATTCACACTATTGAGTGTAGGTGCAGCATTCTAACATTGAGTCATAATGAGCTGTTTGTGAAGAAATTATCCGCTTCCAAATTATGTCATTTTAATCACAAAATTGAAACATTAAAAACCAATTTGCTCTTTATGGTGTGCGAGTGATAGAGCGCGGCAGCAACGAACCAACTGATCAGCTTGCAGCGTAACAACATTGAATGCTCGGCCGAACAGCTGACAGGGTTTCTGCAGGCATTAAATTTAATGCCTTTTTAATGCCATTTTTTTTATTTTTAATGCCATACACGACCCATGACTAACCACGGATATTATGTATGTATGTATGTATGTATGTATGTATATATATATATAAACTTGATTAATCACACGTTTTTTACGCAATTAAAACACTTACATTTGTTTAGGTTTATATATTTTATAATGTAATCATTTCACAGTTAATCTACAAATGAATGTAGAGACAACATAAAGGCCAGTCTCACTGATACTAATACAGCTATTGATATCTGGATAAAAATGATTTCTCCCCCCTAATTTTAAACATTAATTATAGCCATCCAACATTACAGTGTAATTAAAAGCTATCAAGTTTTTAACATTAGGCTTCAAAAAAAATATGACAACTTTTAATTTAAGTGAACTTAACAAACAATCCTCACATAAACCTATAATAAATGTCATATTTACCTTTGGCCTTCCTGTCTAACATACATTATCAAACAGTCTGCACAGCATAAATTATAGATTAAATATAGACTACTGCTTATTAAAGCTACAAGAGTTCTTTAGTCAATAGCAGTGAGTAATTTTCTCTGGTGCCTTTGTTCTGTGATTAACTTTACTGACAGAAAGCTTTATTGGCTGTTGTCCCTTTAAGAGCAGCTGCTGACAGAAACACGGATCTAACACGCGCCTCATTCTCTCACAACTCTTTGCGTTCATTAAAGACTTTATTTCACTAATTTAAGACTGCTCTTATTTTATGAGGATACTCACAAAACAGACATTTTGGCAAAATTGTGTGTTATTGATCGTTGCGCGAAAGAGGACCGTTTTCTGGTGCGCAGTCTGTGCGCACGATCTGGCGCGCGTCTTTCTCTCTCTCTGTGTGTGTGTGTGTGTTACATAGACAGGACATTCGCAGGCAGCGCGTTTAAAAGCATTTACATGAATAAGAGCGGGATCATATAATGTAACGCTACCCAAGGGATGACAAAAATGAACGAATGCTGCGTTTGCGTTAAATATTTTAACGCCTTAAACTGGACAAAAATAATCTCATGCGTTAACGCGTTAAAAAACGCAAAGTGAGCTTCAACAGCGGATGTCGAGCTGATGAGGGAACGTTAGTTAATTGCTGTCTGCCTTTTACCGTCGACCTGTGGCTGTCAGACTGCATATGAGATTTTACGCCATTGATTCCCATTGTAGCTACCCAATTTAAATACCTTTTTACAAACGCTGCAAAATCCTTCTTTATTTTGACCACCAGCCATGTTCTAAATTGTTTGTCTTCCATGCACTTTCCCAGTTTTCTGGTCTAGTTTTATTCCTGTTGTTCCTGCTGTCCAAAATTACTCGCGCCACCTCCGCAATTTGCTCCGGCCGGAGGCAATCACCAAACTGTTTCCGCGTGTTTTTAATCACACTAACGTACATATTTTGCATAGCAACGACAGACGCCACGGGACAGCAAGCGCTTGTGGAAAGGAGAGAGTGGCGCGCTCGCGCTTTCCACTTGTTTTTACACATCTAGAGAGACGTTGTTGATTGTTTGAGCATGTGACTGCACGTTTCTCCTTGTTTTCTATTGTTATGCGCAGCATATTTCCCGCGCGCACAAACACAGCCACAGACAATGATTTGTTCGGTTAGCGAAGAAGACCAAATGTATGATGCATAGGCTAAAAATCTTTAGATCCCCCCCATGTGACCCATGTAAGTGGTGGAATTCCCTCCCAGTTTAAAAAACGAAATTCAGGCCCTGCATTTATTAAGACAAACCTAGTAAAAACTAGTGCAGTCTATTCACTGACTTGGCAGCTCTGTGAAATGTAATACAACAGTGCCACCTAATGTCTAAATGCATTAACATTAAAAGTGTGAGGTGAAACACTTTTGCATAAGTAAATGTTTTTGTCAATTAGCCTGAAATAAAAAAAAATGTAAAAAATTCAGATCTTGTGCATCCTCACATTGGAGTCTCGAGTTAATGTACAAAGTTTGGTTTCGATACGTGACAGCGTTCCTGAAATATGAACTACTTCCTGTTTTGGCGACTACGCTGCCGATTTCGTTTGGCTGTGACGGGCAAACGCTTCCGAAAATCAAAAATCCTTCTAGTAACTTTTGTGAGGCTTGGTCCAAGGATCATGTACGTCTAGTTTCGTGAAGTTTGGACCAAATTTGTGACCTGTGAAACTTTAGTTTCGCTTTCTGTTCAATCCACTATGGCGGTCAAACGACATGGACTCGTGATGTCATCTTCGCGAGCAACTTACACCAGTACTGACCGTACGTTTTAAAGTTGGAATGGTGTCTCTGTCTCAAAGGGCCTAGGCGCAGGAGCTGGCCAAAATTTTTCTCCCGGGAATAATAATAATAACTAGAAAAATGCATTTCCGGAGGAACTGCAAAGTGTGCTTGCTCGGGTGCAGTGCACTAACGTTAGCAGGTAGTGGATAAGGGTGCGTTGAAGTTTGCTTGATCTGAGAATTTCAACAATAGTACTTTTTTCAAGATTGTGCAAAAAGGTGAAAAGTTATGTGCATTAAGAGACATGTCTGCAATGTAGACTAGTGTCAATGGCATTGTTTATGTGGCTTGGTTGTTGGTTTTGAAATAATTGGTTATGAATATACAGCAGAGAGTGGGAGTGTTTTGGGTGATGCAATAGTAGCCTATTGAAAAGAAGTTGAACTTATTACTGTTGAAGTTACAACTCATATTGTAATTAAATGAAAAACGCTATCAGTTTCACTATTAGCTTACTCTAGCGATGCAATCGCAACAACATGGATAACACTGTTTGGCCTTGCCTAACTTTATATGACATATGCGCCATATGCTAGAGTTACACACCCCGCTGCCATTTCAGGGCTTGAATTTCGGTGCGGGAATGTGGGGATTGCGCATAATTAACCATTCCCACAAGGTTAGCTTTTATAGTGCGAGAAATTCCCGCACAAATATATTTGGTTCATCTCAGAACAAATGATTAAAAATAAATTCACAGATGCGAGAAAAAAGATTTGACAAACTAATAAAAATAGACAAACTGTCTTTTATTTTTTAATTTAATTCCTCAATCAGCGCTGGACTGGCATTGTCTGTCTTCCGCTGAGTCTTGGCCGTAGACAGATCATATGTTTCACGCTGTCAATGCAGTGGTCTGCGTTGCGCTGATATTCACACTATCAAATGTGTAGTGCAGCATTCTAACATTGAGTCATAATGAGCTGCTTGTGAAGAAATTATTTGCTTCCAAATTATATCATTTTAATGAAATGTAATTTCACGAAATTGAAACATTAAAAAACAATTTGCTCTTTATGGTGTGCGAGTGATAGAGCGTGGCAGCAACGAACCAACTGATCAGCTTACAGCGTAACAACATTGAATGCTCGGCCGAACAGCTGATCATAGCAGTACAGGGCGCCTTATTATTTTTCATCTCCATAAATATATCTAGTAGTAAAGCTAATGCAAGGGCTAGAAATCAATTAATCTTTTGCTGATAGCCTACTTCCTTGTCATCATGGAGAGCGCAGTTCATGGTTGCTTAGCAACGACAGACGCCACGGGACAGCAAGCGCTTGTGGAAAGGAGACAGCGGCACGCTCGCTTTCCACTTGTTTTTACACTAGGGTGACCAACCGTCCTGTTTTCCCAGGACATGTCCTGTTTTCACGTCCTGTCCTGGCCGTCCTGTCTGTTTTTTATAAAGTGATGAAAATGTCCTGGTTTTCATTCTTTTTCATTGGGCCATTAAGTGTGTACTTTAAATACATGCTTGCCTTTGCACACAAAACATGATGAAACCGGCTTCGGCTTCGCCCCGTCTTGTTATCAGCGCGTTCCTCAATCCGCAGCGGCAAACAGAGAGCACGTCAGAATACAGAGGCCTGTGTGTGTGTGTGTGTGTGTGTTCATCTTAGCCTCATTGGTCTGTCACACTGCTCGTCAATGTCAGAATATTTGAAATGACCAATCAAATCAAAGTAGGCGGACTTTACGTTCACAGACACATAATTTTAGTGAGCATGACTCGACCATACTGTCTATGGACTCGACCAGGACTCAACGGTCGACGCTTCAGTTTACGGTCAAGTGCGAGATAAGATGTAAGTAACAGCGTAAAAAAAAGAAAAGCCCAAATGTAAATTCACAGATGATTTACAGAGAAAATTCCCGTGTTTTCGTTTCGGTCGGGATCCGTGTAAAGCAGAATGCATGAACTGCAAACCTGAAACGTACCTGTCAGTGTCAAATAAAGGTGCTAGCGAAGTAGAAGCCCACATAAAGAAAGTATAGGCTACAAGAGAACATCAGGAGGATTGAAATGTTTTTTTTTTTACTGAAATAGTGTAGTAGATTTTTTATTTTATTTTAACCTATGCTATGGCCATGAAAAGAAATAGTGTCATGTAAAGGTGTTAAAAGCTAAACTTTTTTTAAATAGTATTCTATTGTTGCGGGCCAAACGTTGAATGGAAAGGATGTATTACTTTATGTATTAAAGTACAATAACATAGTTGCAAGGTTGTGAATGCATTTGTCAAGTATTTTTTTATGCATTCACCCCAACCACGCCCCCACCCCTTAACCACGCCTCCGTCCTGTTTTCTGAAAACTAAAATATGGTCACCCTATTTCTCCCCTACTCCCCCTGAGCACAGTATATCAGTTGAAGTGGACTTCACTGACAATAACCACTCATTTGAAAAGCCCTGTGCAAACGTTATCAAAGAAAGTCAACGACGGGGTCGCGCAGATTATGATATAACATAAATATATATAGGACTACATTCATATTTTAATTTTTATTATTATATTATATATTTACAATTATATTGCACTATTTTACAACTACCTAAAATAAAATCACTTTACTTCACAAACTAACTAAGCTGGCTGCATTCACTGAGGTAAATTATAATCATCAAAAATAGTATATGTAATATTCACAACAATAACCGTTAAAAATACTGTCATTTAACAATGGCGAAATGTATGAATACTTACACACACGTTAGTTATGACCGTTCTGACTGGTGATGGCGTGGTGCGCGAAATGACAGTTGGGTGATCATCGCTCTCCACTTCCTGTGAAATCATGTATCGATGTTCCCTTATTCCCTATGCCGTGCGCAGTGCCCTTCGAACTGAACATGTTCGCCTCCTTCGGATTGGAATCTCACTTAAGATGGCGGAATACCCTGTGAAGTCCACTTCGCAGTCCACAACGCACCTCTAGACGAAGTTGTTGATTGTTTGAGCATGTGACTGCGCGTTTCTCCTTGTTTTCTATTGTTATGTGCAGCATATTTCCCACGCGCACAAACACTGTTAAAAAACGAAATTCAGGTCCTGCATTTATTAAGACAAACCTAGTAAAAACGAATGCAGTCTATACACTGACTTGGCAGCTCTGTGAAATGTAATACAACAGTGCCACCTACTGTCTAAATGCATTAACATTAAAAGTGTGAGGTGAAAGTCTTTTGCATAGACATAAGTAAATGGGTTTGTCAATTAGCCTGAAATAAAAAAAAAAAAAAAAAAATCAGATCTTGTGCATCCTCAGATTGGAGTCCCGAGTTCATGTACAAAGTTTGGTTTCGATACGTGATAGAGTTCCTGAAATATGAACTACTCCTGTTTTGGCGACTACGCCGCCGATTTCGTTTGGCTGTGACGGGCAAACGCTTCCGAAAATCAAAAATCCTTCTAGTAACTTTTATGAGGCTTGGTCCAAGGATCATGCACGTCCAGTTTCGTGAAGTTCGGACTTAATTTGTGACCTGTGAAAATTTAGTTTCGCTTTCTGTTCAATCCAGTGTGGCGGACGAACGACATGGACTCGTGATGTCATCTTCGCAAGCAACTTACACCGGTACTGACCGTACGTTTTAAAGTTGGAACGGTGTCTCTGTCTCAAAGGGCCTAGGCGCAGGAGCTGGCCAAAATTTTTCTCCCGGGAATAATAATAATAATAACTAGAAAAAATGCATTTCCGGGGGAACTGCAAAGTGTGCTTGCTCGGGTGCGGTTCACTAACGTTAGCAGATAGTGGATAAGGGTGCGTTGAAGTTTGCTTGATTTGAGAATTTCAACAATAGTACTTTTTTCAAGATTGTGCAAGCGCTTGTGGAAAGGAGACAGCGGCGCGCTCGCGCTTTCCACTTGTTTTTACACATCTAATGTGCATTCCATTCGACAGGGTCCATACACAGTGTTCACTGCTCCCCTACTCCCCCTGAGCACGGTATATCAGTTGAAGTGGACTTCACTGACAATAACCACTCATTTGAAACGCCCTGCAAACGTTATTAAAAGAAAGTCAACGACGGGGTCGCGCAGATTATGATATAACATAAATATATATAGAACTACATTCATATTTTAATTTGTATTATTATATTATATATTTACAATTATATTGCACTATTTTCAACTACCTAAAATAAAATCACTTTACTTCACAAACTAGCTAAGCTGGCTGCATTCACTGAGGTAAATTATTATCATCAAAAGTAGTATATGTAATATTCACAACAATAACTGTTAAAATACTGTCATTTGTATAACAATGGCGAAATGTATGAATACTTACACACATACGTAAACTCCTCCATCGTTAGTTATGACCGTTCTGACTGGTGATGACGTGGTGCGCGAAATGACAGTTGTGTGGTCATTGCTCTCCACTTCCTGTGAAGAGATGTATCGATGTTCCCTTATTCCCTATGCCGTGCGCAGTGCCCTTCGAACTGAACATGTTCGCTCCCTTCGGATTGGAATCTCACTTAAGATGGCGGAATACCCTGTGAAGTCCACTTCGCAGTCCACAACGCTCCTCTAGAGCGACGTTGTTGATTGTTTGAGCATGTGACTGCGCGTTTCTCCTTGTTTTCTATTGTTATGCGCAGCATATTTCCCGTGCGCACAAACACAGCCACAGACAATGAATTGTTTGTTCTGTTAGCGAAGAAGAGCATTATGTATTTTGTATAAAGTTTTTTTATTATTTTTTATTAACTGCTTTGAGAACTGGAAATGCACAATTCATACATACAAATCTGTATAAATGAAGATGATTAAATTAGACCGATGCAAAAAACGAAATTCAGGCCTTGCATTTATTAAGACAAACCTAGTAAAAACAAATGCAGTCTATACACTGACTTGGCAGCTCTGTGAAATGTAATACAACAGTGCCACCTACTGTCTAAATGCATTAACATTAAAAGTGTGAGGTCTTTTGCATAGACATAGGTAAATGGGTTTGTCAATTAGCCTGAAATAAAAAAAAATAAAAAAAAATTCACATCTTGTGCTTCCTCACATTGGAGTCCCGAGTTCATGTACAAAGTTTGGTTTCGATACGTGACAGCATTCCTGAAATATGAACTACTTCCTGTTTTGGCGACTACGCCGCCGTTTTCGTTTGGCTGTGACGGGCAAACGCTTCCGAAAATCAAAAATCCTTCTAGTAACTTTTGTGAGGCTTGGTCCAAGGATCATGCACGTCTAGTTTCGTGAAGTTCGGACCAAATTTGTGAACTGTGAAACTTTAGATTCGCTTTCTGTTCAATCCAATATGGCGGACAAACGACATGGACTCGTGATGTCATCTTCGCGAGCAACTTACACCGGTACTGACCAGACGTTTTAAAGTTGGAACGGTGTCTCTGTCTCAAAGGGCCTAGGCGCAGGAGCTGGCCAAATAGCTGGGGGGGGGGGGGTTGCCAAATAATGAAAAATTTTGTAAGTTTTTTTTTTATTTTTTATCTTGTACATCCTCACATTGGAGTCTCGAGTTAATGTACAAAGTTTGGTTTCGATACGTGACAGCGTTCCTGAAATATGAACTACTTCCTGTTTTGGCGACTACGCCGCCGATTTCGTTTGGCTGTGACGGGCAAACGCTTCCGAACATCAAAAATCCTTCTAATAACTTTTGTGAGGCTTGGTCCAAGGATCATGGACGTCTAGTTTCGTGAAGTTCGGACCAAATTTGTGACCTGTGAAACTTTAGTTTCGCTTTCTGCTCAATCCACTATGGCGGACAAACGACATGGACTCGTGATGTCATCTTCGCGAGCAACTTACACCGGTACTGACCGTACGTTTTAAAGTTGGAACGGTGTCTCTGTCTCAAAGGGCCTAGGCGCAGGAGCTGGCCAAAATTTTTCTCCCGGGAATAATAATAATAATAAGAAGAAGAAGAAGAAAACTTAAGAAGAACAATAAGTGTGCTGCTTTCAGCAAGCACACTTAATAATAATAAGAAAACTTAAGAAGAACAGTAAGTGTGCTGCTTTCAGCAAGCACACTTAATAATAAAAGTAGACAGCTGGGGCCTGTTTCAATAAGGAGGTTCAACCAACTCTGAGTTAAAACTTGAACTCTGAGTTGACTTACCCTGAGATGGGAAACTTTTTGGTTTCAGAACAGCTGAAATTAGTTAGTTCAATCAACTCTGAGTTGACTGACTCTGAGTTAAGCGCGTGCACCACAACTATAAAAAGCCATTATCAATGGAGCGCAGATATTATGAGTCACCATGGCAACAGCGCCAGACAAAAAGAGGTCTTCATATTTCTTCACATTTTAATATACTGTTATACAGTGATGGGTGTAATTAATTACCAAGTAATCTAAATACTGTAATTTAATTAAAGGGATTACTCTTAATTCTTCTGTAATTTAAAGTTAAATCTGATGTAATTGTATTAGACTATAGAACAATTCTGTATAGGCTATTTACACAGTTAAAAGTTTTTTAAAAGTTATATTTTTAATGTAACCTTCTCCCTCTACACACTTTGGTCAATTCAAGAATAATTCATGCAATATATATATATATTGTTTATTTGAAAGCATTAAAAGTGCTGTTTCTTGTCTCTCCTTATATTGTTCAAGTGTTTAAGGTTGACATGGGATTTAGTAATTAGTAATAAGTAGACCAATAATTTCTAAAGATAGTCATTATTACATTAATCTAATTACACTGTTGAAGATGTCATTTGTAGTTAGTAATACAAGTAACTTGCCCAACTGTTATAATATCAGAGGTGAAACTGGAAGAACAGTAGCCTATGTTATTCAACCTAATTTTAATTTTCATGTAGGTGCAATCCTGCAGGTATTAAAAGAACATGGCAGCAGCTGAAATTTAAATATAAACACATAATTTGACATATTAAATAACTATAGCATCCAGTGTCTAGCAGTGCAGCAGCATTTTTGGCTGAGGGAATTCCTGGACGGACTTCAGAGCCAGTCCCAAAGATCCAAGGGCCTTCATAAAATGTAAGAGGTTTACATATGTGTTATTTTTTATATAGGCTATTTTTGATATTTCCATTTATTTTACTTTGGGTTAGGATTTTTGTTGGTTCCAGTAGATTCTGATGGTAATATCTGTCTTTTGGAGCCTCCTGTCCCAACAGAACCCCAGGCAGTTGTAAGTCGCCTACTCAATACACCAGAAATTATGACAAATAGTGTTATAAAGTGTAGGCTACTCAACCAAATGCTCATCACATGAGGATAAAGAGTTTCTGCTGCCACAGAGAGGCCTACAGAGGTAATGTTAATATTATGTGTCTACACATCAAACAATCTACACATTCACATTTTTTCACATTTTTATGTGGAGTAGCCTATAGAATCTAAGTTTAAATCTAAGTATAAACGGGTATTCTTATCTCTCCCCGCGTCCCCAGAGTGTGGAAGAACAGCAGGAGGACGGTCCATCAACTTCTGTTGCACAGATGAACAGTTCAGTGATTTTCAGTAAATGCCACAGTTTAATTCTGTAGAATTTGTTTAGAACTACATTATGTAACTCTAATCTACTACTGTGTTTTCAGTTGCCAGTTAAGGAGTTATATAGACTTCATCTTATTTTTAAAAAAAGCAATATTTTATTTATTAATAAAAGATTAATTTTATTAATAAAAATGTACTGAAAGAATGAATGAGGTGTTTAAACACCACTTCCTCTTTAAAAAAGGGGAGGAGACTGATAGAAACTCTGGGTTTACTGAAGAAAACCTGCTCCCGACCAGGTTAGGTTCACAGAGTAAGTTACTGACGTAACTGTTACTGGTAAGTAACTGACTCTGAGTATAAGTTACCTCTCTTTCTGAAACAGGCTTGACTTACTCTGCTTTCTCAGGTTTGACATACCTCCCATTCTGAAACAGAAAACTCAGAGTTTCCCTCATTTCAGGGTTAACATACTCAGAGTTTTCACTTAACCTCCTTTCTGAAACAGGCCCCTGTAAGCACGTCCTAGCCGGGTCCGTCACTTATGGGTTCCCCGGAAACATTTCCGTTGTGTTCTGTTCTATTTGCAGCGCATTTCTGTATTTGTTTGTGTTGTGAACTTTTGCAGCGCGTTTCTGTATTTGGTTGTGTTGTGAGTATTTGGAGCACACATGCGTTGTGAAACTGATGAAGATGTTTTCTTAATTTGCAGGTGTTTTTCTATTTGCATGTGTTTTCTTCAGTTGCAGCGCGTTGAGCTTTCTCGGCCACCGTACAAATATTTTGTTTCATCAAACATCTCTGTCTTCAACTGTTGATGATATCAATCCACCCATTCAAAGCAACTGGTGAGCAATGACAGTGACTTACTACATTTAACTAAGAAGTAATGCAACTAAATGTATAATGATGTGCATCATTTAAATAATTATTGCACAGATTTAGTATAATCTAAATGTATTACCCCGGTTTCACAGACCAGGTTTAAGCCTATAGTCCCAGACTAAAATGCTTGTTTGAGCTGTTTTAACTGAAAGCAACTTGCACTGACATATCTTAACATATGTCAGTGCCATTACAGTATTTTGTCTTAAGATGCACACCAGCAATGTTTTTTCTAAGGCACGTTTATAAAAGCTACTAAAATGTCCTAATTGAACTAAGGCTTAATCCTGTCTTAATCTAAACCCTGTCTGTGAAACCGGACCTTAGTCTTAGAAACCAAAACTCGGCTGGGTCTATATAGTGTTGGTTGATACATAAAAAAAACCAAAAAACATTAGACCTAATAAATTCGCTATAATTTTAAGAGAATCTCTGGAGGACTCTGATAATAATAATAGAAAACAACATTTCAAATATAATTTGAAACGTGTTTTACTTAGGTCAAACACAGATTGTGAAGGTAACTATAAAGTTTATGCTGTTCTTCTCCAACTTGACCGGCCACTCCAACGCTATCTCACACGACCAATTCGTACAAATTCGTACGAGTGAGTACGAGGTGGCTAATTCATACGAATTTGTACTATCTCACTTGTACGAATTTGTACGATTACTCCAAACCCAAGTGATGGGTAGGGGCGTGGTTAGGGGTAGGTCATTCATACGAATTGGGCAACTCGTAAAATATGTACGATTTAGCAAAAATCATACGAATTCATACGAGTGAGGTCGTTTGAATTCGTACAAATTAGCCACCTCGTAAAATACGTACAAATTGCCATGAGACTGGGTTGGCCTTTCACTTTTATGTCTTTAGGGCGAAGTGCCAAATATCCAATCCAAATGTCAAATATATATGATATTTTATTATATTAAATGATTAATAGAATATTTGTAAATATGATTATTATCATTATAAATATAGCGATTACCTCTAAGGAGGTCAACCGACTTTATATATGATATTTACCATCTGAATCTAACCATATCATGTCAACAAATGGAAAGGTCAGCCAGCTGTTTATTATCATGTTATTTATTGTACCTT
The DNA here is from genome assembly GCF_963993115.1 of Abramis brama. Taxonomy (NCBI): domain Eukaryota; kingdom Metazoa; phylum Chordata; class Actinopteri; order Cypriniformes; family Leuciscidae; genus Abramis; species Abramis brama. Next base: position 6,387,546 of record NC_139986.1, on the reverse strand, counting down.
TAGCCCCAACAGCAGGGATGTTACCTTTACCTTTACCCCTTTACCCTAGATAACATACTATTACAGTTTTTAAAAACTGTTGCTTTAATTACCTTGAACATTCATGAACAAATCATTAACAAGACCTTTATCTCAAAATATAGACTATAATTTTATCGATTCTCATTTGCTACATAAATCTACCACATTTTAAATAAACATTAAATATTATATAAAATTAGCGCAAAATCAACTTTGCATTTCTGTCTGCAAAAGAGTCAAGGATCAGGCAAATTTCCAAATGCATGATCATAAGCAGTTGTTAAGAACAGTGTTGAGAAGAATTTTTGTTCCATCTAGTGGTTTAAAAGAGAATAAAGTCAAATGTGCCTTTTACCCCGGTGTGCCTATAGCCCCGTTGTACCCGTTTGATTTTTTCTAAATAGTAGATTGATTGTACAGTATGTACATTGATTGTATATAATGACAAATGTTCTTTTTTTATTTTTTAACATGCTTTTATACATCATCTTTTATTGTGGTTGAATCTGAATGTATTAGGAAGGACAGATATAAGAGAGCAAAATATTGATCTCATTAGCAATAATAACAGGTCCTGGGTGAATATCTTCACGTAGATAGTGACAGGACGTCATCTGCCAGACATCGAAGTAGATTACTCCATTGATATCTCTGAACATCTCCTGCATCACTGTATTCAGCTGCATTGCATACCAATCACTTTGAAAAATATCCTGTAACAACACGGATCAGTAACAAATATTAAAATTAGAAAAAAAGTTGTTTTAGACAAATTACCTTAACTCTATTGTTTAAAATTGCAAACAATCCACACATAGCATTCAGTCCTTTTTGTAGTCTTATTTGTCTTTCACATTTTGTACCTCTCCTACCATGTAGACAATAAACCTATTGTTTTTATCTAGTAGAAATAAATAAATAGTTTGCCCAAAAATTATTAGTTCATTATTTTTAGCGCAATGTCCAAGATACTCATTTCCATGGAAACAATTAACATTTTATTATGTTTCTCCCACAGAACTATAATTTTGCTTTAGAAGACTTAAGCCAAATGGACTAATTTATGTTTTATGATCCCTTATAGTCCTTTTTGCAGCTTGGCAGCCTTTCATTGTTCCTTTCATTGGTTCCTTTCATTGTAAGTGCTTGGACATTCTGCTCATTCTGACATTCTCTTCTTCTGTGTTCCACAGGTGAAAGTCAGTCATACATGTTTAGAATGACATGGAGATGAGTAAATGATGACAGAATTATTATAATATATTTTGTATTTATTTCTAGACTTTCAATAAAAAGGTAGCAGAACAAATGTAATTAATTAATAATTAATTAATTTGTTACTTTTATATAGCGCATTTCTTGGTACTCAAGTGTTAAGTGTTTACCTATGGAAGGGGGAATCTCCTCAACCACCACCAATGTATCATATTTTCTTGTTAACCACAAATATCATCATAAGAACACAATATAGAAAATGTCTCGGGTTACTTGACTGTAACCCTTTTCTCTGAAAAAGCGGGAACGAGATGCTGCGCTGATTAGCGCTGTGGGAAAACATCTTTTTTTGACCAGTTGTAAAGACGTGTGGCAAACACGCCAATAATTTGGCTCTGATGATGACGTAATCAGAATGTGCACGTCAGAGGCTATATATGGATGTGTGGCAGGTGTGTTTAAGCTTATGTCTTTTAGAAGTATGTGTTGTGTTTCTGAGTGTTTCTGTTGCAGGGGAAGGTGTGACCTGCACTCAAGCCAGCAGAGATCCTGATTGGTCTGATCCTGATTGGTCTGGTCCTGATTGGTCTAATTTTGGTTCCATTGAAAAGGCCCACCCCAAACACTCTATGGAGGCTGAATGCGTGCCATTTATTTAGTTCTGTCTTGATTTCCTCTGTGATTGTGTGCCTTTTGTGAAACTTGAGGATGCAACCCGCCTCGTAGACTGAGCCCTAATGCCCAGGGGCGAAGCTTGACTAGGGCGATGGCATCCCTCACCCAATGCGACATAGTCTGCTTTGTGGAAGTCATCCCCCGGTTACAACCCCCATAACAAATGAAAAACTGCTCTCACTTGCGCCACTGGCTAGTGCGGTGGACGTTAATAAAAGAAGAGCAGGAACTGGACACAGTAAGAGGAGTTTCTCGTAGTAAATGGCGGAAGAGGACAAAAGGCTTCAAGAATGAATGACCAGATGCAGGGTCGAAAATGGAACTATGAGAAGATATTCGGGGTGAGGGTGCAAAATAACCTTGACCAGTCCAGGGGCAAAGTACCCCGATAGGGAACGCAGGATGGCAAAACCGACAGAGCCTGCAAATCCCCAGTTCTCTTTAGTGACGAGCTAGCCATAAGGAAAACCATCTTTAGAGTCAGAAGCTTGACCGGCGCTGACTTTAGTGGTTCAAAGGGGTTATCGAATAGCCCCTCAAGGACCACGGCTAAGTCCTATGAGGGTACTTTCACTCTGACGGGTGGTCTCAGTCGCCTAGCTCCATGAATGAAGCGGGCAATCAGGGGAACATATGTTCACATATGATCTGTGTAGTTTTGACCATTTTATTACAAATTTGGAAAGGAATAAATAGATAGAAAATAATGAAAACAAGAATTCGGCTCATACTCACTTTAATTTTGTCATTCATTCTTTCCAAATAGAAAATTCTCAAAACATACACAGATCATATGTGAACATACCAATGCCTGCAGTGTTGGTAAGGACATTAATGATTTGTGTGTCTCCAGTAATAGCAACATTTGTTAATGTCCTGTGTAGAAAAATAATAATATTACATTTTATACACGTTTTCTAGAGTTCTGATATTCTTCTGGAGGTTGCTTTGAATCCTTTCCCACTTACATCAGCCCGGTTTGAAGAAACGCCGGAGCACGCTCCAGACACAGGCTCGATGACCTCATGATCTGGTGAAAGGACAAGAGAAAGGGAAGGACACGTCTCCCACCCTTCAACCAGATCGACACGTGAGCCCCATGATCTTGTCATCGAGGACGCAAGTGGAGTGGAGCACTTTGATGGAGAATAAGTCGCAGTGTTCACATTCTGTGTCCTCGAGGGCTGACATAGCATGATGTTTCCCCAGACATAAGATGCAAAAGTCATGCGGATCATACTCTGATATGGGCCGTGAGCAGGGCGGCATGCATCACTTGCTGGATTCTCTCGACATGATTCTGCGTCTGATTCTGCATGATTTAACTCTTTTCTTTTCATTACAGAGAAAGAGAAAGAGAGAGTGAGAAAGGCTTTATTCCTACCTGACAAAACTAACTCCTAGCAAAAGGGTAGTTTAAGAAAAAATGCAGCACACACGGCACGCAATGCGATTCTGAAGAAAAAAGGAACTTGAAAGTGCACCTGTCTCCATCTATTTATAGCCTCTGTCGTGCACATTCCGATGACGTCATCATCAGAGGTTATTTAAGCCAAATTCTTGGCGTGTTTGCCACATGAGTTCACAGCTGGTCAAACAAGGATGTTTTCCGATATCGCTAATCAGCGCAGCATTAAGAGTAGCTTTTGAAAGGGAACTATTGAAAATAGAGTAGGATTGGACAATAAGCAATTGTACCTTTAGTCCTGCAGTGTTTCCAGACTTGATGATGACGGTAGTCTCTGGTGCACGACTCAGCAGTGCAACAACAGACTGACGGATTTTGGCGACTTCATGCACGTAAAATGTTATTGGGTGAAAAACCCGGTGGGCAAAGAATGTGAAGACAACGACTGCATGAGGACCACCAGCTATTTCATCAATATCATTGCTGATATAATGCAAGTCGGTAATGAGCACGTTAGAAATCCGCAAAGGAACACCGTGTGGCCTCCAGTGAACAATTATATTATGTTCCAACTCTATAGCCATCAGGGGTCCACCCAAATGATGAGTGTGGAGGTTAATTCTTTTTATGCCTAGTAAGTAAAACTTACATTAGTATCATCACTTCAATTTCTAAACAGCTTTACAAAGTTGGTTTTGCTTAATGTATACAGCAGCCCCAAAAAGCAAGTGCACACAAGAAATAAATAAAAAAATCATCACATATTCACACTCTGTAATGGTTATGCTCTATGTGTTGACATTCTGTTGTTGTTTTTTTCCTTCGGTTCCCATGTTTCCTTTATGTGTTTAGTTCATTTTCCCTTTGTTCCTGTTGCTAGTTGGATTCTATGATTACTCATTGGTTAATTGATGTTCACCTGAGTCTTGTTTGTTTTCCTAATTTATACATGTATTTAAGCCCTCAGTTTGGTTCCTCTCTTTGTCCTGTATTGTCTCTGCATAAGTGAAGCTGTTACATTGATTCTTGCCTTCTGGATTGACTTTGTTTTTTTGTAAATAAAGTAAATCTGTAATTTAAATCCTCTGCTCCTCTTCCCTTGCCTGCACCTAGACAGAATAGGACCAAACATGGATCTAGCTGTTGGCTTCATTGCCTTCCCCCGACAAAGTCTTCCTTTGTTGGAATACTCTGCCAGGGTCTGTGAGTTAGCAAAGTGCTCCTAACTTGATGATGCCACACTAAAATCAGTTCTACCAGAAAGACTCGGATTAATACTGTGATGATGAACATTTATCTAAGAGCTCAGCAAACAATCAAGTTGTTTGGCGTAGGCCCCGTCCGTAACTCGCATTCCGAGGGTACGGAATCTGCATATCCTGCCTGAAGACGAAGGCAGGGGCGCAGCCCACCCCCTGCGAAGTAAGGAAGGGGGCCATCTGGTGGTGGTGGGGTGGAAGGAGGAAGAGGACATCCTGGCGTCTTCAGGATGGAGGGGAGGACCCAACATAGTGGTGTTGGGGGGGATGGAGGAAAGGTCCCGTCTTGGTGGTGGTTGGGGAGGATGGAGGTGGTTGAAGCGACAGCATCTGCAAACTCAGACATGTGTAAGTACCACCCTTTTATACTGGGCTATTAGGATATGATTGAATAGATGAGAAGGTAATAAGTGACGTGAACGTTTGAGTCTTCCTGGCAGAACTTGCGCTAGGCTTCATTTCTTTTGAGTAGGAGAAAATTATTATGGCCCTCTGGACTTACCAGACATGGGAAATCTATCATGGATAGAAGTCTATTTTGTTTAAAGTATGCCTACCCATTGTTGATGTCCATGCCCACAACTACCACAGGCCCAGAATCAGAGCCTGTCCAGCCCCTCCTCACGCCTGGTTGACCCAGAGCAAAAGCCCACAGAGCTCCAGATCCAAAGCCAGCCGAGTCTGACCAGGTGTGTGAGACGGCCACAATGTCTGTCCCGGAGCCCGAACTTGCACTTTCTACATGCATGAACAACAAAGCAGAGCCCACCGTAGACCCAGAGCCCGAGCCTACTGAGTCTGACTAGGTGTGTGAGCCGGTATCTATGTTCATCCTTGAGGGAGTGCTGGTGGAGTTGGATATCGTGGAGCAGAGTTTCATTCACCCTCCTAGTCCTGAAACCGATTCCTCCCTGTGTGAACTCTTGGATTCCCTGATTTCCTCCAACCTTCAAGCCCTGTCTCAGCCACTGGTTCCGTCCAGCTTTAAGTCTCCTTCATCGAGGCCGGTTCCCTGATTTCCTCCTACCTTCAAGCCCTGTCTCAGCCGCTGGTTCCGTCCAGCTTCAAGTCTCCTTCATCGAGGCCGGTTCTGTCCAGCCCCAAGTCTCCTTTGTCACTTCTGGTTCCATCCGGCCCCAAGAGTCCTTCGTCGCCGCTGGTCCCGCACAGCCCCAAGTCTCCTTCGAAGCCACTGGTCCAACCCAGCATCAAGTCTCCTTCCTCACCGCTGGTCCCGCCCACTCCTTCCTCCCATGACTACACCTTCATGCTTCTTGGGCCTCTGGCTATGCCTCCCCTCTCCCCGCACAGGCTCCTCCTTCCCTCCGATTCTGCCCCAAACCCCCATCTCCACCTTGATCCCGCAAGCCTGTGGTTCGGCCCTGGTCCTCCAGTCTATTGGTGTCACCCTTGGTCTTTATCTCCTCTGCTCTGCCTGGGTTTCCACCTGTTACATTGATTGTTGCCTTCTAGATTGCCTTCTTTGTTTATATAATGAAGTAAATCTGCTGCAATATAGATCCTCTGCTTCTCTTCCCTTGCCTGCACATTGACACACTAATAACACAGAACCCCACTGACTTTCTATGTATGGAAGAAAAAAAGGTTTAACAACACAAGTGTGAACAAGTGATGACAGAATTAAATTTGTTGGTGAACTATCCATTTAAGTCGCACTGATTTATGTACGTGTCATTGCATTAGATACAAAATTAACCAAGTAGCATCTGAAAACCAAAACCGCATGTGCTTTTCTCAGAACTAACTTCACTTTGTGGGACCTCTGTATGTTATTTCTGTACATTCATGCTATGAAGCCTTAAATAACATACTGTTTTTTTTTTAAGAGAGAGAAACAAGTTACCTATTCCGAAATCAAAGCCATTTATGTCAATTAATAACTTGCCTGGCACTTGTCTTTCTAAATACTCAAACCACTGCCTTGTGGTGGAGTCTCCCATCATATAGACAATCTTGTTTTTAAGACAATTTCCCATTTGTGCAGAACTGAACTGCCTAGTGTTGCATACAAAAGAATTCCAGACATCTTTCAGATAGAACCCTGCAGGAACTGGTCTCGTCATACCAGATCTGCATCTCTCCATTGTGCCTAAAGCAAAGAAACATTTACTTGAAAAGACAGTGTTTTAATTATGTAAATTCTGCATTTTCTTGTAACTACATTTGATTTTAGATGACATCTCTGTGTATGTTTTGAGACTTTTCTATTTGGAAAGAATGAATGACAAAATTAAAGCGAATATGAGCTGAATTCTTGTTTTTGGTTTGCTAAATGAAAAAAATCTGTCATTATTTTCTATCTATTTATTCCTTTCCAAATTTGTAATAAAATGGTCAAAACTACACAGATCACATGTGAACATACCAATGCCTGTAGTGTTGGGAAGGACATTAATGATTTGTGTGTCTCCAGTAATAGCAACATTTGTTAATGTCCTGTGTAGAAAAAAATAATAATATTACATTTTATACACTAGAGTTCTGATATTCTTCTGGAAGTTGCTTTGAATCCTTTCCCACTTACTTTGTAAACAATTGCTTCTCAAAAGGATTTAATGGGTTTTCCAAACCTCCAGTAGAGTGATGAACCAGTTTGTCACAAGAAAGTTTCTTTGGTCTCTCACACTGCCACACCGTTCCTGTTTTTATATCCTTATACTCACAGCAGCAGTTGCCTTTACTCCAACTTCCATCTGCACCCCACTTAAGATTGCATTGTACTACTTCTCTGATCCTGTTTTTATTGGGTCCTGGCCATTCAAAGTGGCCTCTATAGTGGCTGCGTGGGAATGAGGACTCCCTGTATTTTTTAAGAATCTGCACAACCTCACTGGAGTGCTCTAGACGTACATAAACTTGTGCCTGACCTTCCCAGGGCAGAAGAAGAGCAACAGAGTAAGTCCCACTACGGTGATCCAGAACCTCCCCGTACACACTCGCCTTCAAGAAGAATAGAGAAGGTTAAGTGTAATGCAGAAAACTAATGTCTGCAGGTAAAGCAAGCTTAAACACCTAAACATTACAGTATATGTAATATTGTGTAAATAAACCAACAATTAACAGGCAAATCAAACTCAATGTTGATTTTTTTGTTTAAAAATTTGAATATAAAATATTATATTATAAACAACACACCTTGAGCTTTGAATTGAATAGCTTTGCTTGGAAAAAATCTCCTCCATATCTTTTCAGTTTCTTGTTGTGGTCTCTGGCTGTGATGGTAACAGAGATCTTTTCTCACACTTTGTAACTCTCCTTGAGTCCCACAATAGAGAATGTTGAGTGGACTGGGCTTGTGCTCTGATTCAGCTGAGTGATTTCTTGATCTGGACCGGGCCAGTCCAGAGCCTTCTGTAGCCGTTCCCACTCCTCTTCACTGATTCCCATGTCATGAGCGGATATTGTAGATGAAGAATTATTATTTCGAGGAACTGGTTTAGGTCTGGGGGGCTGAAATGGAATTTTGATCCCACCATTCAATCCCCATAGAGCCTGGGAGAGGACCAGAATATCAATCAGACCAAATTCATTTTTTTTTTTGTTCTATATATAAATTATTTATTTATTGTAGATAAAGATAATTTCTGGATAATACTATAAAAGTTATGTGGATCTCATTTGTGGTTGGTGAAATCATGCACAAAGTGTTAATGGGTTAGGTCCTATTATGTAGCGCTAGCAACACCATCATGGGTTCAAAAGCAAAGAATTGTCTTTACTCAACAAGTCAAAAGGGAACATCAAAGGGACCTTAGTTCTCATCAAGATGGCTGTATGTTCGACATTTTATCTACTTCTCCACTACTAAAATAATGATGAAAATACTTAAAACTGAATTTTGTCCTTTTTTTCTTCTGAAAATAATTTAATTCCTAGATAAATATGCAGAAACAACTATAAGTAACCTTGAACACTATGAACACTGGGTCTGTGGTGCTACACTGAATCAACTTATAAAATGTACTTCATGTGGTAACATCTACAATAACTGGTTTTGTTTAAATGAAATAAATTATTTAAGATTACTGATTATAACCGAATTTAATCAACCTGAAAAACAAGGTTTTACTGAAGCACAGTTGGTTTTAAATTAATCTGGTTTATTTTAGTTCAGGACTCCATAGTCCAGGTGTAACTAATCCATACTTAATCTGTGTTACAGAAAGCCATTTTTTAAGACACGATTAACTATTCTAGATTAAGGCCTACTCCTGGCTTAATTTAAATGTGTGTGTGTGTGTGTGTGTGTGTGTGTGTGTGTGTGTGTCCAAGTAATACACGTGTCCACTTTGAAACACAATGTTAATCTGAAGTTAAATCTGCCTCCTGGTAGGTTTAATTTAAGCCTCGATTTAGTCCTGGAGTAACTCTAGTCTTCCTCCAGGAAATCAGCTTATTAAACTCTGGACTAAACTAAATCTAGGACTATTTAAAGCCTTGACCGAGAAAGCAGATTTCTGTTAATCTGGTTTAAAGGGCAATTTTAGTCTAGGATTAGGCTTAATCTCTGTTTGGGAAACCACCCCTTAATCTCTAAATACACTCTCCTAATGCAGCCCCTTGCAAAGCATGCTGGGAACTACAGGTCCAGTGCTCAGGGCTGCATTTAGCATTGTAAGCCAATAGATCTTCCTTGTTTATACCCGCGCTGTGGGGCAGAGCATGTAATCACGCACGCCAATGTTGAATTGGCTTGATTAAATAGTAGTACGAAGAGGACAGGCTCCCTAAGCGTGATCCCCATTCAGTCGACGTCGACTACGTCCTCCGTTCCCTCCTTCAGGGAACGGTGGACCAGGACGTTCCCAGCATGCTTTGCAAGGGACTGCATTGTTATTTTATGTTTTACAGTAAAGGGAAAGATGTTGGTAGTTTATGTTAATGTTAAATGTTCAGTTGGACATTTAGAGTTTCTATAAATACATTTTTTTGGTTACTATTGTGGTGAAGAGTAGCGCTGTCAATTGCGATTTTTTCATTTTTCCCTTTAACATAATGTATATAATAACCCCTAATCACAATTTCTCATTGAAGCAAAATTTGCCAATCAGCAGTGAGCAGGTACGCCTGTGTCGAATGTGTCCATCCTGAGCTTTAATGGAAATGGTATCTAAATCAATTAAGTTAAAACAGCATTCCCTTGTTTTATGTTACATCAAACTGATTCAAGTTGGTTACAGAATTTGTAGGTAGAATCAGGTAGAAATACTGGCTCTTCGGTCACTTTTGACTGCTGGTGGTAGATCTTTTTTCTATTTAGCACCAAAACTTTGGAACAGTCTTCCGAACATTGTCCGGGAAGCAGACACACTCTGTCAGTTCAAATCTAGACTAAAAACACATATCTTTGGCCTAGTAAACACATAACACATTATAGACTTCTATAATTCAGTGTTAGGCTGCATAGTTTAGGTCAGCCGGAACCGGGAACACTTCCCATAAATCCTGATGTACTTGTTACATCATAAGAAGGATGGCGTCTACGCTAATGTTAGTCTCTCTGTTAATCCCGAGGTTTACCGCAGTCCACCAGATCCAGGCCGTATCCAGATCTGATGAAGGACTTGGACACGACGACAACGCAGTCCTGAAGTGTCAACCAGTCTCTCCCCTGTGAAGGCCTCCTTCCCTTTACCTCAGTACAGATAAAACGTTGTTCGTTTGTTGTCAATGTTGTTGTTTGCGCAGAGGTTTGTGCAGAGATAACTGATAATCGTTTGCACCTTGGAACCTATTTCCGGGAGTGCGTTCTCGAGCCACCAGGCACTGTTTTGTGTGGATAGGCGGCCGGAGCGTGTTGAGGGTTTTCTGTTAGAACGGCATTAGCGGCCCCTAAGTTAATAACTAATGATCTTCGCAATGGAAGTGAATCAATCAATCAAAACTAACTTTAGATGGACAATAACTTTATCCTAGAGCTGCTGTAAAGGCAAAACAATCTCTGTTACTGTAATTTCCTATTATCACTGTAAAGCTTCTTTGAAACAATTCATATTGTTAAAAGCGCTATATAAATGACGGTGACTTGACTTGACTATAGAGAGCTATACAGGCATCTAGTGGTTACACCATAAAATCACGTTTTATTTTAAATTCAAAAATTGGATTTAAAAGGCATAGTCTCTATATTAATCTAAAATTCTGCTTATTATTATTATTATTATTATTATTTTCAATGGCAAAAATGGACAATAATTATTGCATAAATATTAATTAGTACCATAAAATTATCTCAAAAGAAACTATTTTTTAGAAATACAAAAGTTTCATTTTCAGGTGTCCAGTCACTTTTGACCGAGAAGAAACAACTGCACATGTTCACTTTTTACAGTGTATGAAAATTCCCCTATTTGTTTAGTCCCCTCATGGGAGAGAAAGAAAGCACCTTCCTTTTGTCGGTAAAGAAAAGCAATATGGCTTCTCAGACACTTCTAACTTCACCACTTGCTAAGAGTTTAGAATATACGAGCAATCTGGTAATATATATATATATATATATATATATATATATATATATACATATATATATACACTGTATATATATCAGTCAGTTGAGTACATCAGAAACAAAAGTGGGGCATCTGTTCACTGTCAGTAACTGTGCGTGCAACCAGTGTGGACAAATTATAATGTTGTATATGATTTTGATGAGGCACATATTGATAAGTTTAGTTTTGTGAAATAAAGTAATATTGCTGCACCCTCCATTGCAGTTTGTGATAACCTATGTAATTGAAGTTTGAATGTCTGAAAGAGTTTATTTAACACGTATAATTTATGATGGTCTCCTCCAAATGTTATGAAAGTGGAAAAACAACAACATCTCACAACTACATTACGTGTCAGAATAGAACTTTATTAAAACATAACTATTATATAACATAACATAATTATTTACAATTATAGCTCTTTAGAATTATAAAGTACAGACATTTGTGTCAGTGCCTGTGTAGCTGCTGGGTTCCTCTGGAGAAGTGCTGGATGCTGTCACTCCATTCTCTGTTGTGACAAACTTCAGCATGACCCTGCATTAAATAATAATGCGGAACATATTAGTCATTCAACAACACTCATGACAAAGTTTTAGGATACTGGGTTAGTTAGGTAATCTTGAATTCTGATTCTAAACTACAACCAACAATTGAATTTAACTTTGCACTGCCTAATCTAAAGTGACAAAAACTGAGCTTAAAGTAACAACATGTAACTTTTCAACCTTCATAATATATTTCCAAGACCCTTGTGATAGTACATCGACTTACAATAGGTTGAATGAGACGTCTGCCAGAGCCTGACGGGGTCTGTATCGCTTTTACTGGCACTATGTAACTTCGGGGTGCGGGTAGTAACCAGCGCTCAAAAAGAACTACAAAATTCGACTGCTTTACGGCATACGTCACTTTGCCCACCACTTCCTCAAATGTGGCCAACCAACGCGTTTGTTTTCGTACGTCTGTTTTCGTCATGGCTGAAGCAGCAGCGAAACGTAAGAAGTCCAAGGTTTTGTCGGAGTAGAGTCGGAAGAGGAAAAGGGAGAGTGATAAACTGAAAGGCAGGACGAGGATCAATATTGGTCGAGCGTTTGCTCGCTGGCGTTAGCTTATGGAGGAGGAGAGTTACCAGACCGATGCTGACTTGGCCGTCATGCTGTTGAACTAGTAAGTAACTGTAAATTGCTTGCATACTATCTTTAGTTTTTTTAATCTGTTGTCTGCCTGGCTACGTTACGGAAACTATCTGGTCCTCCATTTATTTATCTTCATGAATCAGCTAGTAGATGAGCGAATTATCAATCTGGTAGCTAGTAAACACTAACATGGTAGTTTTAGATGGTTAGGATGCTATCGCTATCATTCTCGTTCAGATTTGAGCATTGCAATCGACATGCAAATTGCAAATGTTTGAGTAAAAATGTTTAGTCTACTAAACATGTATAAATTATGAAAGGGGGAAGATTAATAATATTATCATTGCCCATATGAAAAAAACCTGCATGCTTCATATACAGTAACCGTAAATCATTTTACGACAACGGTAATGGACAATTCCGCTTCCAACCTGTAGGGCGACCGCAGAGGAAAAGTTCCATGTTGTTGCTTTAAAGGGATAGTTCACCCAAAAATGAAAATTAGCCCATGATTTACTCACCCTCAAGTCATACTAGGTGTATATGACCAGTGTTGGGCAAGTTACTTTTAAAAAGTAATTAGTTACAGTTACTAGTTACTTCTTCCAAAAAGTAACTAAATTAGTTACTCAGTTACAAATTATAAAAGTAACTAGTTACTTCAGAAAGTAACTATTACGTTACTTTCAAGTAAATTTTTAAATGTTCAAATGTGACCCCACCTCCACCCCACAACACAGAAGCGCTGTGCTGTTTTACTACGTGAACTCACTCGAGGCCCAGAGAGAAGGAAATGAATAGTGGAATAAAGTCGTTTTTTTTTTTTTTTTTTTTTTTTGCGCACAAAAAGTATTCTCGTAGCTTGATAAACTTAAGATTGAGCCACTGTAGTCACTTGGACTATATTAACAATGTCTTTAATAACTTTTCTGGGCCAGAAAGTTTCAATCCCTTAGAAGCCTATGGAGCAGTGATCCAGCTCTCAGATTTAATCAAAAAATATCTTAATTTGTGTTCCGAAGATGAACGAAGGTCTTACGGGGTTGGAACAACATGAGGGTGAGTAATTACTGACAGAATTTTCATTTGTGGGTGAACTATCCCTTTAATGTTTCTGGGGGACAAAGTGAGACTAGCCTCCAATCAAATGCCATGTATGTAGATATTATGTTTATAGTGTATCGATACAAATAACACAATAGATGTTTTGGAACTTTTGATATTTATTGCCCCTCAACAGGCCACAACTGGGCAAAATTAAATGAGAAATTAAAAAGAAATAACAAATATACGCTTTTTGTAGTGCAAATAAAAAAATAAAAATAAAACTTCAGACAATTGGTAGATATACTGTACTTCAAGTATTTTCTACCTCGAAAAAGTAGAACAGAGTAACAATATGAGGTATACCAAGGAAGAACAGTAAAAAAATGATTTGCCTCTCGGCTCACGCCGGTTTCACACTGCACGTGTTAGCAGAGCGTAAGCAGCACGTATTTTTTTCGGCACCCATGTTAACAGATTAGAGCATTCACACCGCACGCAGAGGCGGCGCAGCAGCGCGTAGCAGAGCAGAAGCAGCAGTGCCGCGATCGTTTCGGCGCCGAGTCTATTTTTGCCTCCGGGACCATAAATAGACCAAACGCTGCGTGCAGTGTGAAACCAGCGTCAGAGATCTAGTTGGTCTGATGGAAAACAAACAGCTTCAATTATAGTAACGCTCCACATTTTTTGGCAGTAACGGTAACGGCGTTATTAAGATGGGAAGAGTATCAATTAGATTACTCATTACTGAAAAAAGTAACGCCGTTATTCCCATCACTGTATATGACATTCTTCTTTCAGACAATTGTAGTTATATAAAAAAAATGTCCTGGCTCTTCCAAGCTTTATAATGGAAGTGAATGGTTGTTTCTGTTTTGAAGTCCATCAAAGTGCATCTATTGTCACTTTACCATCATAAAAGTGCTCCACACGGCTCTGGGGGGTTAATAAAGGCCTCCTCAAGCAAAGCGATGAGTTTGTGTAAGAAAAATATTCACATTTAAAACTTTATAAGGTAAAATAACTACCTTCAAGCCAAACGCACATACGGATTCGACTTAAATCTAAAGCGCAACTTATGCAAGTAATGCGACGAACTGCTGATATTTACGCTACGCCATGATGCACTACGCTACTTCTGATGTCACAAGTTGCGTAAGTTGCCCTTTAGGCGTAAGTAGACTGCGTATGTTCGTTTGGCCGGAAGCTAGAATTTTACTTTGTAACATGTTAAATATGAATATTTGTCTTACTGTCTTACACAAACTCATTGTTTCGCTTCAGAAGGTCTTTATTAACCCCCCAGAGCTTTGTGGAGGACTCTTATGATGTATAGATACACTTTGCTGGACTTCAAAACAGAAACTACCACTCACTGCCATTATAAAGCTTGGAAGAGCCAGGACACTTTTTAATATAACTCTGATTGTATTCGTCTGAAAGAAGAATGTCATATACACCTAGGATGAATTGAGGGTGAGTAAATCATGGTCTAATTTTAATTTTTTTGGGTGAACTATCCCTTTAAGTGTCAGTATAAATCTAAGACATCTGCCATTTTTTTAAGAATCACTGAGTTCACCTTTAATTAAACAGTTACTTATAAAAACAAGAGCAGTGAGTGTTTAATAAAACAACAGTTGATTATCAACAATTATTACATGGCTTGGCTGAATTCCAATGTAGAATGCGGTCTGTTATTTCTTGATAACAGGCCGCTGCGAAGTATAACACACCGTTGCCATGAAAAACAGCGCGTTGCTATGGACGCAGGATTCTAACCGTAAAGACGGAACTCCTTTTTAAATCAATATTTTGTGTCAAATTATTGATTTATTTGGTGGGTAGCCATCTAATAAGCGGGATAATGTAGAGCGAGGCGGCTGTTATAGCGAATACAACCCCGACAGGCTGATCGGGACCCCGACGCGAAGCGGATATGACAACCGCCTCGCTCTACATTATCCCTTACATATAAAACATAATTATGTCCTATGGAAATCACAGAAAGTAAGATTATGCAGTTTTGTTGCAGCAAATAATCATTTACAAAGAAAAAAAACACTGTAGGCAAATATGACAAATATCTTTAACATAGTTCAAAATGCAATGCAGCGCACAGTGTTATTGAATTGAAATATGGTATAAATTTGATATACATTGTTGGTACTTTTATCAAATCAGGTAGATGTGTTGGTGGTGGTTAAATTATTAATGCTGTTAAACATGTTTAATTAATCACATTAAATTCAATAGCCCAAAAATAAAATGTCACAGGTTGGTAAACATACCTTTCTTTTTCGCTTAGCACCAGACTGCTGTTGTGTCCTCCTGTCCATCAACTATCATTTGCAACCAGGTGCAAACATAAGGTGTAGGTGTGGATGCAGGAATGGCATGTGCTTACGGCGTTCACAAAATGCCTTTTTTGTTTTTAGATTGTTATTAGTTTAAATGATTGGTTGCACTTTGTTATCTGTGTTACAGTGTAATTATACTGAACATTTAAGTATTAAATAAGTGAATTATTTAAAAATAATTAAATAATGAACTACATGTACTTACCAAAGGGTTAGGGTTAAGATTAGGGTTAGGTTTAGGGTTAGTTGAATGTAATTATGTATAATTTATTACTATTGTAACTACATGTAACGTGTAACAAGGACAGTGTAAAATAAAGTGTTACCAATTATAGTTACGCTGAAAGGTAGGGTAGGCAATTTCGGAGAGGCTAGCAATAGCAAGCTAGCTTTGAAGGCACAAGATCCCACCCTCACTTCCGAGCTTCTACAAAGCACAGCAGAGTTTGCAAAGCGTCACGAGACGAGTGACGGTGTTAAATTACCTCATGTCTCAAAGCACATAACATTGCAATAATAGTGAACACCAGCAACTTACAGAGCTCTAGTTATACCAACTGACTGCAGCAGATTAATTTCTGGGCATTGATAGTGTTGACATAGAAAAGCATAAATCTGAGTAGAACATGACGGGTAGCCATCTTGTAATTATGATTTTGACATGGCGTGAACGCAGCATAAGCTCGTTGTTTTGGTTCAGGAGAAACTTTAAAGCGGCTAAACAACGGCTGTCTGTTTGTGTCACTCTGTGACTATATGTCTACAAATCTGCCTATCCTCGTGGAATGCGCTGATCATGTGTGATGTCTGCGCGAGCATGGTGCGAGGAGGTATTTAAATACATAAGGTAATAGACAGGTAGGACAAGAGTCGGACCAAATTCAATGATCGAGACTTCCACAGAAGATATATGTACATGTTTTAATATTTAGACCACTTCTATTATTGATTACTATCAGGATATGAAGAGAGTTTAAACCAGTATAACAAAAAGTGTTTATAATACAAATTGCCTACCCTACCTTTAATAAAGTGTGGAACGTGTGGAGGTGTTTTTTTATTAGGATTTTTGATGAAGAGAATGTTTGAAGTAGAAATTTAAAAGAGAAAATAGCAATTTTAATTATTTGAAATGTAAATCTTTAGTAGCATTATCAAGTATTTACTGACATAAAAAAAAAAAAAAAATCACATTTATAACAGAAGTCAGTACTTAAATATAGGCTATAATTACACATTATGCATTACACAGAAATAAACTTTTTAATGTATACATTTTTTTATGAACTTACCAGAATGGATGATGTCCAAAGAAAACATGCCAGTAGTAGTAAAACTTCTCTTAACCTCCAGACTGAAATACAGAGAAATGATCAATTTCCAAATCCTTCAAAACATGAAACCATCTTGACCCATAAATATCACAATATTCATAAACTAATGATTACCGGGGGGATTTGATTTATTTGTGGCTGGTACGACCATGGCTAATCTGTTGTTTTTCTAGAATAATTTTAAGTCCGCTTGTGAGTGAAGTACATTCACACAACCAGTGTCCTGTTAAACTGGCCACACTGCTCTGAGAATGAGGCGTTCCCACTAATTATGTGACACTCAGTTGGACATCCCATCTGTCCTCAGTATTGGTTTAGCCAGTTTGGCTTTGTTTGATTTGATTGACATTAGATGTTAGATTACATATGAATGGTGAAGATATTCTTGCTATGGGAACAACAGAATTATTTTTCCTGTTCTTTTTTTCCCAGCAGTGTAATCATTACGTCTCTGTGGCACTCACACAACATTATTTTCATTTTTTATTGCAAGGAAAATATACACACAATATATTATATATACAGGGTGGTATGAACTTACAGATTAGAAGATATATGGAACCTGTTAGCCCACCCTGGGAAATGTTAACCAGATTGCAGGTGATAACCAACCAATATGGTCAAACATGTTTGTTTCTGTAAAGGCAGCCGCAGAAGTCTCATTTTCTTGTATGAGAAGATATAACAATACAAATCTAAAATGTCTGTATAGGGTTCAATCCCACAGAAACTGACGATTTTTATTCAGGGTCAGTCAGCTTCACTTAAATAATGACCGGTGGATATTACTTTACAGTAGGAATTTGAGTGTGATTGTGAACATGCCCTATTATGCACACTTATGCAAGCAGGTTATTGTAAGTGTTTTATTTTTATTTATTTATTTGCCTATGCCCACACGTTTTTGAGATTGGAATGTTTCTAGTGTTCCAAAATCCATAACAACAATGGACACCAAATTCTCAACACCATAACTTGCTAAAAAGATTTAAATGACAGGCCTCTAACAGTTTAGGTTATCTCCAAGCACATTTTCCACACTACATTTTAACCTAACTTTATACATGTAAATTGAATACACCTTATATGTAAATCTGAAACCACTAACAGAAACAAAATCAAGACTTCATAAAAGGACATAATAGGACCCTTTTAAAAACAGTATAGCAGTAAGCAGTAATAAACAGCCATTTATTCCAAACATTATAAAGCAGTATCAAAGTAGTACAAACGACGATGTGTCGCATCCGAAGTTCTCTCTGGTGGTATACATTAGTTTTGTGGAGGTAACCCATAGAATTAAAATTATTAATAGCTGAAAATCGTATCCTGGACCACTCTGTGAAGGCGCGCATTTTATTCAAATGCACAACCACCCGAAACACGGCATGTCGCAATCGCTGATGAAGCACTCGAGAGCCAATGAGCAATTAATATCACTGACGTAAAACTTTTGTTGTAACGCTCCTTGAGACAGCAAATTTTATCTCCAAACAAAGTGCGGAATTTGACTGTTATGATCGCTATGAATATGGAGATCAATATTGTTGAATACTTTTGGGTCTGTTTCTCACACAAAGCTATCACATGGATTCCAAAGATTTAAATTACTGTGCACAAATAAAATTTTATGATCATTTTATAGTATGTTTGTGGTGTATTTTATGGTCCTGTTTTTCATGTGCTTTCCTTGCTCCTCATGTTTTTCTGCCATGTACTCCCCTTGTGAATGCGTCATGTTCTGATTGGTTGCTTTAGTCATGTGATACTCTGCTCTGTTTGTCATTGGTTCATTGTTTGATTGTTTTCATGTGTTCCTTGTTAGGCCCTGTCCCACATGGCACTCTAAAAACTTGCGGTCTTCCTACTTTTGTGACGTATCGCCGCTTTGACTGTCGGAAGAAGTTTGCTGCAGAGCTCACACCAGTGTTCATCAAGGGCGTATATCGACCGCAAAGGGGGTGCTCGCGAGCACCCTTCTGAAACCTAAAATGACAAATGGGACACGCTATGAAAGTGTCCGAAAGTGCATAAGGGTAGCCTGGCTTCCTAGCTTCCTCAAAATCCCTCTGCACGCAATAGGATAGCGCTACAACCAATCAGAGCAACGAAGAAGGCTAGTTGGTATATTAAACTTTTGCCGTATCCAGTCGGCAAAACTCCAAACACATCTTCCTTTTTTAAAAAATTACTTAAGTGCCGTTCTTTGCTCTTTTCTCAAAGAAAAGCTTAACTCCAAGTCCTCCAGAGTCGCGGCCAAAGCCGATTCGAAAGACCGCTGTTCGCCAGCAGCAGCCGCCATTCTTTGTTTTCAAGTAGCAGGGAACTGTCGCAACTCTGTCGTCATTATGTTAAGCCCGTCCCGCCTACTCTATACACGATGTGATTGGCCTGACCTGAGTTTGGTTTTTCCAGCTTGAAAGTCAACGGAGAGTTGCTAGACTACACTGGCTGCAAAATAAATTTTGCTGCCGCTAGGGTGCGTCTAGATTTCTAGGCTAGCATAAGGCACATCCTAAGGCAAAAGCTACCCATGTATTTGAAGGTTGAGCACGCAAGCTCATTGGCTACTGATACAGCAGGAACCAATCAGCTGTGCCCTATAGATAATGATGTGATTACGAACAGGTTGAGTTAGGACCTATAAGCCAGTGCCATCTAGAGATTCATAACATAACTTCGTATTTAACATACTTAAATTTAAATTGCAACATTACATTCAGTTTCCACTTTAAAGTATATAATTTTAAGTATATTGTTTCTCTAAAGTGTACTTTTTCACAAGGGACCAGTTGAGCTACAGGAACAAAATAAGAAAAGTCGTGTTTCACTGCATACCACAAAGCATTTTTGCAAGGATAACAAAGAGTGTCTGCCAGACGTCTGATGGAGTGCAGTTAACCATATATGGCTTTTTGTGATGAGTGAACAAACTGAAAGACTACATCTTTTGCATAAACGTATACTCACTGGGTTTAGACTTGCCAAGACTCAGAATAATAACCCCCCAACCCAACAACAAAAAATAATGTAATTCTACATGTAACATAATCCATACAACACACACACATGCATGCATATATATATGTATATATAATTCTATGGGCTGCTGCGTAGAAAACATCCTTCACCAGCTGATTGCTGATTATTTGGATATTTGTGGCAAGGATGTGATTCATCTTATGTAATATTACAGTCTGAATGTTAAATGACACACAGTGAAGTTATAAACCATAATTATGGTTCTATCAGACGTCCTCAGATGTATATATATATCAGTTCCATATATATATATATATATATATATATATATATATATATATATGTGGGTTTTCTGTGTTACTGTAGAATTTACTAGAAAGATGACAGCACTTCAGTTATAGGGTAAAAAACTCCTTAGAGCTTCCCTGCTTTCTTCAGCCCTAGGACGTGATGGCAGTGTCACCATGGCAACGGCATCAGTTTCCACAGTAACGGCAAAGAGAGGTGAGATGAGATCATTATTTCAAAAATATTACAACTGAGGACGTCTGATAGAACCATAATTATGGTTTATAACCTCGCTGTGTGTCGTTTAACATTCAGACTGTAATATTACATAAGATGAATTGTGTCCTTGCCACAAATATCCAAAAAATCAGCTGGTGAAGGATGCTTTCTATGCAGCAGCCCATAGAATTACAATTGTTTTTTTGTGGTGGTGATTTCCTATCACTGATATCATAATAGACTGTGACAGTGACACTAACAAGAGAATGAGAAGAACTCCTCTTGATAATAAAAAGTGAAATAATACTGAAGAACTGAATATCAGATAAGGCTTATATTGCAAAATAAATAAACGTATACAAATAAATAAAATAATAAATCTTATTTATAACATGTTTTGTCTTTTTTTCCTAAAAAAAAATAAAAAAATAAAAAAAATAAAAATAAAAATGACCAGATAACAAAAAATAAATGAATAAATGTTTGGCACTGGTAGATATAGCAATACAATATTTGGTAACAATTTACTTAAAAGCCTTTATGTATAATGCATTTTAAAGGTATTTATAAAGAAGGCCTATGTTATTGTCAGAAGGAGGCAACACAGGTAAGTAGCGAAACACAGGATCTTTATTTACAGGAACCAGAAGCAATAGCATGGTGAGTATAAGTGCAGTCAGATAGGTTGTGGATGACTTAGCTTGAGGATGCAGATATAGTGCAGACATACAGTGAGGAAAATAAGTATTTGAACACCAGGTCTAACGACCTCAAACAGGTGCATCTAATTTAGGATAATAAATGGAGTGGAGGTGGACATTTTAAAGGCAGACTAACAGGTCTTTGAGGGTCAGAATTCTAGCTGATAGACAGGTGTTCAAATACTTATTTGCAGCTGTATCATACAAATAAATAGTTAAAAAATCATACATTGTGATTTCTGGATTTTTTTTTTTTAGATTATGTCTCTCACAGTGGACATGCACCTACGATGACAATTTCAGACCCCTCCATGATTTCTAAGTGGGAGAACGTTCAAAATAGCAGGGTGTTCAAATACTTATTTTCCTCACTGTAGTGTGTGTGATGAGTGGATGCAGGTGCAGTGAATCAGTAATCTGGTGATTGTGATCATAGAGCTGTGTGATCTGGTGTGACTTATCCTGCCAGCCTGCCCTTGATCTATAGTTAACATTTTACGAGAACCCTTAAAAAGAATCTAGCAGGAATGTCATGTTTTTACATTACACCTTGAAATGTAATGAAACAGGGCTGTCCTTTGTACAAGAGCTTTAGAATTACTCTCCTGTAACGATAGAAAGGCTGGAGAAGAGAGGGTACGAGTAAAGTATCTTCTTTTCACACAGTAGAAGAGGATTCCTATTCATGTCGAGCCACAGAGGTGATACACAAAGCCTTATCAGTGTGTGCAGAAAGGCAGCGGTCATGGTGCTCTGCTCTTATTGTGACACTGTGCCGCTCTCCCAGACATGCAGACAGTGTGAATACTGCTGTGTTCTGCTGTGGAGACATGTTGGCCTTGAGGGAGTAAAAGTACCATTCGCAGAGGAAGATTTTCCCTTGTGAAAAAATAAGTAGACGTTAGAATACTTTTATATTTTGGAAATAATATACTTTAAAGAATATACTTAAGTGCAAACTGAATGTTATGTTTTTGGACACTTAATTGCATGTTATTTACAATTAAATGAAAATGTATTATAGTTTACATTTTTATTAAATGTATAAGTATAGGACTTTTATTTAAGTATAGGACTTTCATCATTTGTAATGTTGAAGTTGCAATTTAGTACATTTAAAAAATAAATAAATGTAATTTCAAATAACAGTTAAAATTATAATCAAGTACTTTGTGTGTGCTAAGTATGTTAATCAACACATCAACATAAGTGTTATTGTAAAGCATGAGAAAGTGCACTTTAAAAAAAAAGTCACTACAACTGGACATTCAATACAATTAAGCATACTTTTTTTCCCCTCAAGGTTTGAAAAGAGAGGAATGGAATTAAATGAAGCTCTTTCTTTCAGAGTTTTAAGAGAAAATTATTTGGTTTTGCAGTGATGCCATAACCCTGCTAAAAAATCCAGCATGAACCAGCATTCCATGCTGGTCCAGGCTGGTTTATGCATGTATGCTGGTGGACTAGCATATTCATGCTCAAGCAAACCGAAGCTGGTGAAACTGGTTCATGGTCTTACAGGATTGAGTGTGAGTAGGCCAGCTGTCTGTATGCAAACGGGTCATTCTACAGAAACGTCCACTTTTGGTATGGCAAGATGTCTTAAAATTGATTTCTTTTTCTAACATTTAAACTTACACCACATTATTAGATTACCCTTTGACTTTATGAATACGCATAAATTACAGCTTAATGATTTTTAATTTTTTTTGTACATTTATTTAAAGACCGCATGTACCATTTTTTTGTCACTGGTGTTACCTTACTTCTTTGGCAATATTAAAGGTTTTTATGAAATATTATTTCAATTTTTTTTTCAGCACATGTAGTCAGAGTTAGCGAAAAATAATAATAACGCAACAAATAAGGAGATTGTTTTATTTATTTTAATCAGGTTTGTTAAAAGTGTGCTTGAATGAGGTTAGTTCATCTGTGCTACCATCTATTTGCTATAACAATGAAAATATTTGAAAACCAGTTAAAATCAAGTAATGATGCAATCCTTTAAATCTTAACTTTTGAGTGTAGCAGAATAAAATGGATGTAACATTATTACTATGTCACATGTGACATTGCATTTAATGTGACAGAAAAAAAGACAGTAACACCAGTGACACAATAAAGTTCATCTATAAATGGAAGTCACTGGTGTTACTGGTGTTACCCATAAGAAAGGTGACACCAGTGACAGTAACACCAGTGACAATTTTCATGAAAAATTAATTTTACAAAATGGCTGCTGCAAGGTAACAAACCACATGTTGTCAATCATGGCATACTAACTAAATTAAGTAGTTTAATCCATTTGTATTCTACTTTTTTTACAATTACCTAACAATAAAGTAGGTCATACCAGTGACTTCAACTAAAAGCTTCATATGAAATCATGAGATAAATGAGAAGATTTCTGCTAACTGAAAAGAGACAGTGGATCTACCATGGGCTTTTCTTCATAGATATTCAGGAAATTGGAAGAAGGAGGTCAAGTGATGTCATCAGTGTGATTTTTATTTCAAAATAACAGATTTTTGTTTAACAGTAACACCAGTGACACAACTCCAGGGGACCACTACTTTCATTATAAATTTTATAATATTTATTCTGCATTTTTTTTATATATATCATTTACATAATATATTTTATAGTTATGTATACATTATTGTATTTTAAATGGTGTAAAAATCTGTTATTGACCTCAAAATATAGCATTTTCCCCTCTGTACATGACTGTGGGGACGAGCACTTCTGTGGTGCTTGAAATTCTATATAATTAATAAAAATCAAATATTGCCACATTGGTGGCTCAAGAGGGTGTAATTGTTCAAATAACATATTGTTTTATTTTAAAATGTAAAGAAATTGTAACCCTAAAGTGTTTTTTAAGTGTAATATTTCTGTAAAGGCTAGGGACAGAAAAATGGACATTTTCATAGAATGACCCAAACAGTGTTTTGGGGGTAAGCATTGTTTTTGCTTGCATATTTCTATATTTAACACATTATTGATGTAAAAAAAAAAAAAAAACATTATAAGGTTTAAACGTATGATTTATTGAATTATATGTTATGTTATGAATGTGGTCCATTGACCCTGTCCATTGACATGCAGCCAATGAGAACACTCTCATGTTCACAAAAAACATGACAACATGAAAGCACACAGCTAGTGTAAACACAAGCTGCATGCTACACAGCACAAGACAAAACACGACATGAAAGCACATGAAACAAGGCACACAGACAAGACAAAACAGGAGCTCTGTCACAAAGCCAAGAAATAGACTAGACAGAAGTGACAGAACCCTGACACTAACTGATAAGAATGTAAATGTGTACCTTGAAATGCAATGTAAGTCACTTTGGATAAAAGCGTCTGCCAAATGCATAGATGTAAATGTAAATGTCACTGGACAAAGACTCACTGTAACTTTTGATAATTTATTAAATGCGCACACACAGCGTTCAACTCTATCAGCTGGTGCCCTAGCAGCCCTGCCCAGTCTGCAACACAATACCAGAACCACAATTGTTATCGGGCATAACAGCACATCTTCCCCCTTTTTAAAAGTAAATAAATTTCCTTTAAAATATTTTGTTCTATCAATTTGTTTTTATGCCAAAAATAACAGTTTTTCATAACATTTTTCAGTTTTCAATTAGTCTTTCAGGAGGTCTAACAGTGCGTTTTGTTCTGCAATACTTCACAGGAAAAGCAGTGACTTCCTTTGACAGATCTGAGTCAGCGTGATTCACAGAACTGTTGTCAACTTGTTCATTTGTGAATATGTCAGTGTCAGGTTTTGGGCAGGAAACAAGGGCTTTTTATTAATAATAAAAATAAAACAAAATGCAAACAAAACTACCCCGAGGGGGAAAACAACACAGACTTGACTTGACTTGACCACACACAGGAGGAACATAACAGGATAGAGTTACGATAACGAACAAGCACATGACTGCAAACATAGGAAATTAATAAATAGGGAGAGCAAACAAAGCAGGTAACAAGGTAGGACAGATGGGGCAAATTAATCAATAATCAGGTAACAAGATGGGAGGGGCTAAACAATCAACAGGACAGCACAAGGAAAACATACATGACAAGCCATTTGCTCACACCAAACATGACAAAAACACAAGCACCCCAGTAAAACAAATCACAAGCCATGTGCTAACACAAACGAGACATGAACATGCAGCCAATGAGAACACTCATAAGCCACGTGTTCACACAAAACATGACAACATGAAAGCACACAGCTAGTGTAAACACAAGCTGCGTGCTACACAGCACAAGACAAAACACGACATGAAAGCACATGAAACAAGGCACACAGACAAGACAAAACAGGAGTGTCAGGGCTCAGTCACCAAACCAAGAAATATAGACAGAAGTGACAGAACCCTGACCCTACCTCTAAAGGAACACCAAAAAACAAGACAGGAACATGACAGCTCACCAACAGAAAATACAAGACGGGAAGATCAAAGCACAGAGACTGGGAGGGAGGGAAGCCAAGACAGGGCCATCATGACAGTTCAGGAAGTCTTTAGCAGAGACCAGGGAGGGATGGGAGGGTTGAGCCAGGGAGGCTGAGGCAGGGCTAGAGTCCTGGCAGAGGGCCAGGGCGGTGCCGGAGGGACAGACCAGGCAGGCTCCGACAGGTCTGGAGTCCTGGCAGAGGGCCAGGGCGGTGCCGGAGGGACGGACCAGGCAGGTTCTGACGTGTCTGGAGTCCTGGCTGAGGGCCAAGTTGGGGCAGGGAGTTTGGGTGGAGCAGGCAGGGCAAGACACTAGACTCTGGAATGGCATCCTTGGCCGTTTCTGTGAGAGCAGGCGGCTCTGGAACGACAGCAGGCGGCTCAGGGATGGCAGCAGACTGTCCTGGAACGGCAGTGGGCTGCTCAGGGATGGCATCCGGGGTGCCAACAGGACTGGAGGAAGCCATTTTTGAGGTGTGTACTGCCCAAGCACGCAGGACAGCAACTACATAAAAGGTGAAAACCACCCTCTTGGCCAAGGCAGGACTGACGGGAACAGCCTCAGTGGCTGAGACAGGGAGAGTTGGCGGTGATGCGGAGGAAGCTTTCTTCCTCTTCCTCTGTTTATGAGAGTGAGGCGGTAACAAGGAACTTACCGCCTCAGGGGGTGATGCAGCCACTTCAGCCGCCACTGGGGGGCACTGCAGCCACTTCGGTCACCACTGGGGGGTACTGCAGCCACTTCGGTCACCACTGGGGACGCTGCAGCACTTACCTCAGTAGAGGTGGAGGATGAAGCGGAGCCGTTCTTCCTCCTCCATTTATGGGTCACTGGAGGGCTGGGGCTTCCACTGACTGCAGGTGGAAGGGGGGAACAGTCAGTGCGGTGGAAATTTGTGCTACGAAGGGACTCCGCCCTGCTACTCTGGTGTAACTGACACACAAATTTCCAGAAAGGCAGGTGCCCCAGCCTCCCCATCTCCCAAGGGCTGAGGGGCATTGTCAGGCAGGTGTTAAAAACCTCTTTAAGGTCCGCATTATCGCTGTAGTCCAAGTCATCCACCACAGAAAGTCAAACTCTACACATATTGACAGCTTTTTTTCAAGTTTCAGAGCTGGTTCACGTAGCAGTCTTTCCATGAGACCATTATCGGGAATTCCACAGACTATTAGATAGATATAGATAGATAAATAGATAGATGTATTAATTGTCCACTGGGGAAAGTTGTTTTCATAGTAAAACATTTCTTCATCAGCTACGGAATCATGGTATTCATGCATATGCCTTTAGTTTGTTTTATTTTTGATAAAATAACGTATGACGTATGTCTCAACTCTGGCGATGGAGCGCTAGACGCTTTTTTGCCTCAACTTTGATGTCCGACCATTTCTTTTTTATTTCGGCCACGGTCCGAGGTTGTGAGGCTACAGCATTTACGCCGTCTGCAACCTTTTGCCACTCAAGTGCCTTTTTGGCATTAGTAATGCCCACACTGTGCCCTCCAAACAACATTTTTCTCCTCTTTTCCACCTCGCCAACGATAACTTCTACTTCACATTGAGTGAAGTTACGTTTTTTTTGTATTTCCTCTCTGTGTTTGCCATGATTTCGCAATCAATGAATATTAACTTGTGGGCGTTTCACGGACTATTTATGGGCATCTAGGGGCGTGACATGAAGCCGCAAAAGCTGCGCTACATTTAGAATTGATTGTGATTTATTAAGGGAAAACTGCGTAGGATGTGCGTGCGCACGGTTTTATAAATCCGAATATTTCTGTGCGTACGCACATCCTATGTTTCATCCGTACGCCACTTCTGACGCAAATCCTACGCAAAGTTTTATAAATGAGGCCCCTGGTCCGGATTTGTTGCGGAACGGCTGCGGCCATGACTAACAGCTGAAGTCACGAGGACCCACGAGATCTCGCAAATTCATGTATGATCACGCGATATAAGTGCTGAATTGCTGCAGAGCTCTCCGGCATCCGGCAAAAATAGAAGCTTTGCGTATCTGCTCCGGAGGGCTGTGGATCACCGGAGTCGGAACGCAGCCGTTCTGCAGTCAGTGAAAATAAGCACATTGACTTTAATGGAAACTTATTGACTCCGCCGCCGTTCCGGAGCGGATACGCAGCCGTTCCGCAGTTGGTGGAAATTAGGGGTTACTGTTAAAATAGTGTTAAAATGTCAAGTGCATCCTCACCTATTACATGCAAAAAGATGGATGCTTTTAACTTCTTTTCATCTCCGCCCGCACCACTGGCAGTAAGATAGATGTTAAATCTCTGCTTGAAACGTTTCTAGTTATCAGCAAGATTACCGACGAGCTGCATTGGAGATGGTGGATTTAACTTTTCCATGACGGGAAAACACTCAAAGTTCTCTTACTTTGTTTCAGCG
Organism: Abramis brama; assembly: GCF_963993115.1. NCBI lineage: Eukaryota > Metazoa > Chordata > Actinopteri > Cypriniformes > Leuciscidae > Abramis > Abramis brama. The sequence goes on along the minus strand of NC_139986.1, from coordinate 6,359,508 downwards.
TCTGTTAGAACTGCTTCTGCATACACTTATAAGACAAAATCTTTGTCTAAACACTTGAAATAATGTTCATAAAATATTTTAAAGAATCAGTCTTTTAACGGCCATTCATTCGTGTTGACTTTTAAAACCAAGTTTAAAATTAAATGCATCAAAACTAGAGAGAGACATTTTTTTTTTTTTTTCTCAGGCGTTTTCTCAAAGTGAACTCTACTGATCATGCTCTGAATATTTGTCATAGCACTCCAAAAGAAATTTAGTGTGTCGAAATTGCCCCTTGTTACAGCGGTCTCCCCTTAAGAGAAGCAAATGTAAACCTCACTGTCAACATCCTGTCATTGCATAGTCTTTCAAATCAGTCATTTCTGTGTTTATATACGGTGCAATAATGCATAATACAGCAGTTATATATTAATGGCCTGTACTGTAGTCCTGGTGAGTATTGCAGCGAAACTTCTGCATTCTCTGTTGATCCTTTTGGTCTAAATATAGGATGTAATGATTTTTCTACCCAGTATCTGTTTCCACTGCAGCGGTGCTATAGAGTCATGTTCCTCATAAGAACAATTTATCATCATTACCAGAGTTCTTTGGGGGTCTGACATATTCCTGAAACATTAATGTGAAAACACTGACACCAGAAAGTGACAATAGGACAGACAAAGTTTCTCTGAGTTTTGCTTGTGTTCATAACTGTTATTATAGTTAAATGAATTAGAATTTGAAATTGAACATGGATATATTATTGAAAATGCCTGATGAGACACGATGGATAAAATTGAGATGGCTGGGAAAATAGCATATTTCAATGGCTTTATGTTCACTCCATAGACTGTAAAAAAAATATGGACGTAGTGTCCGTGACGTCACCCGTAGAGTTCTGAAGACCGTTTTTGAAGCCTAAAGTGGGCGTAGCCGACCGTCGCCATCTTGGCAGCGCGTCACTCCCGGATAAACGAAAATGGGCAAAGAAGCGGTACGTGGGTGGAGCTGAGGAGCCTGATGCTGAAACCACGCCCACCTACCTCGACGCGAATCACGCGATCAAGTTGTTGTCTTGGATACTACAAGATATTGGCGCCGGCGGTTCATTTTGAATTCAGCTCCAAGCTTACCATTGAGGTAAATTAACCTGAACCTACACAACAAAACTTGAAATAAATGTATGTTATTGATATTAAACTACACAAGGTTGAAAACGCTGCAGCACTTTTAATACATGTGGTAACGTTTATTTTCAACACTAACGTTAGATGACTTGCAGAAAACATTAACAGTTGTCATGATTCATGAATAAGAATTAACGTTAACGTTATCAACTTTACTTAAAAACTTACATCTCAAATAAACTATTTGAAGCAAATCAATTAACCTGAATTTATGAGTGTCTATTTGGATGTCAACTGAATATAACGTTATAAGATTCGTAACGTTTAGATTCGTATTAGCCAACATAAAAATGTTATTACCATAGGTTATTACCTATTTACATTAGATAGTTTATTTTTTACAAGCTGTGTATTTTTCCAACACATATCTTTGAGGACATGTCAAAAAATACTTCCAAATATATTCAGTGTTAATAAATGTTAACGTTAACTGTTACGCTATTTATGAAATGCAGGCGTAACATTAACGTTACCGTTATATGACAACGTTTCAGACGTTTTATACAGTCTATGGTTTCAGCCTAACGTTACAGATCACAGTCTGTTGGATCTTGGAGTGTAATAAAGTTTGAAATGCAATTATAAATAATAAATAAATTATATTTGAATTCACTCACCGGAAAAAATGTAGTCCAGGCTTCTTCTTGGACGGTCTGTTAATACAATTAACCCCACAGCAAGACATAATAATTGTGAAATAATCCCGAAAAATCACAAACACGGCAGAAATGCTAAGATTAGTTGCTGGAATTTATTTATTTTTACGATAAATTAGCTGAGGTAACGTGACGGCTAACAGACAGCAGACACACGGCTAATGATGACCATAGACTGATGATGACTTAATGACAGCAGCGGGAAATCCACCTGTCACTCAAGTGGCCGCCGCCACACCCTTAAATGCAGAAATTTTAATATTAATCAACTAAACGGATGAGTTATAAAAAAATGCACCCCCTCACAGTTGTTATGAAGGGCAAAATTAGCTGTATAGACCAAAGCCACATAGAGATCCAGGCTGTAAACATGTTTTTTTCTGCTGTAAAGTTGTAAATTTTAACATGGGGGAGATACAGATTTGACTCACTTCTGCAGCCAGCGCAAGCGGCCAGTTAATGAATTGCAGTTTAACTTACTTCCGTATTGGTTTCAAGAGAGAGATGGGGAGGTTGCCGCTTGGTTCACTCACAAAAGTTTTGCGTTCCCCCAAGAAACTTTACATTCCCTCACAGAACATTTGCATTTAGGGGCTCCATAGAAAATTAATGGGTGCTTGTGGCAAAACTTCCAATACAGTGTAACCCCCCCCCCCAAAAAAACATTGTACCGGCAGTGACATAAATGTTGTGTTTGGGAAATTTTGCTGCTTCAGTATTTGAAGATTATTTTTTACATGTTTCTATGGAATACTGAAACACAATGATAAGCAGGCGTTTTAAGGCCTTTATTGGGAAAAAAACATTCAATATATGCAAAGAGTTATGTATTCACAGTGTGTTGACCCATCTTTGTAACCTCTGCAAATCTCTCTGGCATGCTGGATATCTGGGCCAAATCCTGACTAATGGCAATCCATTCTTGCCTCATTACTGCTCACAATATATGGGCTTCTGCTTGTCCTCTAACCTTTTGAGGACTGACCACAGGTTCTCTATTGGATTAATAAGTGGGGAGTTGCCTGGCCACAGATCCAAAATTTGAATGTAATGATCTCTGAGCCACTTCATTATTTGTGACATGTGCTCTATCATGATAAAAATGCTCTGATCATCTCCAAATTTCTCCTGGGTCGTTTGGAGAAGTTGCTCTTGCAGGACATTTTGATACCATTCTTAATTCAGGGCAGAATTGTGAGGGAGCCCAATGCCTTGGATGAAAAGCAACCCCCACACATTGATGGTCTTAGGATGTTTCACTGTTGGCACGACACAGGACTCACGGTAGGGCTCACTGTTTTTTTCTCCGGACAATCGGTTTTCCAGATGTCCCAAACAGTCGGAAAGGGGCTTCATCAGAGACCAGTCTCTGCTGTCCAATCCTTGCCCTTCCTGCAGAATTTTAGTCTGTCATGATGATTTTCTTGGAGGGCAGTGGCTTCTTTGCTGCCCTTATTGGCCTCACTGTGGGTTCAGATGCACTCACTTGAGTTCTGCACTGGTGGAGACACGATTCCCTAGCTGATTCCTCAGTCAGAAGGAGATGGTTCCTGGACACTCTGGGACGTTCTGAAGCATTCTTCACTGCTGTTGAACTTCTTTCCTGGAAGTTTTTGATGATCCGGTAAATGGTTCTTTCAGGTGTAATATTCTTTGCAGCAATTTACTTGCATGTGAGGGCATTTTGATGCAAAATGATGATGGCTGCACATATTTCTTTAACCATTGCTAACAAAAGAAGACCATGAATGGAAGCACTTCTTCCCTCCTTTTATAGCAATCAGTCTGCCCTTATAATCCAATCAGAGATACTGTATATAGACTGTCACAAGCCGCTTTCTGACCGGAGGAACCTTTTCACAGTTCCTAGAACTATTGGCTGAAGTACCCGGATGTCGGCGTGTTCGCACCGCAGGAACTAGGAACGATTTTAGTTCTAGGAACTCCATTTGGAGGAACTAATTTAGGCCCTACTTCAGAGTAGGGTCTAAACCAGCACTATAGGAACTACCCGTGACGTGAGTGTACGCTGATTGTCCGAACGCACGCGGAGCACCAGCACCTGACATTTTTAAAACAGCTATATGTAAACACACAGATTATAGCCTATATATTTACTCCAGAAACTAACTATACAAACATGGAAAACAGTGATAGATGGGTCTCTAAACCTTTATGCTGAAGAGAAAATCCAATGCAACTTTGAGGGGACCAAGCCAAACATGATTATGTTTATCTGCCCAGCTAGCAACACTGGACATCAACCACACGGCATAGGCTAATAACCTTTTTTTTCATATACTGTCTACTTTCTATAACAGTTCTATCTAATAACATATTAAACAGTACTGTTAGACAGATTGCTAACTAATAAACACAGAGAATGCGAGCATTGTTTGCTCTGGCGTTCTCAGCGCCGCCAAAATAAAGATCCGTCGCGCCGTCAAAATAAAAGTCACCGTGCTTGCGTCACTCCCTTACCCCTCCTACCACTTCCTATGGCCACTTGGCCAGTGCGAACGCAAACAGCAAAACCGAGTTTGGGGGAGAGTAGTTCATAGAACTGTTTAGAAGTGGACAGTTCCTATAACTAAGTTCCTGTAACTACTTGGTCGGAAAGCGGCTACAGTCACCAGCTCAGTCACCAGTCACCAGCTCAGTGACCTGTCAGCACTACATTTCCCAGCATCCCTCCTGGTCCCCACCTGCACTCAGTCAGCCATCACACCTGCTGCAGATCATCACGAGTATACTGATTCCCTGCACCTGCAACACACAATAGCTGTGTCCCAATCCAGCGGCTGCATCCTTCGAAGGACGCACCAAGACCTGTTTAAAGGGGAAAGTATAGCCGACTGCGTCACCGCGGTGCGACGAAGGCTATCCCAATTTGAAGGTCCTTTGAAGGCTCGTTCAATATGCGGCCTTCTTTTTCCGTGAATGCAGGATACATCAGAAGGATCCTTCGCAGCCTTGCCTACCCCAAATTTCATTGCGCGCCGAAGATGAAATTGCCAAATTGCCACTTTTAAATGTAAGTATTGGGTTTCAATTTAATTGAGTAATCTAATGTATCTAATGATAAAAATGGAAACAAAATTAAAATAAACAAAATAAGTTCAAATGTTGTACATATGTTACCAGTAGGTGATTTTAGTATGAAGTTTTATATATAAAGTCCATTGCAAATGTTACTGCCGCTACAACGACTGTTCGACAAAACCAGACCGTCACAACTACCAGGACACAGCAACAACTTGTTAATGTGACAATACATTTTTTTTAGTTTCATTTTCCAAATAACCAGTGTTGGAATATAATGACATACATTTACTTTGGATTTAAGTATTAATTTGAAGTACTTTAAATTGTTATTTAACTCATCTCAGACAGAGGCAAATATTGTACTTTTTATGAAAACTGACTTTTTACACATGGATATTAGATATTGTGTAAAAAAATATGAACAGTATAATAGAAACACTAAAAATATGTCTTTTAGATCAGGGATAGGCAATGTCAGTCCTGGAGGGCCGCTGTCCTGCAGAGTTTTTCAGGTTAAAATATTGTATGGTTTGATTTTTGAGGATGTGAGTTAACTTAATTTTTTCTTCCCTCTTTCTGAGAACATCTCAGTGACTGGCAGCCCACGCCTGAGTCAGCCCTACAAACCTGTTGGTAGACAATGGAAATATGCTCTCATCCCAGATGATTCCCTCTGGCAGAGGCTTTACCAGGATCTCTATTGTGCTGCACCACTCCTGCTCAGCTCAATAGTCTACAGAAAAATGTTTTCTTCCAATCTGTTTTCTGTATAGTGTTAATAAAATAAAATAAAAAATATAACTTGTAATCTTGTAAATAGTTGTAAAAAGAACTGTAAGTAAAAATGTGTAGAACAATTTATTTTGTATCATTTACAAATTAATTGACATGACAAAAAAAAAAGTATCATCTTTTTTTAATCTTTATTAGATTTAAAAGTTATAACTTGCATTACAAAAATAAATAATGCACAGGCATTATTTTTTGTTTCATTTACAAATTATAACATGCATAAAAATAATGTTTTCGATTGTTTCATTTACAAATTTTAATTCACATAACCAAAAGTTTATTTATCTACCAATCTGTCAAGAAGAGAAAACAATCTGTCCATTCTCTCCCTGCTCTCCTGTGATCTCCTCTCCTCTGTCTCTCTGAAACTTCATGTCCTCCCTAACTAGCCCTCCCTAACTAGCTTGATCAGCTCATCCTCTCGGTCTCGTTTTTCACAGCTTATATCTACCTGCATCACCCTCACCTCAGGGTCTGGTCTTGTCTATGCAATTATGACTGACAGACTACCTACCAGAATCCCTACCTGTGAACACTCACCTTTGATTGTAACGCCAGTATCCTGTCTTCCGTCTGTCCTTCATCTATAGTCCAGTCATCATCCACTCACCATCGCCTGGTTCCTGCTGTTGTCTCTCTACCCTCTGCTTATAATAAACCCGTTTTATATAACCCACCCATCTGTTCCCTTCTGTGTTGTGACATAAACTAGTACTTGTTCCTTTGTGCTGATTATATGATTAGTAAAAATCTGTTACTTATATTAGTTTTTTTTTTTTTTTTTGGCCAATCTGATCGCCCTGCACAATAATCTAGAAACAATGTGAATCAACGCCACAACAACTGAAGCATTAAACTTTTTGAAACAAAAAATTTAAATCACTGCCAAAACTTTTGGCCACAGCTGTACATTGTTTTAAACACATTTTCCAAAAGGACTATTAGGTGGAATGCAAAATGCATGAAGCAATTAACTAGAACAGGCTTTTCAACAGCTGTCTCTCATTAGAAACTACAAAATGACTGAACTTGTGGACTAACATCAATAAGTCAAGATGGTTTAAAAATTTAAAATCTTGGCATGGAACTGTATAATGACTTATTCCCACATCTGAATAACCCACTGTCATTCTGTCCCTCAATCTTATCTATGCAAGATAGATTACAGCATCTGTGCAAATATACCAGCAGTAAATCAGGCTGGTTTCTCTCAATTTGAACCTGCTGAATCAGCAACTTCACTTTCATGCGTTATACTGAGCTGTAAAAATGGCAAATATTATAAAATACTCAGTAAATTGATTTGGAATGTTTCAAGCATTTAGAAGGCCAATGCAAATAATGGATATTAGAAAGCCAAGTGAAAAATTATATATTGCACATTTTTTACCCATTTCATTCTGTTGTGTGACAGTAATAGGCTACCATGGACCATTAGATGCCATGGACCCCCAAATATGACTGATCATCCTCGAGAAACCCCCATCCTAAAATTGAAAAGGCACCGGCTGGATGATTGGTTTTCTGGGGGCTCAGCATGACACAGAAATCGCCTTACCTCACCCCCGTGACTTTCTTCCCAGAGGTGCATGAAGAACTTTGGCAGTATGGAAGCATATTAGTGCCAGTATGGAAAGACAAATGCCAAAATCTGCTTCAAAGTTTTTCCTCTCTCACTACCCTTGATGGTGGGGCGTTCAGGGGTTCGTGGAGATTCCCCAGGTGGAGTGTGCAATTGCTGTGCATGCTCACAAAATTCTGGCACCTGGTGGGGTCATCTGCAACTCCCATCCACAGCAGTTCTGGTTGCTGTGCCTAACAGTGCTGCTGGACAGGCCGCCTCTGCCCTGCATACGATGGCCACCCTGCAAGTCTACCAGGCCAAAGTATTCAATGCAGGGTAGTTCTGAGCCAGGGTTGATGCAGGAACTGCGCACAGTGACTGACCGTGATGAAAGTCATGCGGCCAGACAATGTCCACCTTGGGATGAATGATTCATTGACTCAGTGACCAACTGAATTTGGAATAGCATACTACCCTATTACTTTCAGTATGCTATATAAAGACATTAATGATTTAATTGGATTGGTAACATCATTACAAATTCTTAATTTAAATTTTAGAATAAATAGTATTATTACTTATTATTCTAATTGAATTGGATTAAATGTAATAATTTGACATAAATGATGACATTTATTATGTTTAAAAAACTGGTAAAATGTAATAAGATAAAAAGGAGGTAAAACATGCCCTTGGAAATCAGTTAAAAATATCACCCTCTTAATGGAAAAAGTTCATTTCTGTGTCTAGCCCCACCATGAGGCATTGCTGCAAGTCTAGGCTATTTATATGACCAGTATGGATATGAGAAAGAGGATAACTTGTCTTAGTCACTTGTCTCAGCTCTTTAATTTTCTATATCATCAGCTGCATGCAGTCTTTTGTTGAAGCTTTCAGTCTCTTAACTGCTTTTCTTCATTGGTAAGACTCCAATTACCCAGCTTGTCCCTCTGGACACGCAGCAGAAAGAGTTCTAGAGAATGAGTCATTTGCAGTCTTTAGCCAGCACTTCATTCATGAGCTTATGCTAAACTAGAGCTGATATGAGCAGATGTTTCATCCAGCATATTCTTCTTAAGATAGAAGCCCTCCAGTGAAATCACAGTCTACACTGTTAAAAATAATGGTTCCAAAATGGGATTTTTGCAGTGATGCCATAGAAGATCCATTTTGGGTTCCCAAAATAACCTTTCAGTGAACAGTTCTTAACTAGTATTTTAATGGAGTTATGGTTGTTGACACATGTGTTTTTCTTATACAAAAAAAAAACAAAAAAACAATGTCAGGTAGATCATAAATACTCTTTATTTATATTATTTATATTTATATAAATACTCCTATTATACTCCTACCTATTATACTCTAATAGTAATACAGTTATACTCTAAATAATAATATTATTAATAATGACTTATTATTACTTGAATAATTAATGCCATCCTCGACTAGCATAGAACTTTCTGCTTGCCAATGAGAGAGAATAATGATATAATTCCCTGATGTGCACTAAAGACCAAAAGTCAAAGTCTGCCTAAATGAAATATTTAAGTGACCAATTATACTAATTTGACATATTTCCAACACCACTGCATTGTCATATGCTATATTACTCACAAATAAACACTAGAAGATACAAGCTTTCATTTCAATGATCAGGTGCACAGCTTAAACTGGAGCAGAATAGTGCAGATAACTAGCGCCATCTAGTGAACTATAATGAAGACCCCAAGTATCTACATGTCCAACATGACGCATGGACCATAATGTCATTGATAACTTAATTATGAATAGTGTTGGAATCAAGCAGTGAAAAGTGTATTTGAAAACAAATCACACTCTGTATTACCTATCTGTCTATACTCCTTTGTATTCTATTTAGGTAATATATATATTTTTGTATGAAACAAACTATATTTTAAACACAAATAATTAAAAATAATAGATTTGTAGTGCTATTTGCAAATGCAATCATCCCTACTTACAGTTAGTGGTTATTGGTACAAACCCCCAGCCTTTAGTTTTAATCTTTAGTGTGTAATTTACGCTGCAAAAGCACAGAAAAAAACATCTCCCAGCATCGTTTCTTTATGGATAAAAACACTCGAAATTTACCATATTCATAAAAGAAGATTTGCTGTACGCATAATAACTGGCAAGGGATATCGACCATCACAACCTCAAACTGGGTTCAAATGCCAGCAGAATTAATACAATGCACCCAAAATTCAAGATGTGGTGGAAAAATTGCCCAATGAGTTATTTTTTATATTTATAACATGATATCAAACAATATTTCCAGAATATTGGTGCAATTGCAAATATGAAAATTATTTTATACAACAGTTCAGTAAACAAAATATTATATTTAAATTATTAATCTCATAACATTATTTATGGTGTTGTAATTGCATGGTTAGAAAAAAAAAATGGTTAGAACATAGTTCTATGTCCCTGGAAATCAACTTAAGGGGTCAAATATTGTCTCTTAATGGGAAAGTTGATGTCTGCCGGTGATAATCCATAAAAAAAAAAATCTATAGGCTAAACAAAGTTAAACATAGGACAATTACTATAAAACCAATATAATTAATGCATCACACTGAATGTGAATTTACCTTCAAATGTTTTATCTTCAACATTTTTCGTATAATAATAATAATTCCAAATTTTGATCATCATAAATACATGCTATAATAAATTATTGAATATGATTAATATTACGATATAAATGTATAAGAAAGGTAATCATTTCTGAGGGACAAATAAATAAGGTTGAGGCCGATATAAACTCAACTTTTTTTGTGTTTGGTATTGTAACTTGACTTCGACTTGACCCTTAGCCAGACTCGACTTGGTTTGTGTGTACTGCGACTTAGACTTGCTTGAGACTTGATGGTAGGGACTTGAGACTTACTAGTGACTTGAACATGTGTGACTTACTCCCACCTCTGCCAATATGCAATTCTACAATATATACTGTTCAAATGTTTTAGATTGGTAAAGGAAGTCTCTTCTGCTTCTTACTGACCCCAAACTTTTGGATGGTAGTGTTACAAAAGCTTTCTATTTCAGATAAATTATGTTCTTTTGAACTTTCTATTCATCAAATAATTCTGAACACAAATAGTACACAATTGTTTTCAACAATGATTATAATTATAACAATAAATGTTTCTTGAGCAGCAAATCAGCATATTAGAATGATTTCTGGAGGATCATGTGACACTGACAATGGAGTTATGATGCTGAAAAATTAGCTTGCATCACAGGACTATTTTAAAATATAATGGGGAAAAATTATAAAAAATTATGTTATTTTAAATAAAAAAATTAAAAAATAACATTATTAGTGCTGTTTTGAAATGTAATGTAAAAATTGTGTAATGTAAAAAATCTAACATTTAAAACTATAATTGGTGCATTATGTATAAATCAGGATGTCATAATGACCTACAGTATATGTTGTCTCTTCAGGAGGAACAATTTTTTGGATGACAGAATCTGTAACATGACTGACATTTCCACAAACAGTTTGAAGCGCATAAGATGCTCACAAGTTTGAAAAATGTGACGATACATGAATGACAGCAATCTGAAGTCATCTCTCACAGCTTGGTAGTCAATTTTCAGCCTGCAACATCTTCTCTTTGGCATTGCAATTTGTGGTCTTTGGTGCAATTTCGTTTGTGTTATTGCTGTCTATTCTGGGTGACATTTGTCAGATATAATCAGACTTCTGGAGAAAGCTAATTTCACAGAACGATGAACAATTTCAAGTGTACTAAGTCCTTGAGGGAACTATTGCCCCTTATGACTTATTAACTTTGAGGGAAAAAAATATATATATATTCACACTTTAGTTTAGGGTCCAATTCTCACTATTAACTTACTATTAACTAGACATTTGCCTCAAAAAACTCCTAATTACTGCTTTTTAATAGTTAAAACTAACTGTTTTATAAGTAGTACTAACAAACAGCCATATCAGAGTAATGCATGATATAATAAACAAATCGGACCCTAAAGTGTTACCAAAAAATATAAGTTATGTTTTCTGGGTTAGATAATATTTAAAAGGAGTGTTCGTGCAATCAATCAATCAATCAATCTATATATATATATATATATATATATATATATATATATATATATATATATATATATATATGCATGCATGTATGTATGTATGTAGCGCCTGCGTCAGGTACCGGAGGGAATGATAAGAAATCACCAACAATTAAACTAACATTCGACTACGCCACCCGGTATATACCGGGAACTATCAGCCCCAAAACAGGGGGCGCACAGGTTCGTTACTAGAAATGGGTGAGCAGAGAGAACTAGGCCAGGGAGTACAAAAAGGAGGCAACTTTATTAATATACAAAAAAAAAATTAAAACAATCAATACATTAACATGTCAAGGGCACAATATTCACATGTCGAAAAGCAACAAAATAAATTACATTACATCCTGTTCACACGAAAACAAGCACGAAATAAAGCAAAAAGAGAAATAACAACGATTACAATGCACAACACAAACCAAGAACATTAAACCAAAGAAAATAAAACCAACAGGGCCACAATCGCCCGCACACTTGACGAGCGAGCCGGCCAGAGAACAGCCACGCTTCTCACTTTTGCTCTCACTCCTCGGTGAGCAATTCTCTGGGCCCAAAGTTGTAAACGCACAAAAAGTTTACTCTAACAAAAGTCGACCGGAATAAGCCCAGGCAAGGCAGCAGTGCATTAGATCGATGGACGCGCATCCCGTCCCATAATACAGTGATGAAACCCTTGATTGTGTACTCAACCTGCCAAACATGAAACAGAAGAATTACTAATAAAACAATAATAAAAAATAATAATAAAAAAAACACACACGAATGGCTCTCGTACCTACCAGGAAATGTTCCCAGCGCAGAAAGCACCAACAATTAAACTAACATTCAACTAATTAAACTAACATTCAACTATCGCTGATATATCAGCGATCACGCATAGTGCTGCGCTGGGAGCATTTCCTGGTAGGTACGAGAGCCATTTTATTTTTTTTTATTTTTTTTTTTGTACATTGAACACAAAGCAGATGATTATTAGAATGTCTGAGCAGCTTTTTTCACTACAATGCAAATATATGGAGACAGGGGCTGTCGAGCTTCACAAATCTAAATTTCCAGTGAGAAATTACTTAAATCTGTTCCCCACACAAAACTATGTGGCTTCAGAAGGTATTATATTATACTTAAACATTGTGCAAAAGTTTCATCTGACACTTTTTCATGTTTTTCTGAAATATCCCTTTAAGTGAAACCCACACATTTACAACATACCTTTGAGAAAATTGAATCTCTCTCTTAATTCTCTCTTTGAAACTGACTTTTCATTTTTCCATATTCAATAGCTATATTGAACACGCAGTGACAAAATTTATCCAAAAGCTTTGGTCTCCATCTTTTATACACATGCAGTCTGAAATTAGATTGAATTAGATATGGAGCTTTGCACTGGAGAGTTCATTAGAGTCAGTCAGAGGAAAGCATCAGCTCTAGTGCACATGTCCTCAGAACAGATGGTCCCATTAAAAACCATTAAAGTCTCTATATTTCAAATGCAGAAAGAGAGAATGCATTGGAGGACATAACCTAAAAAAAAAACAAAAAAAAAAACTTTACGCTTTTATAATATTCGGTAACACTTTCAATGAAGTCCATGCTTACAATGAAGTATAGCCCCATTTAATTTATATGAATTTATATAGCACAATTTATTGCAACTACAATAAATTAATTAAAGTGAGTCTTTATTAATATATTTATAGAACAGCAATACTTACTTATCAATATAGAAAGAATAAATGGAGCTATAATTCATTGTAAGCATGGTCTTCATAGAAAGTGTTACCAAATATATAAACATTGAATAGTCTGCCAGGTTACCACAGAATTTCTTGCAGGATTTTATTAAGATTTTATGCAAACCTGAGCATGAGTGCACATTTATTATTTATTCATTTATTGTTATATTACCAGTCAAGAGTTTGGGCTTGTTAAGATTTTATAATGTTTTGAAAGAAGTCTTATGCTCACTAAGGCTTCATTTATTTGATGAAATGAAATGAAATTAATGAATAGCATTAATGTGAAATATTATTATAATTATTTAAAATAAATGCAATGTAATTTATTCCTGTGATATTAAAGCACAATTTTCAGCATTTTTACTTCAGTCTCAGTGTCACATGATCCTTCAAAAATCAATCTAATGGCAATCTAATCTAGTACATGGATTTATTATTAATAAATATAAAATAAAATAAAAAAGGTACTGACCCCACATTTTTAACTATGTATATATACACTGAACAAAATTATAAACGCAACACTATTGTTTTTGCCCCCATTAAAAAAAAAAAAAAAAAAAAAAAAGGTTGTTGATTGTGGCCTGTGGAATGTTGGTCCACTCCTCTTCAATGGCTGTGCGAAGTTGCTGGATATTGGCAGGACCTGGAAAACGCTGTCGTATACGCCGATCCAGAGCATCCCAAACACATTCATTCATGCTGACTGCAGGAATGTCCACCAGAGCTGTTGCCCATGAATTGAATGTTCATTTCTCTACCATAAGCCAAAGGCGTTTCAGAGAATTTGGCAGTACATCCAACCGGCCTCACAACCGCAGACCACATGTAACCACACCAGCTCAGGACCTCCACATCCAGCATCTTCACCTCCAAGATCGTCTGAGACCAGCCACCCGGACAGCTGCTGCAACAGTCGGTTTGTATAACCTAAGAATTTCTGCACAAACTGTCAGAAACCGCCTCAGGGAAGCTCATCTGCATTCTCGTCTTCCTCATCGGGGTCTCGACCTGACTGCAGTTCGTCGTCGTAACCGACTTGAGTGGGCAAATGCTCACATTCGATGGCGTCTGGCACTTTGGAGAGGTGTTCTCTTCACGGATGAATCCCGGTTTTCACTGTACAGGGCAGATGGCAGACAGCGTGTATGGCGTTGTGTGCATGAGCGGTTTACTGATGTCTACGTTGTGGATCGAGTGGCCCATGGTGGCGGTGGGGTTATGGTATGGGCAGGCGTATGTTATAGACAATAAACACAAATGCATTTTATTGATAGCATTTTGAATGTACAGGGATACCGTGACGAGATCCTGAGGCCCATTGTTGTGGGCCATCACCATCACCTCATGTTGCATCATGATAATGCACGTACACAATCTGTACACAATTCCTAGAAGCTGAAAACATCTCAGTTATTGCATGGCCAGCATACTCACCGGACATGTCACCCATTGAGCATGTTTGGGATGCTCTGGATCGGCGTATACGACAGCTTGTTCCAGGTCCTGCTAATATCCAGCAACTTCGCACAGCCATTGAAGAGGAATGGACCAACATTCCACAGGCCACAATCAACAACCCCCCAGCAGCTTCCAATTCCACAGTTCTTATCTTGCTGGATCTGTCTGCTGCTTTTGATACAGTTAACCACCAGATCCTCCAATCAATCCTAAAGACGGAGTGCACCAGGAACCTTGGAGTTGTGATTGATGATCAGTTGAACTTCACAGACCACATTGCTAGAACTGCCTGGTCCTGCAGATTTGTCTTATACAACATCAGGAGGATCAGGCCCTTCCTATCGGAGCTCGATAAACAACTCCTTGTCCAAGCTCTTGTTCTATGCAGACTGGACTATTATAGTGCTCTTTTGGCAAGCCTTCCAGCATGTACTGTCAATACTCTGCAACTGATCCAGAATGCTGCAGCTAGAGTGGTCTTTAACAAGCTGAAGAGAGCACACGTCACTCCTCTCCTCATAAAATTGCACTGGTTTCCAGTTGCCGCTCGGATCAAATTCAAGGCACTGATGCTTGCCTGCAGAACAATAACTGGCTCTGCTCCCTTTTTACTCCAGACCTACATGCCATCCAGAAGCAAGTGAACCATTTATGACAATGAATAACTTACCTGCCACTTTTCTTTCTAAATACTCAAACCACTGCTTTGTGGTGGAGTCTCCCATTATATATACCACATGTGTCAAACTCCAGTCTTTAGAGTTTATCTCCAACCAGCTCCAAAAACACCTGCCTGGAAGTTTCTAGTAATCCTGAAGACCTTGATTAGCTGGATCAGGTGTGTTTAATTAGGGTTGAAGCTAAACTCTGCAGGGTTGTGGCCCTCCAGGAACTGAGGCCCTGTTTACACGAGAACGCTCGCGGGTGAAAACGTAAAAATATTTTATCAGATGTGCCTTTTGTTTAGACGGCGACGGCGTTTTCGGAGCTTAAAAACGCAAAAAAGTGAAACCACCCTCCAGAGTGGAAATCTTAAAAACGCTCCACCGTCGCGTTTCCGTCTAAATGGTAAAAACGCAAAAGTTTGCTAGACAGTGAAGGCACCGATCAGTGCTTCACATTGCCACCTAGCCGCCTGGAGTGCATACTACATTGAATTTCACACACTTTTGCGTCACCATATGCACGCAGATTTCCCCCCGATAACGCTCGTCTAAACGCAGAATAAAAAGTGATCACTTTTGCGTTTTCTCTTCAGATCGTTTCCGTGTAAACGTAGCCTGAGTCTGACACCCCTGATATAGACGATCTTGTTTTAAGACAATTTCCCATTTGTGCAGAACTGACCTGCCTAGTGTTGCATACAAAAGAATCCCACACATCTTTCAGGTAGACTCCTGCAGGAACTGTTCCCTGCTGGTGGAATTACCTGCCTTACTCAACCTGAGCTGCTGAGTCTTTAGCCATTTTCAAGAAACGGCTGAAGACGCATCTTTTTCAGCAGCACTTTCTTTTCTTTTCTTTTCTTTTCTTTTCTTTTCTTTTCTTTTCTTTTCTTTTCTTTTCTTTTCTTTTCTTTTCTGTGCTAGTACACATACAAAATATGTGTACTGCTTTAGGCCCTATTTACACGAGAACGCTTGCGGGTGAAAACGTAAAAATATTTTATCAGATGTGCCTTTCGTTTAGACGGCGACGGCGTTGTAAACATAGCATTAGACTAAACTGGGACTGGTCACAGCACTTGCATATTGTTGCCCTGTTGTTAATTTAATTGCTTCTGGATAAATGCGTTCGCTAAATTATTAAATGTAATTGAATAGAATACCTCACAACAAGTACAAGAAAAATGACTTGTCTAAAAATCTACTCAAGTAAAAATAAAAAGTAGCTCATTTAAAAGTTACTTTTTTAATGGGGGTGGGGTGGAGGACTCTCCTGTGTAGGGTTGTAACGGTAACGTTTTTTTTTTTTTGGTTAGTTGAACAAATGCTTTTATTAAAACAAACTTGAAATAATTTGTTTGTTTTGTGTATTAAAATTTCAATGTCTAATCAACTAAATTCAATAATTGATAATGAATTAGATTACCAACTTATTTTTTATTTTTAATAAATTATAATTTATTAAAATGTTTAAGAATAATAGAGTCCTATGAAATGTATTTTATTCAGAAAATGAATGTTTCTTTTTATGATTTAGTAAAAATAAATGATCAAAAATGGTGGTAATAAAATTAATATGTAAACTTTTTTCCTTTTTTTGGGGGGGGGAAGTGCTGCAAAACAGATTTACTAAATTAAACCATGGACAAAATGGTAAATTAAATAATGTTTAAATAAATTGTATTATTATTGTTATTATTATTATTTTGAGAAGTGCGTTCTATTGTAGGCCTACAATATATATTTCTGTCATAATTTCTCCTAGTTAAAGCAAACTTTTATTTTGATGGGTTGTAGTGAAGACCTGTTTCAGTGTGTATTTGACAATGGTTTCTCTCAAATAAAATGCTGAAAATGCTCATTAGGCATTCTCTCAGAGCAGCTCTGGAAATGTTCATGTATTCATGTCCTCATATTTTTTTAGACGCTTTTTTTCGCTTTATTCATCCATCCATCAGTTTGCATGTTTTACGTGACAACTGTGTTATAATGTAAATTACATTTTAATAACTGGGTTCCGGGATTCCCTCTGCGTCAAAACACTGCTTCATGAAGCTTTGAATTGAATTGAATTTGAATTTATTTATTTATTTCGAGCAATATATAATTACACATAACAAAGGCAATAAAGAAGCATTTTGATTAATCTATACAACAATTTAAATTCATCATACTTTCATCATACTTTAACAAATAATTCCATCTTTTGCTCGAAACGGAGTGGGTAGAAGTCAAACTTATTTAAACCCACCCCGGTTACAATTAACAGGAAAAACAAAAACAAAAACAAAGGTAGTTGCTTCCTTAAACATTATCATAACACTCAAATACAATTTTATATATAAATACATATGAGAAAACACATGAGAAAGGAAAGAAGGGGAACCCCTTCTCCCCCACCAAAAAAAACAAAACAATACAAAAAAACAAAAAACAAAACACAAACATATCTTAAATACACACCATATATTACCGCAGGTAACAATTATAATAAGACCAACAATGGTAATCAAATACCTACAAGGTAAGATAAGACAGATTAAGAATACATAGACACATCTATACTATTATAATAATACCAACAATGGTAATCAGAATACCTACAAGGTAAGGTAACACAGACTATGAATACATGAATACAACACCACAAAATTAAACCATGCCCACCTTGTAGTGTGACAAGACCTTCTGTTTATAGAGTGCTTTAAATTGACGAATGCTTTGACTTTGTTTGAGTTCAAGCCCCAGACTATTCCATAGTTTAACCCCGCATACAGACACACAAAAACTCCTCCTAGTAGTTCTGATCTTAGGTATTACAAAGTTCCCATAACTCCTCAAACTATACAACTGCTCTCTCTGTGTGAATAACTTTTGTATGTTAGCAGGTAATAGGTTGTGAAATGCTTTAAATAAAAATTGCGCTGTATTAAATTTAACTAGGTCCTGTATTTTTAATAATTTTGATTTAAGAAAAAGTGGATTTGTGTGTTCAAGATATTCAGCCTTGTGTATGGTACGTACAGGGCCGGCGCGTGCACTTCTGCCGCTCTAGGCGAAAAACATTTGTGCCGCCCCTAGGGCTGGTCCGAATACCATTTTTTGAGCTTCGAAGCTTCGGTAGTAATGAACATCGAATATTCAAAGCTTCGAGAGGGTGCTGAACATATTCTTCTCTCTAATAAAGGCAGGAATCCCTATGTGTCTGTATGTCCGTTTGCATTTTGATTATTTCGAGAACCGTTCGTCCAATCGACTTCGCAAGGGAGTGCAGTGTCGCACTTGGTGGTGCAATATAGATAGACACGCGAGACGCGACACGTTCAGAATTAATGAACTTTTAGTAAACTACAGAACAACGCGAGCGGGAAGCGGCGCACTTCACGCGGGCAGGGCTTATATACTTAACTCACGCTGCACTAGTGATATAAAACGCACACACACAGGTCTGTTAAATAAAGCAATACTTTAAGGTAGTCTATATGTTTCTGACTAACAAATTACTGACACAGTAAAGGGTAGATTTAAATTAAGAAAAACAAAATTTAAATAAAGAAAAACAAAATTTAAATAAAGAAAAAAAACAAAATTTAAAATTTCAATAAAGAAAAAACAAAATTTAAATAAAGAAAAACAAAATTTAAATAAAGAAAAAACAAAATGTAAAATTTAAATAAAGAAAAAACGAAATTTAAATAAAGTAAAACGAAATTTAAATAAAGAAAAACGAAATTTAAATAAAGAAAAAAAACAAAATTTAAAATTTAAATAAAGAAAAAACGAAATTTAAATAAAGTAAAACGAAATTTAAATAAAGAAAAAACATTTAAATAAAGAAAAAACTAAATTTAAAATTTAAATAAAGATAAAACGAAATTTAAATAAAGTAAAACGAAATTTAAATAAAGAAAAACGCAATTAAGTTAAATTAAAAACGAGATTAATTTAGATTGATAATAACGGGTAAAAAGGCTAATACATTTTGTTTTTATTGTTATATTTTCCACAATGTCAAAGCAACGCAGCTTAACCCAAAACACAAGCTCAGGCACTTCTGTCCATACAAACTCCGCTGTTCTGCGCTCTAGCCAGAGAACACTGCCGTTGCAGGAACACTTAGGCCAAGAGGAAGCAAATATATACATATAGCCTACTATAGGCTATGCGTAGGTGGATGTGATCGGGGAATTTGGCTGTTAAAAGTGTAACATTTAAAGCCACTTAAATTAACGAAATGACTCAAATAAAGATTCGTTCATTTTGATGAACGAGATCGAACAAGTAACAAGTAAAATGATCCGAACTTCCCATCACTCAGTCATGACTCATGACTCGTGAGAGCAGGGGGCGGGGCGGGGCGGGGCGGGGCGGCGCAGCGGCAGCTCAGCAAATCATATAGCCTATTTTGTGAATTGTTCATTCCCGATTGGCACACATTTTGCCGCCCTTACAAAAGTGCCGCTCTAGGCAATTGCCTAGTTCGCCTATATGGACGCGCCGGCCCTGGGTACGTATAGCCCTTTTTTGTAAAATAAATATTGATTGTATTAAGTTATTATAATTATTTCCCCATACTTCAACACAGTAAGTTAAGTACGGTAGAATTAGGGAGCAATACTAGCCTGGGAAAACCCAGACTACTTCCGGCGAATTTCAATTCTCTCTTCAGGATAGTCTGGAGAAGAGCCCATTCAAACTCATTACTGTGCCGCCGAAATCGCGGCACCAATCAGAAACGTTGGGGGAGGGATTTACATGATGACGACAGCGCAGCGACGCTGAAGGAGTTCTCACGCAGTGAAAAATACATTGCGGAGCAGAGAGGAGACTGACAACACGCTGGCAGACAGGACAGAGCAGGCTACTTTTCGGTTACGTTTGATATTAAACATATTAAACAAAGTCTCAGCTTTCAAATTTGGTAATTTTTTTAAAAGAAATTTAAACAATAAATACCGTTTTGTTGCTCTTTAATGTGCCGTGACAGATCGCTGTAGAGCATCAGTTAAAGCTGTTCTTGTTAACCGATCATCTCTTCCTTCTAGTTAATTTATAGCCTCAAATAAACATGAACAAACATAAGAAGGAATGTTGTTTTAACCACGGAAAGGCGTCAGTACACTCCGTTTTTCAAGTTCAAATCCTCCTATGTTAATCTACTCTCCTAACTGCTTTGTCGGACAAAATGGCGGATGGCGAAGTATGATTGGTCAGATCACCTGTCAATCAAGCTGAGCTACGTCGGTTGGTGACGCCCCTTTGGAAATGATTCGTCTACATAGCTTCCCCAGACCCTTCACTCAGTTTCAACTGAGAAGGGTCTGGTTTTTTAACCAGGCTAGAGCAATACAAGATACGGAGTGTATTCTCATCAAGTACCTGTTTGGCTTTATTTATTATCGCTAGGCTTTTGGAGACTTTGGTTTTTATGTGTCTGATGTGAGTTTTCCAAGTTAGTTTATTGTCTATTGTAACTCCTAAATTTTTTATTTCAGAGACATATTCAATTTGTATCCCATCTATCTCAATCATCTTATCCATTTTTTTCTTATAATTACCAGATAATAAAGCTTTAGTTTTATCTAAGTTTAAAGATAATTTATTACTATCCATCCATTTTTTTATATTCCTTAGTTCCGTATTTACAACATTAATAACCTTATCATAATTGTCATCACAGTAAAAAATGTTGGTATCATCTGCAAACAAAACACACTTGAGTAATTTAGAAACATGAAATATATCATTGATGTACAAGTTGAATAGTTTAGGGCCCAATACTGACCCTTGGGGGACACCACAAGAAATTACACGACAATCAGAAGAGGACTCACCCATTTGCACATATTGTATTCTGTCACTTAAATAGCTTTTTACCCAATTACCAGCCACCCCTCGTCTCCCATACCTTTCTAGTTTCTTGAGTAATATTGCATGATTGATAGTGTCGAAGGCTTTTTTCAAATCAATAAATATTCCAATGGTAGATTTTTTATTGTCCAATGCATTTGATAATTCTTCTGTAGCATCAATTATAGACATAGATGTAGATCTTTTGCTTCTAAATCCATATTGACTTTCATTAATCAGTTTATGTTTTTCAATACATTTTTCTAATCGAGTATTAAATTTTTTTTCTAGAATTTTTGAAAATTGAGGAAGCAATGAAATTGGTCTATAATTGGTACAATTATGTTTATTTCCATTTTTGAATAGTGGAATAACTTTTGCAATTTTCATTTTCTTGGGAACACAACCATTTAGAAGTGACTGATTACAGATGTGCGTTATGGGTGTTTTGATGTTATTTATAACTTTTTTTAGTATTGCCATATTGATGGAATAACAGTCCATAGAGTAGTTATTTTTGGACTTTTGGACAATATCCATTACTTCTTTCTCACTAACTGCTGAAAGGAAGATGGTGTTTGAATTGTTCTCAATTTTATCAATATTGTGCTCTATTTGATCATCTGGGATTCTTGATGCCAAGTCAAGGCCGATGTTCACAAAAAAAATTATTAAAGCTATTAACTACCCTGTTCTTAGTACGATATTCGCCATGTGCATCAACAAAATATTCTGGGTAAGTCATTTTATTGAAGTCTTTTTTGAGAATGCTATTTAATACATCCCAAGTTCCTTTTATATTAGTTTTATTATCAATCAATAATTTCTTATAATACAATTTCTTGGCTATTCTTGATACATCAGTTAACTTATTTTTATACAACTTATATCTATTCTCTGCTTCTTTAGTTTTCTGTTTAATGAATGATTTATAGAGATTGTTTTTCTTTTTGCATGCATTTTGTAAACCTTTAGTCATCCAGGGACATTTGAAATATTTATTATGTTTACTGTAAACTGAAACGGGGCAATACTTATCATATGAATTTGTGAATATTTCTAAAAAGTTATTATAGGCTCTGTCTGTGTCGGTCTCATAAACAGAACTCCAGTCTTGTACTCTCAGGTCATCATTAAATGCATTAATTGCTTCTTGAGTTTGTAATCTTTTGCAGCTTACATTACAGATTTATTTTGTTTTAGAAACATTACAGTCATATACGACAAAAACGGGTAAATGGTCCGTAATATCACAAATAAGCAAACCATTAATTATATTATTTGTCAAGTTATTTGTAAAGATATTATCGATTAGGGTTGCACTGTGGGATGTGATTCTACTGGGTTTAGTTATTGTTGGAAATAAGGACATGGAGTACATTCTTTCAATGAATTCATCTGTCAGTTTATGTTTGTTTGGATTTAAAGGGGTCATGACATGAGAAACCAAATTTGCCTTGATCTTTTGGTATATAAGTGGTCTTTGTACCAATAAAACGTCCTGCAGGTTTCATAGCTTAAGACGAACTCCCCATTATAAACGAAGCATTTATTTAATCAAGCTCTAAATACAGCTCGTTCTGGATCCATGGTATGAAGTGACGTCACGGTACGAAGTGACGTAGCAGTCGTTTGCATATGACCGCCTCCAGCGTAGACAACTACGCTTCAAGCGCAAGATAACTACGCCTCATTTCATCATCGCATCTGTCACGCGCTTCACATGTGTTCAGACGACGCGCAACGAGTGGGTCTGTTTACAAGAAGATTGCGATGTCACGCAGATGTGCTGTTCCTGGCTGTGGACAAACAACATGTTTGAATAATATACGCTACTGAAAGATCCAGACATCAGGGGAAGATGGATGCAGTTTATTTTTTGCAGACGTCCCAGTCACGGCAGTGTTAATTTAAGCGTGTGTTCTCCACATTTCAAGGATGAGTGACAGTTGAGAACAATCGCAGTTTGATGCTGGCTTTGCCAGAAAACTTTTGTACAAGATAAGGCCGTGTGGACTATTCTGGGCTCAACAACGACGACGCAAACTGTAAGTAATGTAGGCTATTTAAAACTTAAAACTTTTTTAAAACGTTAATTGCAGTTTAATTCATTATGAATAATCACCGTGTTTTTACTTAGTTTAGCCTACTTTTTGTTTTCATGACCGTCATGTTCATGCCCCGTAGGCTATTAAAAGATGTAGGCTGTCAAACTGACAGAATAGTTTCACACTTTCTATGTGGACGGGCTGATGCATTCTTAGTTGTGTTGATGGTTCATTTCCTCTGATTCCGACTCAAACATCATTGCAATCGCCATCGCCTCGCCCGCATCACCCGTTACTATGGTAACGGTAAACACAGCTCCGCAAAATCCGCACGTTTTGACAAGGGGGCGTTAACAATTGATGCATAGGCACTGACGTTATCCAATCATAACAGTGGGCGTTAACACTGAACTCTTAAAGGGGAAACACCCCCAAAACAGACTGTTTGAATCAGAGCATGAGAAACAGGGTGGGAAAAGGTCATAAATCACTAAATTTTAAACGTTTTTTGTCCAAAAAACTATAGTAATACTATAATTGCACCTAAGGGAACACAATAAAAGAAAAGAAAAAACCATGTCATGACCCCTTTAAGAGATCAATGTTAAAGTCCCCACAAATGAATAAGGGCTTATTAGGAGAGCGCGCCAAGATGGCGTCTGTGTAGCTGTACCGTTTCTGTCTCGCATAAACTTTTGTGCAAAACTTAATCTATTTTTTCCTTCCTTGATTTTTTGCGTTACTTGTACAAGTGTATTTATGTTTTGAAGGATTCTACAACGTTATTAAGCTGAAATTAACAACATTTGCCTTTTGGGACTGAATTGAACATCTGTTGCGGCCTGCCGAGTGCGTTGATTGAAACACGCGCTGCCGAAACATAACCTGAGACAAATGGAAGGAATGGCGGAAAGTGTGAAGCCAAAGCGTGTGCATAATTATGCTAAAATCACCCCCGAAGTCGAAGAGGATTTAAGTATGGATTGTTTACCATCTTCAGACACCCCGATCAACAGCCCTCTTCCGAAGATACGACGGCAGGTATCTGAGCCCAATACGGATATACTAAATGATATACTGAAGGCGATTGAGAGGCTGGGAAAAAAGCAAGATGATTTCATGGAGAAGTTAGTGGAAATTGAAAGGTCTGTTGCATCCAATACGACCCTGATATCCCAACTCGCCACTAAAGTTGATTCAGTTGCCGACAAAACGGAGAGGGCTGTAGCTAAAACTAACGAACTAGGTGTTCAAGTAGCGGCTGTGATTACTGAAAACAAACAACTGTGGGAAAAAGTCGACGAACTGGAGGCATATAAAAGACGGTGGAATTTGAAAATGTCTGGTATTCCGGAGGAAACAGGAGAAAATGTGAAAATGATCGCAATGGATATTTTTTCTCGAATCTCGCCGGGACTGAGAGACGTTCTTCAGACTTCCATTGATGTCGCACACAGAATCGGCCCGAGAGCAGGAGGCGCGAGTCCTCGGCGGATTATCGTGCAGTTTTTGTCACGCACGCATCGGGATCGCATCTGGATGGACGCGAAAAACTCTGAAGTCCTCAAACAGAAAGGCATCAAAATAACAGAAGATCTGACACAACGGGCGAGGGAGGCACGGAATAAACTGTGGCCGCTGGTAAGTCAAGCCAGGAAAGATGGAAAACGAGCTGGGTTCAAGGGATCGGTTGCCATTATTGATGGAAAGAAGATAACAGCGGATAATATGTGAATCATGTTAACATTTGCCCTCCCTTGCCTATCCTTTGGTGGACCAAAAAAAAAAAAAAGTGACATTGAACCTTAGATGAAAGCAGGGCTGTAGCCTAACCTCTTTGCAAAGATGGTGTCCAATTGTTTTCTCATGGTATTCCCTTTGATTGTTGGCCTATTAGTTATTTGATAGGTCTTGATATTCTCTAAACCACTTTAAGCTTGATATGGAAGGTTAAATAGATCAGTTTTGCACTATGTTCCTTCTCGCATAGTTAACTCTTTGCCCTATAGGGCAGATTGTTCTTCTTTTGTTTGTTCCTATGTCTTTTAATATTTCTTGTTTTTCACTTAATGTTCGGGGGATTCGCGATCTTACTAAACGAAAAGCTTTATTTTTATTTTGTAATTCTAAAAGAAGAGATGTTTATTTTCTACAAGAAACTCATTCTAGTGTAAACGATGAGTCCTTTTGGTCAACTCAGTGGGGAGGTAAAACTTTATTTTCACATGGGTCTACTCATTCAGGGGGAGTTGTAATTTTATTTAACCATAATTTTAGTGGTAAAATTCTTGAGTCACACTTCTCTTTAGAGGGCAGATGGATAATAGCTGTTGTTCAGTCTGGAGAAGCTGTTATTATTTTATGTAATGTATATGGCTTTAACAGCTCTAACTTAAACCATATTCTTTTCCAAACTTTATCTACAAAATTACTTGCTTTAAATGTGAAATTTCCTTCAGCAACCTTTATTGTGGGAGGAGATTTCAACGAAGCCCCTGATCTGCATTTAGATAGATTCCCCCCAAGACTTAATGTTAATCGCCTTAATTTAGTTATAAATGATTTTTGTAGCAGCCTTTCTTTGTTGGATGCTTACAGACACGTCCATGGAAACAGTATCTCGTCATTTACATGGTTTAAAGCAGACATGTCACAAAAATCTAGAATAGACCTTTGGCTTATATCTGACCGACTAGGTTCTTTTAATAGCTCCTGTACTATTTCTCCTGCCCCTCTAACTGATCATGCCTGTATTGATCTTGAAATATCTGAGGTTCGTAACCGTTTCCAGAGACGACCAGGATACTGGAAAATGAATACTTCGTTTTTGCAACTTCCTTCATATTGTTCAGGCATTAAGAATATTATCGAAAAATGTAAAGTTAAGTCAGACTCTGCTATTGCAAAGTGGGAACTTTTTAAATATGAGTGCCGAAACTTTTCTATACAGTTTGGTAAACAACTTTCTAAGGCAAAGGAGTCGAGAAGCTCTGCGATCATAAAGGAAATTAATAATATTTTATGTTTGTCATCTCCCAGTGAACAGGACAAGGAGAAGTTGTATTTATTGAAGGAAACTCTTGATGTTCTTTATGCAGAAAAGGCCAAAGGTGCATTCATCAGATCAAGGGCAAAATGGCTAGAATTTGGAGAAAAGAATTCTACATATTTTTTTAATTTAGAAAAAAGACGAGGTGAGTTAAAAAGGATTTCAACCCTAAATATAAATGGTAATTTGACTTCTGATGAAGGCAAAATTTCAAAGTTTGTATCTGACTTTTACCAGCAACTTTATACTTCTTCTTTTAGTTCTGAAATTTCTAATACATTTTTCTTGAAGGTGGAGCCATTTATTTCATCTATAAGTGAAGATAGTCATGCTGTTTGTGAGGGAGAGATAACTGTGGAAGAACTGGACATTATAATTACTAAGACTCAACTTAATAAGAGTCCGGGCCCTGACGGGTTACCATTTGAATTTTATCGATCATTTTGGAGTGATATTAAATATTTGATTTTAGATTTTTTTAAAGAATGTTTAGATCAAGGGGAATTATCCGCATCAATGAAGCAAGGTCTTATTACCTTAATTCCTAAACCAAATAAAGATAAAACATTTTTAGATAATTGGCGCCCTATAACGTTGCTTAATTCTGATTATAAAATATTAGCTGCAGTATTTGCTAGGAGACTAAAACCCTGTTTAGACGAAGTTGTCTCTCTCACACAATCTGGCTTCATGAAAGGTCGACACATTTCAAACAACATTCGTCTTGTTTTGGATCTTTTAGATTACTCGGAGTTGGTTAATGATGATGCACTTATCTTATTCCTAGATTTCTACAAGGCATTCGATACAGTAGAGCATACCTTCATGTATGATGCTTTAGGACGATTTGGCTTTGGTCCAAAGTTTTTGAAAACTGTTCAGACCCTGTATAAAGACATCAATAGTAATGTATCCTTGTCTAGTGGGACTTCACCACGGTTTGTCATTGAGAGAGGCATCAGGCAAGGCTGCCCTATTTCTCCGTTTTTGTTTCTGTTGGTTGCAGAGCTTCTCAACATTTATATAGTGAATTGTTCGAATATTGAAGGGATCCAAATAGCAGACCGAACTATTTTAACCAGTCAACTGGCAGATGATACATGCATCTTCCTGAAGGATAAAAGACAGGTCCCCATTATATTAGAGGCATTAAAACTTTTTTCAGATGCCTCTGGCCTTTCTGTTAATCAGAGTAAATCAGAGATCATGACAATTCATCATTCTGCTATCCCAGATATATGTGGAATTAAGGTAAAGGAAAAGGTTAGGTATCTTGGTATTATAATCACTAAATGTCCACATGAAAGAGTTGAAAATAATTTTTCTACGTGTTTACATAAAGCAAAAATGGTTTTTAATTGCTGGTCTCAGAGAAATCTGTCTATCCATGGACGTGTTCTGCTTTCTAAGGCTGAGGGAGTGTCGAGGCTGGTATATCCGGCTCTATCCTTGTATGCTAGCTCTAAAATTTGCTCAGATATTGATAGGGCCATATTTAAGTTCATTTGGAAAAACAAAACTGAATATATAAAGCGAAAAACGATCATCAGAACTCTTTCAGAGGGTGGGCTTAACGTTCTTGATTTCAGCACACTTAATACTATTTTTAAAATCAACTGGATAAAACATTGCTTGGCCCATAATACTTCTATATGGTTTTATATCCCCAATTTGTTTTTTGAAAAGTGTGGAGGATTAAACTTTTTATTATCATGTGACTTCAAATGTAGTAAACTTCCCATCAAATTATCCAATTTTCACAAGCAATCACTAGATGCATGGAAAATAGCCTTTAAACATAATTTCTCCCCACACTCTTGTATAGTATGGAATAACCAAAATGTATTATCTAAAAGAAAAAGTATATATAAAAAAGAATGGTTTGATAAAGGAATTATTTTTATTTCCGATTTACTAAATTGTAATGGTGAGATTTATACTTATGAACAATTTCTTGCTCTCTCAGGTATTGAATCTACATGTAGAGATTACAATATGGTTGTTAAAAATATCTCCATTAAATTGCTTCAGCTTGTGAAAGCACATCTCAGTTACAACTCAGTGTTACGGCAGACTCCTAAACTTATTATAGGAGGTGTTAATATTTTGGATAAGAAGTGTAATAACTCTTACATCAGAAAGTGTCTTAATCAAGATATTAGCTGTTACCCAATAGCAATTCAGAAATGGAAACAAATTTTTTCTTCTATACCTTCAACTGAGACAATCTGGTCAGCAAGTAATACATTTTTACTGCCAAATAAGGTCAAGGAAATTCATTTTAAAATACTACACAGGTATTATCCATGTAACGCATTTCTTAATAAGTTTAAAAAAGATTTCTCACCACAATGTTGTTTTTGTGATCTTGAATCTGAAACTCTCATACATATGTTTTGTAATTGTAAATATTCTGAAGACTTTTGGAAGCAGGTATCTATGATGGTTTTTGATACATTCTACAAAATAATTAGAATTGATGAGGCTATGATATTATTCTTAGACTGCAATACTGGCTCAGATATAATTGATAACACATTAAAGTTAATAATTCTTCTTGGGAAGTTTCATATACATAAAGCTAAAGTAATATCTATAATACCCTCCTTTAATTTTTTCTGTAAGGATCTTAAAATATTCTATGACTCATTGAACTCAATCACTGGAAATAAGAAGTGCATAAAAACGTCTCTTATATTGAAAAGAATAATTTGTAGAATTTAATGTTTTACTCTGTACAATGTAAGATCTGTTATATGTTTTCCCCAGTTTCTGTTTGTCTTATGTTTGATGCATATATTTGATATGTCTGTAAGCTTTTTTGAAAGTTTAAATAAAAAAAAAATAATAATAAAAAAAAAAAAAAAAAAAAAATAAAAAAAATAAGGGCTTATTAACTGTTGAAAACAGATTCTCCATCTCTCCATTAAAAGTATCAATACTTGGCCCAGGTGATCTATAAACACAACTTATAATGCACTGATTCTTGGGAATTTGGCTAAAACAGGTTTTAATTTTGAAAATAAAAAGTTAGTAAAATTACAAAATCTGAAGATATATTATTATTGACCAAGGTCTTGGCTGTTCAGCAATATATCGGTGCAACCTCCTCATTTTGTATTTTTTTCATAAAATAGGCGTTTTTCCAGTTATTACTTTGTTTTTGTCAATACCGTCAGACACAATAAAAAGCAAATCATTTTTTATTTATTTGGTCTAATATGTATTTAGAGTTTTTAAATCATTATCTGGCATTCTTAGTACACATATTTGCTGTTAAGTGTTAAATATTCACTTTTTTTCATGTTTTATACTGTTTCACGTGTACTCCTTTAAAAGATCTAACATCATACAACGTTTACTTTAAGCCTAAATAGAAAAAGTGATGTTTTTTTATTTAACAAACATATTTTTTGTATTAAAAGATACCATTACTTTAATAACTCAACAGCACTGAAGAAACATATTGTAAGCATATTCATTTAAAACAAATAAAACTCCCTCTGACGGTGGTGACTTTAGAACTGAGGGTGGTGACACTAATCTGACGGTGGTGACAGTGGCCTCATTACAACATACAATTCCAAAATTTATACAACTCAAGTCAATGGCTTCTTGCTTAACAACTTTATTTAACTATTTGGTCCAAAAAATAACAATCCTGAGCACTGTGATAAACATTTAGCCTGCCTACTCCGAGCTGGATCGTGTATGGCCTGATCCACCGGACTGTTTGGGGGAGTTTCTAGGTGATCTGAGCCCTTTCTCTTACGTTCTCTTGATACTTTTTGTCTATGTTTCCAAGCCTTTCTCTGACTTCTCTTTTCCCTTTCATTCAAGTCATTGCTATTTTTTTAGCTTCCCTTCCTCTTCTTCCATCTTTGCCTTTCCGTTCTGAGGTATTCCGCCTTTAAAGGAGAACTTGGCAACTTTTTTAACTTAATAAAACTGTCTAGAAATAATTTGGATGGTTAAACAACCTGTTCTGGTGATATTGGTGACTTTCCCCGCTCCCCCCAGCGTTCCCATGCGGAAAACCAACCTTGCAACTTGGGGACTACCGTCCCGGCAAGATAGAAATTGGAAGTCTTGTGAGAAGCGAGAACGAGAAGCGAGAAACACGAACTGCTTTACAGCAATTCGACATAAACACATGCCATATGATACTGTGTATGATGTATTACCCACCTCGGCCGGCTACGATAATAACATATGCACATGAGCAGTGGTAGAAAGGGGGAGGAGGGTGCCTCAAGTGAGTTTTTTTTACGACTGTGTTGTGAAATATATACGGCCCACAGCTGTAGGGGGAGCTCTTGGAGAAAACACGCGACAACAAAAGTGAAGATCAGCGAAGAAATTACTAGAGTTGTCGAGTTCTGCTTTAACTCTGCCTCACTGTGTATTATCTGTCTCCGCTTCTTTTAATATTCCCTGTTTCTTCTCCTCCACAGATAGCTGCTACCTAGCAATAACTTCCTAAAATACTTAAAGTCAAAGTTGACCTAAAGTAATGACTATGAAATTGGGGGGGGGGGAATTACAGTGAATGTTAGATTTGGTTAAATGTTGTCATGCCATTTTCATTTGGCTTTAGTCATGGGAGATGCATAGCCTACAAGGGATATTGTATGTGCTATATAGGTAGGTAGTAGGTGCACTATGTGCATCCCAAATGACGTAAGCCAAATGAACATGGCATAATAGTGAATTGAGAGAGAGGGAAGGTTACCAATGGTTATACCGCAGTTAGGTCCGGTCTAATTACACTGAACAAAATTATAAACGCAACACTTTTGTTTTTGCCCCCATTTTTCATGAGCTGAACTCAAAGATCTCAGACTATTTCTATGTACACAAAAAGCCTATTTCTCTCAAATATTGTTCACAAATCTGTCTAAATCTGTGTTAGTGAGCACTTCTCCTTTGCCGAGATAATCCATCTACCTCACAGGTGTGGCATATCATGATGCTGATTAGACAGCATTATTATTGCACAGGTGTGCCTTAGGCTGGCCACAATAAAAGGCCATTCTAAAATGCAGTTTCATCACACAGCACATTCCAACAGATGTCACAAGTTTTGAGGGAGCCTGCAATTGGCATGCTGACTGCAGGAATGTCCAGCAGAGCTGTTTCCCGTGAATTTAATGTTAATTTCTCTACAATAAGCAGTCTCCCAAGGCGTTTTAGAGAAACTCGTGTTCGTGAGGATGTTCATGGATATCCACGAACATCCTCACTCTCACTCGTGCTATATTGCTTAATAGTAGCATGCGGTGTAGGCCTGTATGGAAGAAATATAGGGAGAATTACATAAATACAAATATAAAATAGGTTAATGAAACATTACAGGCCATATTGGTATTTATTGTGATCAACAATTATATTCTAGCCTTCGTTGAGGACCATTTGGAGGTTTTTGTCACCACCGTCAGACTGTACGTCACCACCGTCAGACAGAAAACCTGACGGTGGTGACGTATGACGGTGGTGACAAAATATACTCTTTCACATGATATGCATGAGTTGTTCACATTAGCCATCTTTTTTTCCCTCTGTTGCTATCTACTTCAGACCTCTTCTTAAAAAGTATACATTTATGTCATAATCTAATCTAATGTTTTTTTATACAAAAGAGACGGTGTTGACATGTTATGGTTGTGACAGTAGCAGTGTCCAAAAATATGAACAAGTCTAAGAGAAATTAGCAAACTTACAGGAGCTTGAGTGATCTTGAAGCATGCAGAACAGTTGAAGGTTTGAAAATGGGGTCCCCAGGAATTAAGTTGACCTTGTAGTTGCCTGATTTTATTGCTTTTTATAAATATCTGACGGTGGTGACGAATATGTGGGACACATTTTGAGCAACCACAAAATAATTGTAATATGTATTAAAAACTACAAACAGTGAGGTTTGAACAATATTTACTATGTACTCTTTCATGTGGTAAAGATATTTTTCAATTTAATTATTACGTTTTGTTTTTTTAATCAAGTTGAAATGATTATCTCCTATCCGAGGACAACTGATTTTATAGGCAATGGGCCAGCATATAATCATTAAATTAATACAAATTAAAAATAAACCTATAAAATAACCTTACATATGTGCAAAGGACCCCCTGATTATAACCTTGATTCTTTTTATTCATGAAAATGTTATTAATTTCCAACAGAATTAGCACTTTTCTTCGTGGGACATGTTTTATCCAAATTCCCAAGAATCAGTGAATGATGTTTCTTTCCATTATTGATTTCTATTGTTATACATTCCATTAAATTATCAAGTACAAATGACATATTAATTACAAGCGGATATTTTATAGTTTTGTGTACATATAGCGCGACCCCACCTCCAGTTTTATTTTGTCTATTCACGTAATGCAGATCATAATCATCCATTTCAAAGTCAATTCCTTTCTCTTGATTGAACCAGGTTTCAGAAATCGCTATCACACTAAAGGGATAAACAAAATTTTGTAGATATTCACTTATTGCATTAAATTTTGTATACAAACTTCTGCTGTTAAAATGAATAATAGTCAATTTATCCTCAGTAATGCAATTATTGCTGTATTTTTCATTTGTATAGTAGTTACAGTTGTTAATAATAGAAAGGAAATTGTTGTCAGGATCAATATCAGTCTCTGCATCATGCGTATTGTACTCAGCTTTGAAACCTTTATGAATCTTTTGTTTTGAATCAGTGGTTCTTCTGAGCGTGTATAAAACTGCCAGTGTCACGTGATTTCAATAAACAAGGCTTCATTGCGTTTCAAACGTTTCAAAACACTTAGAAATTTCAATGGTTCACTGCTGGGGGCGATGATCTCTGTCAGCCCATGAATCATGAGGAGTCAATGAGAACCAAAGAACAGTGTCTGTGGTTTTTACCTGATCTCTGATCAGTTTTATACATTTGTAGATGTTTTATTTAGACATTAGTATAATTAAAATTAATAATGGTATTTAATAGTCTCTTATTGGCCTGTTTAGCTGAGCCATTCATTGAACAAACAAAACAAACCAATTCTAATTTTGTGGAAATGAAAATTACTTTCAATTCCAAAAAAAAAAAAAAAAAGTGCAAAATTAACCGTTTACTTTGTTAGAGCACTTTTTGAGTCTTGTGGTGTGCAAGTTAATCCACAATGCCATTCCCCCATGGAATGACATTCCTTGTCTATATAATAATTCCTTATCTATATATAATAAAATAAACTGGTAACACTTTAGTTTAGGGTCCAATTCTCACTATTAACTAGTTGCTTATTAGCATGCATAATGCTGAGATATTGGCTGTTTATTAGTACTTATAAAGCACAAATTAATGCCTAATTCTGCATGAACATATTTTACATCCCTAAATCCTATCAACACCTAAACTTAACAACTACCGTACTAACTATTAATAAGCAGTAATTAGGAGTTTATTGAGGCAGTAGTCGTGGACCCCTAAACTAAAGTGTGACCAATAAACTTTCAGGTAGTTGCCAAATCAGCCTTTCTCATTAACTTTATCTACTAAAATAACTAAAGCTGAAATAAAAAAATTAAACCTATATAAACATAAAAAAAAAAAAGACAAAAAAAGACAAAACCACAACAAAATTAAAACTTTAAAATTAAAACGAAAAATATCAAAATAAAAACAAATTCAAAGTATTCATAAAAACGATAAAAGTAACTAAATACCAAAACAACACTGGCCATAGCCAGGGAAACACCCTAGTCTAGACAGATATGCACAAAAACATCTTATTTAATAAGTTATACATTTAAAAATTAAACCTACTAAGGACATTTGAATGCTGTTTTAGAAATAGTTTGTCACAAGCTCTTATGAGAGGTCACATTTCAGTTTTTCTACAGTCTCATAGTGTTTCCTCACAGGTATGTCTGAGGAGGCCATCATGGAGCTGAATCTGCCCACAGGCATCCCTATTCTTTACGAGCTGGACAAGAACCTGAAGCCCATCAAGCCCATGCAGTTCCTCGGAGACAAAGAAACTGTTCGCAAAGCCATGGAGGCTGTGGCAGGCCAGGGCAAAGCCAAGAAATAGAGTATTTACTTTAAACTTTTTAAATTATCAGCACTGAATTACTTTAAACAAGACTCCCGTATTTAACATCAACGAGACAGAGCTCTATCGGATAAGTGTCTACGAGTTAAAATAAATATAGGACCTATTACCATAATGAAATTCTAGAATTTTGCAATGGTTGTGAGTATTTATTAGGTAAACAGTTTACAAGGACCACATATTTTTGTTTAGATTTGTCTATGAAATTCATTCCTTAATTTACTTTATCTCCACTTAATTTATTTTTTAAGAATATTATGTTTGGTCATGTATTCTCAATGCAGCAAGTACATTTCTTTTCACATTAAACCAGTGCTGAGACTGAAAACCTAATGACTGTTTCGTCTGTTGGCCTGCTTGATAAATTGTACAGACAGCCGGTACATGTAAACTTATGCCGGTCGTTGTTTATTTGATGATGGTTTTGCAGCACAGTATGAACCAATATAGAATGTGTACTTTATATTGCAGATTGAATTGGAATTAATTAATTAATCATCAGTGTTTCACCAAACTTTGAAAGTTTCAGTTCTGTTTTAGCTTTAGTTATGTATGCCAAGCACAATTTAGGCTCCCATAGTCAATGCATTTGGCCTGAAAGGGATGGGTGTCCATAATAGATAGTTAATGTGCACATTAACACTTATCAATACAATTAAAAAAAAATAATAATCACTTTTTAAATGTCAATGATACTGCATGGCCTAATAGATACCTAATAATCTTATTAGATGATTAGATAATTGCATTTTAAAGATTTTACTTTAAATAAAAAAATTGCAATAGATTTGGAAAAGGTGTTTTTGTGCATGCTTGGCCCGGGTTTTTGTTGCATTTACCACTAGGGGTCACCGTGGAGATGGGTGTCGGATTGTTTCGAAGCCTCGACACAATATGGCACATTTGCTTCAACTGTTTCAATGTTCAACGAAGCCTCGATCTGCCCACCACTACTTCAACATCCAAAGTATTCCCATATTGACCATGGTTCGCTTCATAAGAATTCGAAGGCGTTTCACTTTCAGCTGGGTCAGCATCACTTTATTTGCGCGTTTGTTCTCCTGCCCTTCAATCAATGCAGTAGTTTTCAGAGCGCAATTTTTTCCCCCTTGCATTATTATTTTTTTACTCAGTAATAGATATGATTTAAAATGTAGCAAAGTACTATACAGATATATACTATATATATCCTATATACTATACTATACAGATTTTAAAAACTACTTTAAAAAGTAGAAGTAGGCTACACACACACACACACAAAAATCTATTATTGTGATGTAACAACAAGTACATTAGTTTAAGAACTACATTACCCAGCATGCCACACTAGTTAGGAGCATGCACAGAAGCCCGTCTAGGGAGGGGGCATGTGGATATACGGGTAGCACGGTACAGTGTTGATGTGCAAGTTGTCTAGTAAAGATAAAGAAACCATCTATCACGCCTCGTCTGCTTATTATAAGACTAAGCAAAACAACACAATTATGTAACGTGAGTAAATGTAATCCGTTACTTTCCACCTCTGAAAAACACCATATAGACATACAAACAACAATACAAACTTGATTTTAACCACAGGGGGTCTTTAAGATTTCTGTGCAATGTTGATGAACTGTACTCTGACCAGCTTTTGGGATGTTTTTGTCCCAGGTATGTGTTTTATCCGGTTTTGTCATGTTCTGTGTAAGATTTGTTAGCCAAATTGAGTATTCGCTTTAGTACACGTGTTGTATGCTCGCATGTGCTGAACTATGTATTGCGCCATTTTAGAGTTGTGCTTTTTCCCTTTCTGCATTTCATTTATACAAAAATATGTCAAATGATGGTTACTTAAGTTCATAGTTTCTCTATATTAATATGAATTGATGAGAAATGAGAACAGAGACAGTGTTTTATATTTTTTTAATGTATGCTTTATTTTGAGTTTTTGTGCACATTATGTTCACAATCACCTTGTAAAAATGTATATTCAGCAGAGTCTCACATCTCTCGCTGCTGACTTCTATGCAGCGTTGATAAACTGGACTCTAACCAGTCTTTGGTCCCAGTTTGGTCTGTCCCAGGCCCAGTAAAAAGGAAATATTGAGTGACCATCCACCTGCTCTCAGCGTGATTCCATCCACACACACACACACACACACACACACACACACACACACACACACACACACACACACACACACACACACATACATATATATACGTATCAAGAAATTAAGAAATTAAGCATACACCATTTACTTGTTTAACATCTTCATTTTGTCATTATTTGCTATATCCAGCAAAGTATTCTCACAAAAACGTATAGTTTGCGTATCATCTGGTCATACAGCGGTGGGATGTTTGACGTTCCGTTTATTTTGAGCTTGTGTTTTAAAGCAAAACACACACTGGAATAAAGACATTCACTGAAAACGCAACATGAGTCTTTATTCTCTCTGCCATCTCTGGTTTTCTTAACATTAGCACTGTTTTGGACTGATTGTTGAATATTTGCTTACTGGATCATTGGACTGAAAACTTTACCAGAGTTTAGCAGCTTAAAATGATTGCAAACACAGAAGCGAAATGGGTTAAGGGGTCAGAATAGAAATTTCCTCCTACCAGGGTTACAGGTGCTTGCGCCATTGTAAATGCTCAGTGTGATGACCTCCCGACTTCTAAGATCATCTAACTGCATGACGGAAATTACGTTAATGACGCAATTTCAAGTGCCTCTGTAATTTATTTGCGTTAAATTATTTTAACAATGTTTATTTTAATTAATGTTAGCGTTAACATTGGCAGCCCAAACAAGTTGAGTGAAAAGTTGCATTGAGCAAATAAAAAGCATGGATTTGAATGCCTTAATATTTAATGTTACAGACAAAGAGAGTTGAGACAAGTTGGGACATTTTATTGAAAAGGAACACTGAGAAACTACTGGGCAAGAGTTTTGAAATTTTAGAGACCTTTAAACAGGTTTAAATGAATTTCTTAGACTTTTCTTTGACCCCGCTGTCTACTGCATGAAACATGAACATTTATTTGCATTAGTACAGTTAACATTGTTTCTTTGGGCGTGTGGAAATCTGGCATGAAAAATAAAATAAAAGTCTTGCTCAAAGCTCATCACACTTTGCTAGAAATTGTTATACTAATAATTTGGTGTGGTTAAATGAAATTGGCAAGGCAGGCGTGAGTGGGTCGTCTGATTAGGGGTAAGGATTTCCCTGTGGGAAGAAATGCTAATCTGGACATGCAGCATCCCATTTCCTTCAGGGCTGTGTGCAGTCAGCCACCGAAACAGACAACAGCTGCCAGATGCGTAAATGGGTAATATTAGCAAGCAAAACGTTATTCAATTGAACACAAATTACTTTTCACAATCACTATGATCCATGTGGCACAGAGCCTAACACAAACCATTTAAATGACCAATAAACAACAAACACAATCATTCCTAAAGGAACAGTTCACCAAAAAAAATGAAAATTCTGTTATATACTATGTTATATGTTCATGTTGGTCCAAACCCATATGCTGGTCAACTTTTCTTAGAAGAAAGAGATATTTTGGGGGGGGGGGGGGGAACTTATACAGTTTTTTGTCATTGATGTATGACCACCAGAATCCCTTGTGAAAAATGTATTGAATAGTACTTAAAGGGATAGTTCACCCAAAAACGAAAAAAAAAAAAAATACCATGATTTACTCACCCTCAATCCATCCGAGGTGTATATGACATTCTTCTTTCAGACGAACACAACTGGAGTTATATTTAAAAAAATATCCTGGCTCTTCCAAGCTTTATAATATTAGTGAATGGGGGGTGAGATTCTGAAGCCCCAAACAAATGCTTCCATCCATCATAAAAGTAATCCATAAGTTTCCTGGGGGTTAATAAAGGCCTTCTGAAGCGAAGTGATGGGTTTTTGTAAGAAAAATATCCATATTTAAAAGCTTCCGGCAGACAGCCGTATGCAGCGATTTGCAGCGGAAGAGTAACTCTGACCCGACGAATGACGCAATGACGAACGCGGAAGCGCAGAGGATAGAGCAAAACAAAACACCCGTCACAAATTAGAAGTCTAAAACGAGAAATTCTGATATAAGAGAAGAGAAGCTTGAGTTTGGTGCACAGCTCTATTTGTTTAAACCGTGAGAGCTTACGATACTCCTATATATCCTACGCCATACATCGCGTCACGGGGTTACTCTTGTGGCGCGAGTCGACTTGTGCAGTATGCGTCTGCCGGAAGCTAGTTATTATAGCTAATAAAGTTTTAAATATGGATATTTTTCTTACACAAACGCATCGCTTCGCTTCAGAAGGCCTTTATTAACCCCCTGGAGACTTATGGATTACTTTGATGATGGAGGGGTGCATTTTTTTGGGCTTCAAAATCTCGCCCCCCATTCACTCCCATTATAAAGCTTGGAAGAGCCAGGATATTTTTCTATATAACTCCGATTGTGTTCGTAAAATGGCTTGAGGGTGAGTAAATCATGGGATAATTTTCATTTCTGGGTGAACTATCCCTTTAAATGTGCACTTTGTATTAATGTAAAATTAAACTTAAAGTAGGCCTACATTTTAAATCATTATTTATCTTTCGTCATGCTTTAAAGTACACTCATTTTGATGTCTTGACTAACTTACTAAAGCACATGTATAGTAATTTTAACTGTAGTTTGTTTTTCGATATTACCTTTAAAGTTATTATGATTTGTGCTAAATTGCAAGTGCATCATTACGAATGTGTAATTATATTTATATTAATGTATATTTAAATACATGACATACAAGTTTTAATAGAAATTAGATTAAAGTTTATTTTAGTTTACCATAAATGCTTGTCAGTTTAACCATATTTCATTATTAAGACTATATAAATAATTGATAATGATGATAATGTGTACATATTTTTCACAAGGGTTCTCAAAAAAGAAAGCAGCATTGAAGATTATTTAAAACTTCTCAGCAGAATATGGCTGTAATATTATTATTTTTTCTTTAAGAGTTTTACTGTTTTAGAAAGCACACTGGGATCATGAGTTTTGCTTAATTGGCCTTTCAAATCAAGCATTGGTAAATCAGTTACCAAATATTGTACCCTGCATCCAGTGGTGGTGCATTAAAATCCCTCTCTTCCTGTCTTCATAGGCCTAATGACTTCAAGATTTAAGCAGCCAGGAAACACCTAAAAGCAGCTCCCCAACCCCCCCATTCCCCATTCCATGCATTAATGAAGATTTTAATGCCGTCGTTTAGAATAAGCCAAGTTCATTGTTCCGCAGTCTCCTGCAATAAAAGCTTAAATGAAGCGTGCTTACTGGGGCTAAGCATTCGTTCAGAGTAATTGGTGGCGTCTTTGAGAGCGCTTTGAACCAGCTGACCTGAACACTCAGTCCTTGTTAAGAGAGGCCAGCGAAAGGGAAGTGAGCAATGCACCTTCAATGAGTTTACATCATGACCGTGAAACTGCTTGATTCTGAAACATTTGCATTTTTATTAAAAGAAAATGCAGATGATGTGCAATTTCGTCGATTCGTGAACTGGATGATAGAAAAGAAGAAAATTTGCCTTATAATCTTGACTTTTATGAAATGACTTTTATGCCCCAGTGGTTGAATTTTATTAAAACTAACAGGTTTCAACTTTTTTCTTTTGGTTATATGAAGTTCACATAAAGATTTGGAAGGTTTTCACCATGCTTTCATTTTTTTTTTTTTTTTTTTTTTTACATTTTTATTTCAAATGCCCTGTATTTTATTGTATAACCCTTGTTCTAGACAAAGACTTTTCATCTTAAATAATGAAAAACCATCATAAATAATAAATAATTATATTCATAAAACTATAATATTGTGAACAGAGTGTTTATTTTGGTTCTCACTGTTTCCCCTGCCTTGTTTGTTGTCATTCATCACTCAGTTCAGGTGTGTGTGTATGTGTCTAATCATCCTTGTTTGCCTGTGTATTTAAGTTCCCTTCTTTCTGTTCATCACTGTCGGGTCTTGCAATGTCTGGATGTGTGATAAGCTATTCTCTTTATGTGGATTTACCTGTGGATTTATTAAAGACTGCCTTATTACTTTCATCTTCGTGTTCATGTGTGTTCTAGCAACACAATCCGTGAATTACATGAGCTTAAACATAAACTTTGAACACACTTAAGTACACTCTTTAAAAAATGGACTTTGTAATTAAATCAAATTAAAAGTTTTACTTTAAAGTACATTTTATATCATGTTGTTTAAATAAAAAAAAAATGTGTCATGATTAAAATAATTACACCTATTTGATGTGTGGACTAACAAACTAAAGCACATGTAAAGTACTTATAATTTTAAATTAACTACATGCAATTTAGACAATTTAAACAAATGTGTAATGATGTATCTTTAAAAAGTATCTTTAAATACAGGGCAATTAAATAGAAATTACATTGAAGTATATTTTATTGTTTATTATATTTAGTATATTTCAAAGACAATAGAAGTATGAAATACAATAAAGATGTTCTACTTAAAAAGGGATAGTTCACCCAAAAAATGAAAATTCTGTCATCATTTACTCACCCTCACCCTTTTTCCAAACCTGTATTAATTTATTTCTTCCGCTGAACACAAAATAAGATATTTTGAAAAATATGGGTAGCCAAAAAGTAAAAATGCAATGGAAGTCAATGGGGCCCATCAACTGTTTGGTTACTGTTTTGGTTACCGGCATTCTTTAAAATATCTTCTTTTGTGTTCAGCAGAAGAAAGAAATTCATACAGGTTTGGAACATGAGGGTGAGTAAATGATATAAAAAAGTTGCAATTAACAATTAACATATTGCAATTAACATGCAATCAATTGCGTTTGTAAAGTGAACATTTTTGCATTTAGTATTTGATATTACCAGGGTCTTGACACTATCACACATCTCCGAATTATGATTACCAAAGGGAAGAGAGACATGAAAGAGCAAAAGTAAGTTAATAAGCGGCACAGGAAAAATGCCAGCAAGTCAAATAATGCATTTTCAACACAGATCTCTCATGTTTCCATAAAATGTGCAGTTTAAAAGAGAAACATCTGGATCATTGGTTCCATTGATATAATGTGTCCACAATCTGCTGCAGATCTATCTATCTATCTATCTATCTATCTATCTATCTATCTATCTATCTATCTATCTATCTATCTATCTATCTATCTATCTATCTATCTATCTATCTATCATGATAGATAGATCAAATATTTCGTGTGCACATTTTTAATACAATATATGTACACCCACATAAAAATGTCAGGGGGAAAAAAATCATTTTTATTCATTTGCCACTAGGTGGAAGCACATGCAAACATTTTCCCTCATCAGTATTGTAGAAGGATTTCTTTTGGTTGGCATTTTAAAACCTTGTTGCTGTAATTATGTCCCGTCGATCATGAACTTTCATCACAGTGGAACCATCTGCATACAAGCATATTCTTACTACTTCCATTCCAAATCTAATAATTATTTTATTAATTAATTTATTTTTACTGAAGGGATATTTATTGTGGAGTAGGCTATTAACATTATATGTTCCTGTTATTCTTGTGTGTAATTTCAAGCCATAATATTTGTCTATATATGCTTTTAAGATTAAGCGGGTTTAACGGCATTATACAGGGACAAAATATGCTTGTTGCCTGTAAAATCATTAATAATTCAGTGCCGGTTCTTCTCCTTTTCCTCTGTTCCAGCAGATGATTGTGTGTTTTTGGGAATGAGTCCAGATCAGCCACTGGGCTCTCCAGGCTTTGGCCCACATTCGTCCTTAAGGAATATGGCCACATGCTTTTACAGACATAATTTGCTATAAAATGGATTTCAGGCACGGCTCAAAAGTGACACTCTGTTGGGCGATTTACCAAAAGAAGCTCTCGTTTCTTCACAATCCCCAACACATGGAAGCCAGAGATCACCCCAATGACATGAAGCCTCTTTTATTTCATTAAAGTAGGCTATAAAACGGAAGTTGCGATCGTGAAACTTCTCGAACAATTAAAACATGTAGGCTGAGACTTGATTTTTGTCCACTGGGAATTGATTGGATGGTGTTTGTTTGAGTGACAACATGTGAGTGACAGGCTGTCCCGCCCTCACGACAGTAAACACGTCATTAGAGAAGAGATGTCGCTGCAGGAGGAAAAGGAAGTTATTTTGATTAAAGAATACCAGGGTATGTGAATTAAATAAATAAATAATGATGTGCACGGATAAATAATTTATAATAAATACTGCAATGTTCCATAAAAAAAAAAAAA
The DNA here is from genome assembly GCF_963993115.1 of Abramis brama. Lineage (NCBI taxonomy): Eukaryota > Metazoa > Chordata > Actinopteri > Cypriniformes > Leuciscidae > Abramis > Abramis brama. Next base: position 6,316,977 of record NC_139986.1, on the reverse strand, counting down.
AAAAAAAAAAACGATTTCATGGTGACTTTAATGTCATCCATATCCCTCAAACACATCCATAAGGTGCTTTCTTTCTTTCTTTCTTTCTTTCTTTCTTTCTTTCTTTCTTTCTTTCTTTCTTTCTTTCAATAAATTAATTTGACCCTTAATTAATCTTCTCCATAATTAAATATGTATACTATTTATTTAGACTAGAGCAAAGCAATATTCACCTATCATGGAAAACGAGGACAGTAAGGGGAGGCGGGAGCGGGCGCCATGACAACGCCCTCAAACCAATAACGTAAAGCGATGAAGGACGTCGTAAATACTGACGGTTCGATGTTGGAAAGAGTCGGTCGCTGTGGATCGTTGTTAGTGCTGGAGATCAGCAGCAGTGTGTGTGGAGACCGCGCTCGATCAAACTCTAGCTCTCAGAAGACCGGGAAAAGAAAAGGAGTCCTGCTCCAGAAGTCTTGTGAAGTCGAGTGATTCATATAAGATATTGAGAATTAGAGGCTTGACCACTGTTTATGTCTCTCGCTAGGTTGCTAACTGGCTGATCCCCTAATGGAAAGAACATCTGAGTTTGTCTGATGTGAGTATGTGAGCCTCTGAGCGTCTGGATACAATGTTTTTCGTGTGTCTTTTATCGGAGCGTTTCACGCGCTACAGAGTAATAGCAGCGCGAGCGCTCCATCCTGAACAATGATTCAGAGTAACCGATCCAGAGACTCACTCCTGCAGGACTGACTGAAGAAACTCTCTCTCAGGTTTGTTTCCTGTTTTTTTCTTCTTCACTGTCCTGTTGAAAACGTCTATTGTCCAGTCATCTTGGAAGTTTCTTAGTTGTAGTGAATTGAATTAAAACAAACTCTTGTTTCTGGACACAATCTTCATTTTCTGTCAAGTCATGGAAAACCACTGAAATTTCTTCATTTATGATTTTTAGTATTTCTGCAGTGAAAACATGTCGACTGGAAGAGTGTCATAAATAAAAACATTCTAATGCAAATAATCATTTTATTCACACTGTAAAAGAAAAATATACATAATTGTTGGTTTAACTAACAATTTTGAGTTCATTGAAATAAAAAAATAAAAAGATTAAAGGAGATCTGAACCACATTAATTATCTAAGTTGATTTGACAAAAGAAAAAAAAGTTGTGATAAATCACACAAATATTTTTTTTACAGTGCATTAATCACAAACACCTGGAAAGTCATAGAAATACATTGGTTAAACGATTTGGGAGGCCACATAGCAAAATCAAATTTTTCTGTGTTTTTTTTTTCTCGTTACAAAGAAAGAAAAGATGTTTCATAAAAATAATAAATGCGTGAGAGGTTTATGTAAAACTTAGAGTCAAATCTAATTAAAAAGACATGCAATAATGCAGACAAACTGATGTATCATGTCTTGCTCTCGTCTTGTATTCTGAAACAGCACAGCTCAGGAGATCATGAAGTAGGTTTCAGATTTCTTGGCACTGATCTGACACTTGAAATAACATGTTCGGATTCAGCTGCTGACCTCAGAGCAGTCTGAAAGATCTCTGGATTATGATGTAATTTACTAAGCATTGACACCCATACACTTATCGATTAAGCCAAGACTTTTCAAATGAATGGGTACATGTTGTGTTTATCCTATTAAACAGGCATATAAAGATTTTAAGTTAATTGTATGAAGGTGTCTTAGGTGCTGTATCGTGTCGTAGGTGTTATATCAGGTCTTAATTTCTTTTAAGTTTTAACACTGTTTTTAATTGTCTTTTTAACTTCACTAGTTAGTTTTAAATGATCCTGCAGTCTGACAAATTAACAGTAGTCTTGGAAATAATATTATTAAACAAGGCTGTTTACAAACAAAATGTTTAATATGAAGACCTTGTTACATGTCATGTTTTTAAAGCATCTGTCTGAGAAGTCCTACTGTCAGTGTGAGAAAGCCACACCTGTATGATAAAACACAGCTCACAACATCAAACTCACCATCAAGTGGAGACATTTTATTAAGCCTTATTTTTAACGACATGCACCTGGCGTAATCCCCAATAGTATGAGAAACAAGACATCAAGACTTTATAAATGGGAGTTTTCATGCACCCTCTTAATGAAGTAAAGACATCAAGTTGGTGGCTGACAGAAAAAAAGATCTGGTCGCGTAGTAATTGTGAACACAAGGCGATCATTGTATCCGATTAAACTGTAGCATTTGTTCGATTGTCTCTACTGCACACTCATTTGCCTAAACAACTTGCTTACTTTGGGATTAGTGTTATTTCCCTTGTAGTTGCTTCAGAATATCTAGAACGAAAGCCTTTAGAGAAACTCGAGGTGTAACCACATCATTGAGTTTAAGATTCATATGTCAATTTTGAATGTGAATGTGGTTAATCATTAATTTAGAGTGGTTTTTATTTGTTAGTGTGTGAAATAAAATTTGTTTCCATTAATCATTGTCTATGCGGATTGCTGGATTGAGGCGGCTCAGTTGTGGATGACTGTTTTTGTGATCAAACATTATTGACTCCTGCGGTCGATAACCTTGGCAACTGCAGTTCTTCACGCCTGCAGCTCAGCATGTGCAAAGCTAATGACAAGGCCATTGTGAAATGCTTAATGTAATAGGAATAAAGTTAACAAAATGCATTCAGTACAGTCTCAAACTTGGACTCAAACTGTTATGGATTAGGGCCTGGCTAAAAAAAAATGTTTTCATACTGTTCAGCATTTTAGCAATATTCAACATATATCACCATTTATGTGAATTATTTAAAAAAAAAGTTAATATTTGTTTCCCATTCAGTCAGAGGAACTATCATTTTAGTTAAACAGCCATTGTTGCCATTCATACAGTTGGCATGCAATGAGACATTTCTAAATGCATGTTATTGATCTTACTGTTAACAATTCATCCATACACCTGCAATAATAATATTAATAATAATAATGATGATGATAATTTATTATCTTGATCTTTTGGTGAAACAACATATTTCTCTCTGGTGATGTATGCCATACTTTTCCAATCATTTAGTCAATTTGCGACTAATATATAGGCTACTCATTTCACAATAAACGGCAATAATTACCTACATATCTTCTTACTGAAACATTTAAATGTGAAAAACTCTGCAAAGTGACTTTAGTCAACATTGAGGTTTGTGAATCAGTCACTTTTGAAGGATTCACTGAAATTAACTGGTAAATGGACTTACCAAATCTAGCATTTTTGCTATTGAAATTTAAATCAGTGACATTTTAAATCAGTTTTACCCATCTTAAAACATCTGTTTAAACACCAACTTATTGCTTGTCTCGACCAAAAAGAAAAAAAAAATAGAAAAAAGGGAAATATTGTGACGCTAGTCTTTAGGAAACTAAAGTTTCAGTTTTGCAAAATCGTATATTTTTCTGAGAATGAAACTCGATATTAACTCGATAAAAAGTATGATATGACTTGATGTTATCCACTTGGAATTAATTGGAATGTGAAAAAAGGGCGTTCTGTACCAGAATGGGATCCAGGTGATTGAAGAATAGGGGTTTAAAAAGTAAGAGGCTTTAGGGATGTCAGCCAAAAAAACTTTATAGGGCGGAGCCTCATTATGATTCTAAAGGGAAGCATTCATTTTATTTTGAATAATATGCACTGATGCATAATTCACAATATAACCAGGAATGTGATTTTAAAAAGTAGAGTCAATTTTTTACACTGACTTCAAGGGGAAATTAAATATACTCATCACTAGATTCACAATGTAGCATATATCGGGAGCAAAATCCAGTGCTTATTATCTGTTCTTCACACTCTTCGTTCTTCCTCGAAGCCAGCTTGTTTATTTGCGCTGACTGTTCTAAGATACTGTTCAGCCCTTTGTTTTGGCACACTCTGAGCTGCTTTTTGGTGTAAAGCGGTGTTCAGTGGCCCTCAGGGCTGGGCTTCCTATACTTTTCTTCTCCGCCTGAGCGGTGGAGTAGATACTTTATGGGTAATGGAGTGGTAATTCAAAACAGAGGCCTGTGGGCAGGACGAGGTTTGTTGGAAACAAACAATTCATCAGTGAAGTTAGAGTGAATGTGTCTGTTTGTGAATTGGCTGACTGTTGTTTCCCAAACTGTTGTCGTCTTGTATACCTCCAAAGCCCCATTTAGTATGGCTCAAATACACCTCAATTAACACCAAACCAGACACGAGAAAATAATTTAGCATTGCCATTAATTGAACAACGAGTTGCATACATTTACCTCAGAGTGTCGTTAAATAGGATATTCACACAAAGTTATGTCGTTTTTGTCGTGTTGCCAATGTAAATTGACATTTGTAACTCATTTTACTTCAGTGATTTGACTGATTTCTGTGAGAAACAGGCTAATCCATGAGGAAAATAAAATGAAATGGGGCTTAGCTGTAGGACATAATTTTATCCACTGAGAATTGATTGGATTGTGAAAAATGGAATTTGGAATTTTATATACATGTGGAATAATATTATGCAGCGATTAAGAAAGGACATACTTTATGCCTTAACTACAAATTTTATTTATTTTAAATTAGATTTTTTTTTTCTGTTTTATGGGTTTAACAAAGCAAGGTAAATCTCCCCTTGGAACTATAGAAGAACCCCCTGGGGAACACGTACCCACGGCTTGGGATTATTCTTATGTGTTAGTGTGTTAAAGGCTTTTAGTGGCCTTTAACACTTTAAATATGTGAAGTTAATCATTTACCTGAGTGACGCAACCCACTTGGAAGGATTGTAAGACTGTTTGAGAAAAGTAAAATCTAATTCTGCTGTCTTTTTCGGTTTGCGTGAGTCTTGATCTGAATCATATCCCCACAGGCTTATCCTACTGAAGTCTGAAATGAGCACTATAAATGTCAAAGTGAAAGAATCAGCAGGAACCTTTGCAAAATGCGTTTGCTTTCCCCACCAAACCTTTCAACATGTCATTCATTTAAAAGAGGCCCCTGCTTCTTGAAATATTTTGATTGAGTTTCCATGACACTGGGTGGACATGGACCTGACTGCTGGAGCGAGAACTCCTTAATCTGGTGCGGTGTGAGGCAGGCAGCCCGTGCAGTGAAGCTTGTTTGCTTTCGCTCTGCCAATCTGTACTCAAACCAACGGCAGTGCATCACATAGAGCATGGCTTTCCTTGACTGCCTCATTTTTCCTGAAGAGAAATGCACACAGTTTATCTTTGTCTCTGCTCAGTGAGTGAAAAACCGGGGATGTCATTCTGTTAAATGGCACGTAGAGATCATATCATGTTCAGTTGTTTTATGAACATTCGGTAAATCTAGTCCTCTGTAATAGGCAGTATGCATGTTCTTCTTATCAAGATCTGTGTTAGCCTCTTCCTTTCACTGCATTCCAAATGACTTACTTCCCAGGTGTCCACCCCTTAATTGCTACTATTTGCGTAACCAGTCTAAATAAATCTTTCCCTTCAGTTATGTTTTGTACTCATCATAGCCTGCAGTTATATCCATCCAATGTTCATGCCCATGGAACATTAAAATATACCATGTTACATGCAGTGATGCAGTAAAGCCTATTGGCTTGAATATGTCCCTCTCAGCACAGGAAACAAAACTGTGCTTTTCAAATAATTTCATGGGATCTTTAAGTGTAATGGTGGATACAACCAAAAAGAAGAAAAACAAAACACATTTTGTTCCATAAAAATGAAGCATATTTGTAGGACCATTAAAATGTTTCACATTGGCAGTAAATGTTTCATATTGGCAGTACATGTTTTGCATTGCATTACTTCAATTTTTCTAACGAGATTTGCAAATAAATGAGATTAAATTTTAAATATCCAGGCAGTGAAAATTTGCTGAGAAAATGTTCTTAATTGTCAGAAGTCAAAATGCCACTCCTAATGGTACAAAACAATGCAAATTATAATTTGTGTTTTTGATTTTGAGTTGGAATGTGATCAGGACATGATTTAGTGAGATTTGCCCTTAAACACTACTGTCTGATAAGGGTGTTTCAGGACTGATATGAGTTATAATTTCTGGTGTAGATCCCCCCCCCCCCCCCCCCCCCCCCAGCAACTCCGATCTCACTAGGTCAATTAAAATGCACAGAAATTCGTCAACATGCTCGCTAATCACACTGACTCGTCTACTAATGAGCAGAGCTCTCGAAAGTCATCGCTTTTAATAGGCATGGTGTAATGAGCTTTAATTGAAAATTGTCCATTTGCATGGTAAGCGGCCATATAAAGAATTTGGTGCTAAGGGTGGAAACTACACTTGGGTGGTAATGTAATAGCCTGTTTTAACATACTATAAAAGTGACTGAGTATTAGCATAGCACTACTTGCAGGTGTCCACCTCATTTGTCTGATTTGCATGTCAGTTGATGTGCTTCATCAGTATCAGTGGCACCCCTGTGTCAGACACATTCACATGGTGCTCTGTACAGTGCTGTTTCAGCTCCCCACATTACCTTGGTGACACAAGACTTTTTCAAAGAGAAATCTTCAAAGAGAGATTAAAACTTACCAGGGCAACTCTGATCAAAGGTTAAACTATGCTCAGCATGACTCTTCTGGTGATACACAGAGGAGTGCATCTTTTTCAAAGTAGAAAATCTGTCTCACTTGTTTTTTATCACCTGCAAATCAATCACAGAGCATTTGCTTTTATTGTTGACGAGCAGTATTGCAAACTGTTTCTTTAATATACTTTGTTTCAAAGAGGCCATATCTTTATTTTTAATGTTTGCTCACTTTTTAAAACACTGATTTTCGCCTCCGTTTCCTTTTTTCTTTTTCTTTTTTTTGTGTTATTTTTATCCATAGTTGTTAGGAGTTATTCTGAGGGAAATATGAGCCAGCACAGTCTGGTACAGAGTGTCTCGCCGTTTATTGGTCTGGCAGAAATCCATCTCGTTACAGTTCGGAAAGCAATGTATTCGCTCAAATGACTTGAACATTTCCAATTTGTTAAACATTTTGAAACAACACACAATCTTGGTTTTGCTTAGAGGTTTATACCCTTGAAAAGGAGAAATTTCAGGTTTGGAAAAATGGATAGTAGCTGTTCAAATAGTGTAAAGTTGTTCTTAATAGGAAATTGGCCTGCAACTTAATGTAATATGTTTGATCTTTCTGTGTGCTTTTTTGCAGGCAAGCTTTTATGTGCATTGGCACAGTGTGCTCCAGAGCAATGGCTATGAGAATGTCTTAGCCCAGCGAGCACTTGTAAGGGGGGACTCTGCTTGTTCCTCCCCCTATGGCAACTCCAGGTGATGAGTCAGCACCAGTGATGGGGATCCATTGAGTCCTGTCCCTGACACTATTCATTGCCCTTTCCCCCTTTACCCTTTACCCTTTACCCCTGCCCTGCCTGGCTAGTGCACGAACATGCTGCGCTTCCTCCCTCTCAAGCTTGGTCGTCTGTACCGGTGTCTGAAGCTTCTCTTTGTCGTGGGGCTGTTTGTCATCTTGCTGATGAACACGCACAACCTCTTCGCCTCATTCCAAAAGAACGAACTCACTGACCGAAGGTTCATCAACCTCAACAAGTGCCCAGCCTGCTTTGGCACCAGTTGGTGTCGCAAGTTCATGAATGGACAAATATCTTTCGAGACTTGGGGTCGCCTTCGCTTCCTGGATGTCTTCAATGTGAAAAACGTTTTCTTCGCCCAGTACGGGGAGCCTCGCGAGGGTACGCGGAGGATTGTACTCAAGCGGTTGGGTTCCAACCAAGAACTTACCGATATTGACCAGAAGATTTGCAAGCGGGCAACAGGACGACCTCGTTGCGATCTCATCCAGGCCATGTACAAGACTGAGTTTGCTCGACTTAATGGAGACGTCAGACTCCTAACTCCAGACGTCGTGGAAGGCTGGTCAGACCTTGTTCATTGTCCGTCCCAAAGACTTCTGGACAGAATAGTCAGGAGGTACGCTGAGACAAAGGACTCTGGAAGCTTCCTTCTCAAGAACCTTAAAGACACAGAACGGATGCAGCTTTTGATGACCTTGGCTTTCAATCCGGAGCCCCTAGTTCTTCAGGTAGTTTTTTTTTTCATGCTGTCTACTAACCCATCTCTCTCTGACAGACTCCCTAGGCCTGTAATATATCGTCTGTGTTCTAAAAGCCAGATCATAACGTATGCTCTTGAATTGCCCTTGATAATTCTGCCAGCGGAATGGAACCTGTCAGTTTGGTGGGCTGCAAATAGGCTAAAAAATGCAGCTGTAAATTGTAGGGTGTGCTACTTTCCCTGCCTCTCTGTTTCCATTCCTGGCTGTATCTTATTTTGTAAGCCACAATTCTTGAGTTTGAAGTCCTGCCCCTGTAATCTTGGAGGACCTCAATTGGGAAGTGTTTAATTACAGCCTTATAGTCCAAAGCTGATGGATTTGTCTTGCCTTGATGCATATTTTGAACAATTTTAATTATTTAAAAACTGTTAATGGTCATTTCAAATTTGTTTCTAAAACTTTGCTTATCACCATAAGAGCTCGAAGATATCACAAAATCTGCCTTGCAGAGTATTCTGATTTTCCTATTAGCACAGTTAAAAGGTATTTCACTATGTACTATTTGGCCTTTATATCAGTGTATTCTCTCCTGATGTACTATGCAACTTCCCATTTTGACATGATAATAAGGGCCGCTAACTGACCACTTTCCAATACTGATTTACAATTTGACGATCAATTTCAATTTCAGTTGTCATTGACCACAGGTGGTAAATGCCCAGAACGAAGTAACACAAGCCCTGTGAAGACATTCAGTTTCTTGCTGACCTCTGATCTTTCACAAGGTCCTGGCACCCTCTGGCATTTGCTAGACAAAGGGGAGATCATCCCAATCTATAAAATCTGATTAGATGTGTGTGTGTGGTCCCTGGCATTCAGCACCCACCTCCTTTTGTTTATCTGTTTGTTTCTCATATCTATATAATTCCATCAATGTCTTAATGTCATTTACATATCAGTTCAAAGCACCCTTGGATTTATAATCCAATCCTAAGGTCCCCTTCCAGGACATCTCCTTCCGTCTACCTGTGGGCACATTATTATTCTGTTTGAGCTGTTCCTGCATGTTTTTCAATAATCATAAATAGTTAATTCTATGCTGAACTTGTGAACTGTTGGCATGGGGAATCCTTTCCCCCTGGAAGTACTGGATAACCTGAACTCTCCAAGCACCAAACGAGCTTCCGGGAGACCCTGAAGGCTTATTGCCTTTAGCTGTTCCTTAAACACCTAAATGTTTCAGGAATAGAAGGAAATGAGTGGTTGTGCACCAGCTCATAAAGAATTAATGGCAATATGCTTTTGTTTTATAAGGCTGGAGTTTCTTTGTTGTTTCAAGTAGAAGCTTCTTTCTTTACAGAGCAACAAATATAAATGCAACATTCAAAAACAAAGGCAGCAGCAGCAGGAATATTAGGCTGCTGTCAATTTAAGACAATGCACAGATCCAATGTACTGATACTGTACACATGCATTTTCTTTCTCAATTGTTTACGTACATTTAAGACACAACCAACTATGTTTACTAGGATACTCACAAAGATGTGCATTTTGACATAATTTTGTGTGAAATTGTCCAATCAAGTGCAAGAAGTTGTGAAAAAGCTCAATTCAGTATTCACTTCACATGCTATCAGACGCAGCTTTTTGGGCACGCGCTTCGGATGTGCAGTTTGCACACATAAAACTTCTCCCACACAGGGAGAATTTATGCTTGAATATTTCAGAAAAGTTTTCAGAACATGTCCAAAATTCCACAGTACTGCTGTGGCACATGTCGAATCCTATAGTTTTTTTTTTTTTTTTGGTACTGTAATTAGAAATTACTGGTATATATTTTTAATGTTCTCGTTATCGGCCCGATAAGAAAATTAGGTCGATGCATTAAAGCCAAGAAATAATGGATTATTTCTTTCAGCTGAGACACTTCAGATGTTCACTGTTCACCATGATGGTTTTTAAATTGCTTGAAATATGAATGGAATCACTTCGAAAAGGAAAATGCATTTAAGTGCAACATGTGCAGCGCAAATCTGTCATATAGGCTACATAAGATTATGAGAACACTACTGTTAAAGAATGTCGTGAATTTTTCTTACGCCCATGTTTTAGCGTGTTGTTACGGGAAGAGCACATCCACTACATGACTACCGCAGTCAAGTTTGCTTGTGCATTTGCAGCCTTTTGTGCAATTGTACGATGTTCATTTTGTATCTGATTTATCTCATATAGGATGCGTTTGGTTAAGTTAATTATGCTGTAGTAAAGCGTTTCAGTTTACGAATGATTATCTTTATCTTCAGCGCACACCATTCAAACAGCAATGCACAAAATCTATAACTATGATTGGGACTGTCATGTACACTATTGTAATAAAATTATGTGAATTCTTTGGTTTTAGTTGCCATGTTTTAGCGCGTTATTGCAGCAAGAGCGCATCCAAAACAGCAGTTACATATTCTGACTATGTAACTTGGTTAAACTTCACTGTCTTTTTGTGCATACATTAGTTGAAGTGAAGTATATGTAAGTTGTGATATTATGTTTATGTTGCATAAATGTCTGATAAATCTCATAAAGGATGTGTTTCGTTGAGTTAATTAATCTGGTAACAAAGGGCTTCAGTTTACTGGGGTTCATTCAGCTCTTCACAGCTAGCGCCCACAGCTAAAACAGCAATGCTGTTTTTATCTACAACGTGGTTTAATTAAAACAATTATTGTCTGTGCATTGGCTATTCTATTTATAGCACATGCATTTTGATTCTTTATATGTAAGTAATGTTGTCCAATAACTTGTTTGCATTACTTTAAGGCAGTAGATTTTTGTTCTTTTTCTTTTTTGGTAAAGTTGGCCATAGTTTATCTTACACTGGTTCAAACTAGGCTACTGTACTGTATATGTTTGATTTATGTTGAAGTGCTTGGAACAAGCATAAGTGAGATTTCGATTTAGCGGCCAATATATATCAGTTATAGGGTTTCAAATATAAAGAATTATTGGTATCTGCCAAAACTTTTATATCGTTGCATCCCTAACTGTAACTAAGCCATCAATGATCACCTCATTTTCTGAATGAATTCAAGCAGAACTTGTTTTTCTCCCACAAAACTTCTCACTCCCACTTTATATTTTTGTAAAATAACATGACGCCATTTCACCACTGCTTTAGTTTCCAATCTACTCTGATGTTTCTGGCAGTAAAGTGGCCTTTTCTCTCAGCTGTGTGAGAAACCGGCTTGTTTTAGTCAGTGGAAACCAATCCTCAGCACTGTTGTAAGGTTGGCCAATAACACTCTCCCCTTTTCTGTCTGCCGAAATCATGGTGCTGCAAGTCACGTGGAAAGCAATTCATCCCAAAGGAATAAATATTTTTAGAAAGCAATATGATGGCCAGAAATAATGAATAGCATGTGATATGTAAGGCCTTTGTTTTAAAAGGCCCACAGTCCTGCTGTGAAATGCTGAATCCAGCCATTGTTTATTTTACACTATTCACATAAACTATGAAATTTTCCTCTTTCAACCAGCCAAATTTTAACCTTTAAAACAACATTATGCTTTGTTCTCTGCTGATTTCTCGAGTAGGTTGAAGAGATTCCGTGACCCACATTCTTTGCAGAGACTCTTATTAATTCACACTTTCATGAGCCAATGTTCCCTGCATTTTATCTTCTGTCTGTGAAGCTGTGATGCATGAGGTCATGTTCGATAGATGTAGAGGCTGGTTTAGGTGACCTTGCTCAAATTTAGCCAGGAGCATGGTACTTTGTTAACAGCCCCCGCGTTAGCATAGGCTCTGCCTGCTCAGCCAGCTTGACAACAGGACATGACAGGCCTGTGGGGTTAACGCAGTCAAGGGTGCAGCACTCGCCTTCAGAGCGGCCGCTTGTTGAGACACTCCTCCCTGCACCTGACATATTTTGTGAGTTCAGCTGGAGAAAAAGTGTCAAACCGCTACTTCTGAAAGCTCCCTCTGGATTGTGGAGTCAAATGAGGGCAAGGTTTTTTTTTATTTATTTTTTTTATAAAAGAGCATTAAAAACACATGAAAGGGATCCACACATAGCCAGTCAATTGCTTATAGCTATGTCTCCATCCAAAGTTGTGAATTTAACTTATGCACAAAATTGGAATATCGTATAAAACATTTGTGAATAAAGCACCGTTGCCATCCAGAGAGTCGAAGAGAACAAAATCGTCACTTCCTGATGGCACTAAATATAACTTGGCAAAGTAGGAGAAGCCACTGTATATAGCATAACGTGTTATACATAAGATAATGTGTTATCTTGCTTTCGGAGGCAGATGCTGCTGTTTGGGGAAAGCAGTTGTGCAAGACAGTTCTGGGAGGGAATTATACCGAACCACCAAAAAAAAAAAGAAAAAAAAGATGCAGTGTTGTCAGACCTCGAATAATGGAAAGAAAATAATTTTTTAATTTTTTTTTAAATTAATTTTTAAACAACACAATACTAATGTTTTAACTTAGGAAGAGTTCAGAAATCAATATTTGGTGGAATAACCCTGATTTTCAATCACAGCTTTCATGCGTCTTGGCATGCTCTCCACCAGTCTTTCACACTGATGTTGGGTGACTTTATGCCACTCCTGGTGCAAAAATTCAAGCAGCTCGGCTTTGTTTGATGGCTTGTTACCATCCATCTTCCTCTTGATCACATTCCAGAGGTTTTCAATGGGGCTCAGGTCTGGAGATTGGGCTGGCCATGACAGGGTCTTGATCTGGTGCTCCTCCATCCACACCTTGATTGACCTGGCTGTGTGGCATGGAGCATTGTCCTGCTGGAAAAACCAGTCCTCAGAGTTGGGGAACATTGTCAGAGTAGAAGGAAGCAAGTGTCATTTCCTTCCAGGACAACCTTGTACATGGCTTGATTCACAAAGACAAATCTGCCCGATTCCAGCCTTGCTGAAGCACCCCCAGATCATCACCGATCCTCCACCAAATTTAACAGTGGGTGCGAGACACTGTGGCTTGTAGGCCTCTCCGTCTAACTTGATGATCTGGGGGTGCTTCTGCCCGATTCTAGCCTTGCTGAAGCACCCCCAGATCATCAATTTTCAGCTTTGCCCAACACCTGGTCGTCTAATGGTCATTTAGGGTGTGCTTCAGCAAGGCTGGAATCGGGCAGATTTGTCTTTGTGAAGGACGCATGAATCAAGCCACTTACAAGGTCTAAATCAGGGTTATTCCACCAAATATTGATTTCTGAATTTCTCAATATTGACTTCCTAAGTTAAAACATTAGTATTGTGTTGTTTAAAAATGAATATGAACATTATTCAAGGTCTGACAACACTGCATCTTTTTTGTTCTTTTGACCAGTTGTCGTTTTCTGCAAATAAATGCTCTAAATTACAATATTTTTATTTGGAATTTGGGAGAAATGTTGTCAGTAGTTTATAGAATAAAACAAAAAATGTTAATTTTACCCAAACACATACCTATAAATGGTAAAACCAGAGAAACTGATTTATATATATATATATATAAAACGGTTAGTTTCAATCCTTGATTCTGATTGGTCAATAGCTGTGCTTTATTCACGATAAAACACGGCTATGACCGCTTCACCCAATGGTTCTATGTATCACTACAACACCCCTAGCAACCACTCTTAGCAACTTAAACAAATGTGCAATCTCATTGATATTGTCCATTGAAGCTATAGTGGAGTATTGTGAGAGATCGAGAAAGCGAGTGTAAAGTTACCTGCATTCACAGTAGACATTGCATTTTCCTTCAGGTCAGTCCTATATTCATAATAAAATAATCCGTTTGAATGTCCGCTGTGATATCTTGTCCTTTTAACAGTTAACCATTAAGGGGTTTTCCCGTATATATATATATATATATATGTGTATACATATATATAGACAAAATAGATATTTTTTTCTTGTTTTGCCTGTAGCAGATCCTCTGCTTTTAAAACGACAGAACCGTTGCTTAGCTTAGCTTAATGCATTTTTTTTTTTTTTTTTCAACACTTGAATGAGAGTAAGTTTTAGAAAGCAACGTTTTAAACATAAAGCTGATAAAATTGTGTTTTTTGTCGAAGACTACGTCTGGATCAGATTCAGTACGATGATCAAAACAGATTTAGTAGATTGAGTAAATCATCACCCCCAAAGCTTTTACAGTCCTAGTCTCGCATAGCCAGACCTTCAGACTGACAGCAGAGGGTCTGGACTCCATCGCAGCTTTCTTTGGCTAAGGACCGCCCATTAGGACGTTTGACTGGCATGTAATGCAACCAATCACAGTTTGCTTTGATCCGCGTCATGTTTATGTGCCTGGAGATGTAGAGTCGATGTTCCTACGATAACAAACCTGTAAGTGCTCAGTCACAGTTGTGAACACAGTGGCTTTCTTCCAAAAAGGAGTTTGACATAACAACGACTTTGTTTCCAGACGGACCACTAATGAACTCGACACACACGTCTCCCGGACATTCTGTAGAATTTAACCAATCAGATGACGACTTCAAAAATCCTGAAGTGTTTCCAGTTAGGTGTGCCATATGCATCAGATGTTCAGTCAACGGTCTGTGGGCGTGACGTCTGAAGCTGAGACTAGCACAGTCCTAACCACTTCCTGGGTCGACATTTCACTCTGTAAAATTAGGCCGTTTTTATTTATATGCTGTTAATTATTGATGATCGCATTATTTTTCATATGCATCTGCTTACATGTGAGATCGCTCGTTTCTGCTGCTTCTTTGCCTGTATTTGAGCTGGAGATTCTTTACTCGTTCAGGAGATGTGTAATAGCACCCTCTACCTTGTAACAGTGATAACACTGAAAGCCGTAAAATCCTGTCAATGGCAAGGGAAGAGTTTTCTCATAAAAGACGAGATAAGGCCGAAAAATAATTACAATTAGTTATGCCCACCAAATTAGCATCACCCATTGTGTCATTCTTATATATGTTTAAATATCTTGCATGAACTTCTAAAACCTCAGTTGCCCGTGCTTGTTCACACAGACCAACAGTACACAGACCTAAACCTTCAGCGCTTTGTTTATCTCACTCTCTCTTCACTCGTTCTTGTCCTCAGCTGGTGGATTGGTGGTCTGTAGCCTGAGATGGGATGCAGAGAGGGAGATTTTGGGGGAAGGGGTGTAGAAAAGTCTGCCAAGCTGTAGAATAAGCACGGCACCCTGCAGGGACGAGTTCTCTCTGTAGACTGACTCGGTTTTAAAATTTAATGGCCAAGCAAAATGCCAGACGGGGGCTGTTCTGCTTCCACGCCTGCGTGGCGTACCGTAGGTCAACGACGGGGTTTGAGGGAAAAGGGCAGCCGTTTAATGCGAAGAACAAAACAACTTATGTTTAGTTCTTCCTCAACAGCCCTTTAAATTGGCTTATCAGACTGTGTAATATGTTTCACAGCTGGTGAGAGGATGTTTTCCTCCATATGTCTTTATTTATTTATTTATTTTATTTTATTTTTTGCATTTACTGTAGCATTTCATCACTCTTCATCTAAACCAGTGCTAGACACTTGTCCTGACATGTCTGTTATGGATTTCAGGGATTGATGACTTGAGATAATGTGGAGAATTTCACCACACCCTGACAAACCGTTTTACACGAGAAAGGTGGTTAGTGACAGTTTCTTTTGAAACACTGGCTGCTAATTACTGTTGTCTTTAATGAGACAGTTTAAGCTTCAGTTTAGGGCTGCAGCTAACATCTATTTTGGTAAAAGCAAACATCTTGATTCCAAGGTAATGAGATCCCTAATTCTGAATATTTAACTTATCCCGCACCCTAGTCCAGACTGGTAGATGTAACTACAATTCTGCTGGCAAAAAGCATATTTCTGCATTGATGGCTACTAAAAGTAATTGTGTATTACAAATTTTGTATTATATCATTATCTTATAGTAGACGCTTTACTACTATGCACTAGGGGTTGTGCACCTGATTACGACAATTAAACTTTTAATTACAACATACTGTTGATGAAAATATGACAAGAAAATAATTTCTTGTTATTGTTAATAATGCACCATCAATGTGTTTCTGGGGGAACGTGTACTTCTTGAAAATGGAGTGATGAACACATGTGACTTAAGATGTGTCACGCGTGCGTATAATAATGCTTGTTTGGTGTGTTAAGAAATATATTGTTGTGAAATTTGCTTCTGCAGCACATATTAATACTGTAATAAAATGTGGTTTTGGATTCATCTGTGTGGGGTAGTAAAGAGAAAATGTAATCGGGAATGCTGTACCAAAAATGCAGATTCTTCAAGTCCCAGTCAAGTCTCAAGTCAGTTGTTCATGAGTCCAAGTCAGATCACAAGTTTTTTTTTTTTTTTTTTTGCAACTTAAGTGCGACTTGGGGTTCCATCTCTGATTACAACTTGGGACGCGAATGCCCAAGTGAACTTGATGTACTTGTCTGAATGTATAACTCCCGTTGTGCTCTTCCCGCAACAACAACAACAACAACAACGCTGAAACACAGGCCACTAAAGCACAAAGAATTTACAACATTCTATTACATTAGTGTTTTCATTATAATGTTATTTATGGAAGATCTGCGCTGCACATCTTACACTTTAGTGTTTTAATTTTCAACTGCACGTTTTCAAAGCCATAGTTTCAATTTAGTTATCTGGTCTGTATAGTCTCCGGACGGCCTGCTGACGCTAACCAATCAGACCCGCGAAGCTCATGGTACGTTCGAGTAGTCGTGCCCATCCCTAGTACTGATATATTGTGCACCTATTTTTTATTTTTTTTTTCTTGTTATAGAAGTGTTTAACAGAGAACTCTGGGTGACACAGGAGGAGGTTAAAACTAGAAATATAAAGTACTTGGACTCTTATGTGTTAGTGTCGTTTATTGGGTAAGCAGGTGTTCTGCAACTACAATACAGTCAGACAAGCCAGTAACAAGTTTTTGATTAATTTTACTGGCAAACAAATTAATAATGTGACTGATCCAGTGCAGGACAAGATGAAGCACTAATAAGAACATCGTAATGATGTTCATGCCGTACTGTTAAATTAAACATCAGAACGTATTTCCAGCCAATTTCACCTTTGACATTTTACCTATATTTGCATTTCATATGGAATAATTAATGGCATGTTAGTCACGTATCACAAGGCAGTCTTGAACTTCGGTACACACTCTCTAGCCGTATCTGAGAGCCAGTCATTACAGCATAGTAATTGGAGTTACATGGGAATTGTGGTTTAAGTGACTATTTTCAACTACAGCATGTCAGTTCATGCTGTTAACAACTGTATTTAAAATACTAGTGCATTCTGTTAAAACATTGCTATCATTCAGATTCTGTCATTTGTTTCTCCAGCAAATGTGGGGAAATACTTGCAATTATATCTGATTACATGTTATAATCCAACTACAGTTACTGTTCTCATAAAAATATCATTACTTCCACTACATGTAGCCTAGGATTTTAAACCAACAAATATTTAATCAAAATGAATATTTCAGGCCAAATTATTGCGCTCCCTTTCTCTCTTGCAGTCTGTGGTTAATGCACATATGCTCTCACTCATTTTATGAAGTCTTTGATGTTTAATAGGGATTCGCTTGCTGTCAGGATGAACCTT
Source organism: Abramis brama (assembly GCF_963993115.1). Lineage (NCBI taxonomy): Eukaryota > Metazoa > Chordata > Actinopteri > Cypriniformes > Leuciscidae > Abramis > Abramis brama. Next base: position 6,299,359 of record NC_139986.1, on the reverse strand, counting down.
TTTGCAAAATGGAAATACTTTTGTGAATTTAGAGATGGGAATATAGACATAAACGTAATGCACTATGGAAAAAAAATAACTCTGAAGCACATTCAACAACGTATAATAGAATAAATGTCAGAAACGTACATTTTCAGTTTGCAAGATAAAAATACACATGCACTACCACTAGTTCTGCCAACAGAAATTTTCGCACACATTTTTCCATCTTTATTGTTGATTATTCACTGTGATTTCCGCCATCTGACTCCGCACATGTAGTGTTACCAAATAATTATCTGACCCACAGATTTCTTACTAGTCCACTCTTACAAACACAAGCGCCCACAGCAGACTTGTTCTCGTGTGAGATGCTGTTTGGATGACATTGTAAAAACTGCAGGTTTACTTTTCATCCTCTCCTATGGAGGAAAGCCATTTGTCTGAAGCTGTTTCATTTTCAGCAGGGTGGATTCTCTAGAGATCTGCTGGGCACACGGTCTCATTTTTTTTCTTTTAGCATTTACATGGTTCATTAATTTAAGGTGTGACATTTAGCCAAAATAATAACTGCCCCCGACTAAAGATTTTTTCCTAGTCGACTGTTAGTCATTTATTTAAGCCATTAATCGATTAATCGGGGACAAAATACTAAAGCATAATAATGAGCATTTAAAATATAAAGCGTTCCAGCACACGAGGCTTGCCGCAACAAAACCGGCAAACATAGCATGAACTTTTCTGAGATAAGAATGCATACAAAAAAATAAAAAAATAAATAATAATATATGTGTATATGTGTGTGTATGTGTGTATATATATCTCCTATAATATAAATAACAGCCTTATATATGGACATGGAAATTAAATGTGTAAGTGCACGAACACTTATGTAAAGTGGCTTACATAATTACATTCTTTAAATAAGTCTTGTTTGAGGTCACACATCACCTTTTTGTGGTCATTCTTTACCCTCTCGAAATGTTGTTAGGGGGCAACCCTAAAAAAAAACAAAACAAAAAAACAAATCATATAAGTCACAAATACTTAATACCTTCTTGTGATATTAGTTATATAGCTATATTTATAAATGGCATTGGGCTCATTAACAGTTATTAACAGGACTAAGATTTCAGTCAGATGGAATTGGGATTTTTGTAGGTATTACTAGATTTGAATGAGTAATTGTGCTCTTGTGTTGTACATTTTCAAAACCAACTGATATCATATAACATATGATTTAATTACATGTATAATGTTATAACTGAAATAATTAGTAAGCTGCTACTACATTTAAATTTAAGGGACATTATCATCAAAACTAGGACCAAAATAAACATCTGTATTATGGAAAATTGCAATTCTGATGTCTTCTTTTTTTTTTTTTTTTTACATTGAAAAACTCCAACACCACCGACATTGTGTCTTCTCTCTAGCATAAACTCTTCTAAAGCATGCATAATGTGTCACGGTAAAGGCACCAATCAAAACCCTCATGGCCAGCAGCATGTATCTGAAGTGCTTTAACCAGAGGAAATAATCAAATATTTTATCGGTTTTATATTGACCTAATTTTCTTAAACGACCATTAACAATGACGTTAAAAATTAACATTTATTGACCGAGACCGATATGGCCTTTGATATAAGATGTGTCCCTAGTATGGAGCTTATTTACATATGAAAAAGTCATTTAAATTATTTTTGGTTAGAAACCTTGACTAAAATTTCCAGTGATTTTTTTTTTTTTTTTTTTTTTTTTTTTTTTTCCAGAAAATAAATAAATAAACCACATTAGGCTCCTTTTAAAATAAACCACATTAGAGGTGAGTAAGGAACTTGTTATGTGGATAAGAATGGAAATTTTCCACTGATTCTGAGTGGCTGCAGTTTCGCTTCAGGTGGAGTTGTGCTCCCTCAGCACTTCTGAATGCCACTGAATTAACATCTTTCTATCTCATAACCATGCTTCTTAAAAAAAGATAAAGGGAAATAATTCCACCCAAGCACCTCTTTTTATTAATATTAAAGTTTAGTCAACGTTAAATGAGACCCCAGTTTCCAATTTATTTTGCCACTTCAACGCCTCATCGCTAACGTTAATAACTCCTGGATTCTGGATTAGAGCTATAGCCTAAGTGCACTGGGGGAACATCAAATAAGCAGAGCATTTGTTAGCTCTTCATGATTAATTACTTGAACTTTTTACTAAATTATTCCCCAGTTATTTAAATGTTTGTTAGGGGTATCAGTTAATGGGTGAATTGAGAAAATATACTGAACAAAAGTATTGTTTTGAATCTGTATTTTTCATTATTTTAACTACACAGTATTCAATATACTTTTCACTGTGTATCACATGCTCAGACATTGATTCTGATACCCAGCAGATAAAAATGTGCCAATCATGATGGCAATGGCAACGTTTAAGATAACGTCATTCTTCCAACAGCTGTTATAATAATTATAATAGTAACAATACTAATATTTAGTTCAGTCATGAAACTTTACATGCAATATGTAAGCCATGTCACCATTACCTTGTGACACAAGCTGATTGGCCTTTGCTGATTCAGCAGCCAATGCGATTGCTTGCTCAACACAGACTATTTAAATAGTCTTGTTAAATAGTCTGTTTGCTGTTGGCTAGTCCTGAGACAGTTCCTCTGTAACCCTCTACCTCCCCCAGCTCCACCTGCTATGGGATTTATGAACGTCTATTCATGCAGAATATATGCAGCAGCGTACATGTGTATCTAATGGCAGTAGAGCTAGTCCATATTTGCTCTGCAGACCTAATACATTTGCATTGCTATATTCATTAACACACCAAAACTACTTTGAATAAATGCATAATCAATCATGACAACTCTCAATCAAAAATACGGTAAATAGTAATATCAGACCTGCCAACCTGTACGCATTTTGCGTAGTGGATACGCATTTTGACGCTGGTACGATTTGTCACTCTAAACTACGCAAAAACCTGGTGACGCCCAGGGGGGTAATCGAGCTCTCAAATAGCGTACCACCCCCGGGTCCGCCATTGGCTAACAAGCCATCACCTGCTGTTAGCCTTCCATTGACTCCCATTCATTTTGGCATCACTTTGACAGCGAATAACTTCACATCTGAGGCGTTTAAAGACTCCATTTGTCCATTGTTTATTTCTAAAGAAACACGACAATGTATAAAAGGCTCCATTACCTTGTATCTTACGTTATGGCCCCGTAGAAGCAGTTTTTGTAAAAGTAGGCTAACGATTGCGTCATAACCACGCGACTCTCTAGAAATTACCATATAGATAGGAGGAGAAGCTCGCAGTCAATCGGGGGGACGTGGAGGCATAAAGTCAAGGGAGAAGCCCATAGAGAATCATAAAGTTGCTCCTGCTCTTAGCTCATGGACAGCTCCTACTCACGCTCTCCGTTTCTGCAAGTTTCGGAAGGGAATGATTCAGATTTCTCTTGGCACAGCTACTAGAAGACTTACAACTGTCAGACAGGCTGCTCACGTCACATCCACGTCGTCAAGCTCAGTTTTTCCATCAGGAAGTGAGTGCTTCTAATTTTCTTCACTTTTCTCCGTTGAAACCTATGGGGTCGCTGTGTCCAGTTTATATACGGTCTATGGTGACGCCACTGTGCACGCGCAGTCCTCAAATCAACCAACAGCAAAAGAAGAAGAGTTCGACCAATCATAGCACTGGGTTCATTCCCCAAATAGCAAGCGGGGATGATTGACAGATGCGTAAGGCCTATCATTAAAAAGAGACTGAAAGTCGACACCAATAAATAACTGACTGATTTCATAAGCGAGGACAGTACAGTAGTCATGGTACTTCTAACTCCTGAAGGTAAACAGCCTGGGGTGGATGTGGAAAGTTGAAATATTGTATTGAGTTATAACTTAATCCTCTGGATTTGATGATCACACGGGAGTGATCACATGAATTATCTTAAAATACTCCGTTATTCATGGTGACTCAGATAAGAGGAAGACCTCATTCAGCCATGCAAATTATAAAATGCTCATTATGTTACCTAATTATGTTAGATATTTATTTTGTATGAAAACTAGCGTGTTAGTTACTTATGGATTAAAAAGTACCGTTGTATCAGTGCTGCACGAGCTCTCTCTCACAAACACGGACGCGCGCACACAGAGAGAGAAGATAATTGTAGCCTAAAATGAAAATTGACGGGCTAAATTTAAATTTTGTTCTTGCTTGTTTTTTTTCTGTTAAAATGTCAAAGCATTTTGTATTATCCATCCGTGTTTTTAAAATGTGTTAAATGACAGACGTTTTACTGTTAACACAGCCCTCATTATATGTCGGATTCGTCTAACGGATTCTACTTGATATTCTTTTTAGAATAAGTGATTCATTTTGCTAGTATTGGACTCCTGTCTATTCATTGTCAACTGTTTTCTATAAATATGTTTGTATTGGCTAACATTTATTCAGCTAATGCGTGTCCTGTTTAAAATGTGCAGTGTTCAAATGCAAAGTCAACACCTCACAAACAGAAGCCCTTTATTCTGTGGAATTTAGTATCATATTTGGATATTGGAAAAATAAAATTAAGTAGCCTATCTTAAATGTACACACAGTATCCCCATGTTGTTGGTTTTTTTACTGTTTTCTAGGGGTTTCTTAATTTTAGACTAGTTGACCAGCGCACATTATATGCAATGCAATATAATGCAATGTAAAATTATTTACTGTCGCTTTTGATCAATTTAATTAATCCCATACTGACAGATGCTGCTGCTGCTTGAACTAAGCTATGTAAATGCGCCTGTGCTGTATTGCTGAACAGCCTCCGGGCCTCCTTATGTATGTCTTTCTTTGGTAAAGGCCACTCTTAACCCTCATTAACAGAGCAAGACTTCAACAAATCCCAACACAAAAGCTACTGGCTTGCTGTTTCTTTATTCAAATCCTTCTCTTTGAGGTTTGGGAGGTGTATTCCTCCCCTCTCCATGGATTTCTCCCCCTTCCTTCTGGAGAGCCCCTGATCGAACAAACACAGGAAGTGTGCTGAGAGTGAGCAGCGCTTTGAGGCTGGGCTGTTCTCTGTTGATTGACCCAGTCCTCTAAGAGTATTGACCGCCCTTACTCGCAGACTGCATGCCCGCTTCAGCTCTGCCTCATGCTAATTACTAATATCAGAGTGGGCTAATATTGTTATTATTGCACACTCCATTTTATAGTGCTTTGGAACAAATTGAATTTGTAGAAATTGTTGGCACGGTATAGCACTGATTAGAGGGGGAGTGTGTGTTTACCGCATGGATTTGTTGGTCTAACTGGAGCGCGGCCTGATAGTTTGAGTCTTATGTTATATGTCCCTTCTTAGAGGCCACGGCTAAAGAGTCAAAGGCTTAGTGCAATAATCAAAGCTGTCTACTTTCTGCATGTACACTGCTGATGGAGAGGAAGACAAGGTTCTGACAGACACGAAAGAACTGATGAGGGACAATGACATTGTTACTGTGAGAGCAAGTGCAATGTAATGTGTTTGGTCATTTGGTCACAAGACTGGCTCATACAGTAGTGGGCTACATTGTTGCCATGACGTCATTATGTTGAGTCGTTATGCTCCAAAGCCACACCTCCTCCAAAACACCTAATGTCTCGAAGCACATAACATTACAATAATAATGAATGTAAACAACTTAAAGCTCCGACTTGTACCACCTGACTTCTGCAGATTCATTTTGGTGTTATATATTTATGAATTAGGTTAACATTAACACTCACATCTATTCAAGCTCCGACTTGTACCACCTGACTTCTGCAGATTAATTTCAGTGTTATATATTTATGAATTAGGTTAACATTAACACTCACATCTATTCAAGGTATGAGGAAAATATATTTTACTTGATGGTTACACCACATGACATTTTTAGAGTCATTAAAAAGGTAAAATTTTCAAAACCATATGAAACCAACATAAATACAAATATTATTAAAGATTCCTTAGAAATTGGCACATGCATTTTAAGATTTTTAAAAGATCTCGGGCACTATTATTGAGATCCAGTTGCATCTTTGGGGTATTGCCATCACTCCAAACTTCAGTAAATTAACTTATCTGGGTATTCCATGCACAAAGCAGCAATCCGTGGCCAAGCCCCGAAGGCATCACAAGCACAGCAAGCAAAAAGTACAGCAAGCACAGCAAGTAATGTTAAGCACAGCAGATAAGTAAGCACAACAGCACAGCAAGCATTTAAGCACATACTGGAAAAAAGGCCACTCCAAAAATAAGCAAAAAAAAATTAATACAAGATATTTTTGCTTGTATTAAGCAAAAAAATCTGCCAATGGAACAAGTAAAAAATTTCTTGGTAAGATTTCTTGAAATAAGACATTATACAGTGAGGAAAATAAGTATTTGAACACCCTGCTATTTTGCAAGTTCTCCCACTTGGAAATCATGGAGGGGTCTGAAATTGTCATCGTAGGTGCCATGTCCACTGTGAGAGACATAATCTTAAAAAAATCCAGAAATCACAATATATTATTTTTTAACTATTTATTTGTATGATACAGCTGCAAATAAGTATTTGAACACCTGTCTATCAGCTAGAATTCTGACCCTCAAAGACCTGTTAGTCTGCCTTTAAAATGTCCACCTACACTCCATTTATTATCCTAAATTAGATGCACCTGTTTGAGGTCGTTAGCTGCATAAAGACACCTGTCCACCCCATACAATCAGTAAGAATCCAACTACTAACATGGCCAAGACCAAAGAGCTGTCCAAAGACACTAGAGACAAAATTGTACACCTCCACAAGGCTGGAAAGGGCTACGGGGAAATTGCCAAGCAGCTTGGTGAAAAAAGGTCCACTGTTGGAGCAATCATTAGAAAATGGAAGAAGCTAAACATGACTGTCAATCTCCCTCGGACTGGGGCTCCATGCAAGATCTCACCTCGTGGGGTCTCAATGATCCTAAGAAAGGTGAGAAATCAGCCCAGAACTACACGGGAGGAGCTGGTCAATGACCTGAAAAGAGCTGGGACCACCGTTTCCAAGGTTACTGTTGGTAATACACTAAGACGTCATGGTTTGAAATCATGCATGGCACGGAAGGTTCCCCTGCTTAAACCAGCACATGTCAAGGCCCGTCTTAAGTTTGCCAATGACCATTTGGATGATCCAGAGGAGTCATGGGAGAAAGTCATGTGGTCAGATGAGACCAAAATAGAACTTTTTGGTCATAATTCCACTAAACGTGTTTGGAGGAAGAAGAATGATGAGTACCATCCCAAGAACACCATCCCTACTGTGAAGCATGGGGGTGGTAGCATCATGCTTTGGGGGTGTTTTTCTGCACATGGGACAGGGCAACTGCACTGTATTAAGGAGAGGATGACCGGGGCCATGTATTGCAAGATTTTGGGGAACAACCTCCTTCCCTCAGTTAGAGCATTGAAGATGGGTCGAGGCTGGGTCTTCCAACATGACAATGATCCGAAGCACACAGCCAGGATAACCAAGGAGTGGCTCTGTAAGAAGCATATCAAGGTTCTGGCGTGGCCTAGCTAGTCTCCAGACCTAAACCCAATAGAGAATCTTTGGAGGGAGCTCAAACTCCATGTTTCTCAGCGACAGCCCAGAAACCTGACTGATCTAGAGAAGATCTGTGTGGAGGAGTGGGCCAAAATCCCTCCTGCAGTGTGTGCAAATCTGGTGAAAAACTACAGGAAACGTTTGACCTCTGTAATTGCAAACAAAGGCTACTGTACCAAATATTAACATTGATTTTCTCAGGTGTTCAAATACTTATTTGCAGCTGTATCATACAAATAAATAGTTAAAAAATCATACATTGTGATATCTGGATTTTTTTTTTTTTTAGATTATGTCTCTCACAGTGGACATGCACCTATGACAATTTCAGACCCCTCCATGATTTCTAAGTGGGAGAACTTGCAAAATAGCAGGGTGTTCAAATACGTATTTTCCTCACTGTATTTAAGCCTTGCAAGATATGAGTGATCTTGAAATTAGCTGGGAAAACTCATTTTTAGCTATATTTTACTAGTATTGTGATGTTTTGTGTCTCATAATAAGCTTGTCATGCTCAAAAATAGTATTTTCCCCTCAAAAGTAGCATTTTTTTTTGTCATCCTGTTTGTTTCAAGTGTACAGTATTTAACTAATTTTTAGTTCTATAATTGTTACACTGTTCTAGATTTAAGTCACCACCAACTTGAAATAAGATTGGAAACTGGCATTTTTGAGACAAAATGTCTTGAAGTTAGCATTCCTGACTCGTATTAGGCAGTGCTCTTTTGCCATAATAAGCCATAATTTACCATTCTGTCATCATCTCAAGTGTTACCTTATTGTAAGCTCAACAAAAGTAATACTGTTCTAGATTCAAGACATTTTACCTACTAGATTCAAGACATTAACTACTGTTTACTAGACAGAAAAAGTGAAAAATAGACTTGCATTTAGCCATTTTTTTTTTTTTTTAAACAGCAAAAAGTTCCAGAGGACTGCATAAAAGGGAAACAGCTTCATTTTTCTCAACATTTTGGCTCACAGAATTTATGGAACTGCAATATGAAAACATAGTAGAACATTTTATAGATTATAAATGTAAGATCCCTTAACCCTACTCCCACACCTAAACATACCCATTTTATAGACAATATTAAAAGGATAAAACGTAATGGACGTGTGTAGGGAAATGTCAGTTTTATTAACAATATAGCATTAAAAGATAATTAACTAATCCTACCCCTAAACCTAACCATTTCTTAAAACTACGTAACTACAATTATAAAGAAAAACAACAGACGTGCACGTTTAATCACAATAATTTAGTTAGTGAGAAAATGTCAAAACCGGTACCAAAAGTTGTTCACATGATGATGTGTCGCAGTCCTCTCTGGCAGTATATAATAGTTTTGTATGAGGTAACGTTACAGAGCAGAATTTAAGTTATTAATCCATGAAAATGTTAATCCGGTTTCGGTTTGCTGTTCGCTCTGTGAAGGCGCGTGCGCTTCTCCATTTCAAATGTAGTACACCAACTTAAACACGGCATGTCGCAATCTGTGACGAAGCATGCGAGAGCCAATGAGCGTTTGATATCACTGCCGTAAAACATGGCGTAACGCTTCGGGCGCAATTTTTGAATTTGAATTCACCACGAGCGCGGGATGCTGGGATTTGACGTTTACGGTCGTTGCTGAGAAATGATGAAGATCACTGGATAAAGGGCTGAATTTGGATCTGTTTCTTGCAAACAACACATGGATTCTAAAGATTTGGATTACACCAATCTAATAAAATTTATGTCTTTTGTGAATTTATGTTGTGTTTTAGTGTATTATGGGTCTATAGGAGAAAACACCTTTTGTGTCTCACGGTAAATAAACCAAATATTACAAAATGGTTAAACGATTAAAGAAGGTATTTTTAAGGTTTTAAAGTGTATTCTTGTTTAACACCATGTAGGCTAATCCTCCGAAACAAGTTTGCAGCAGAAGGCACGAACAGAGCGAAATGTTATTATTTATGAGTAACGTTAAACTATTAATAAATGCAACTGAAAATTTAATTGATAAGACAATTGAATGCAATAGAGTCAAAACCACGATTTTAATTTTAAAGTTAAATAGGAATACATACAAATTTGTACGTCGGTAAAGTTGTTTATACGTAAATTACGTTTTTTTGCTGTCAATACATAAATATTATACGTACTGACTTTACTCTGCATTGTGAGTTGTTGTGAGTTGGGCATGTTGACCTGCAGTTTTCAATAAAGCAGATTTGTTGTCTCAATTCAAGTCAAGTCTATTTATTGAAACAAGACGATTCATCTTTTACAAATAACACAGCAGCTTAAAAACCTTATGACATGTCAAAAAAGCTTGTTTCATCTGAGATATGACTCAAAACAAGATATTTTCAAGACAGATTCACTTAGCAAGATATTCAAGATGCACTGTCTAAAAACAAGCTCCTTTATCTCACTTAAATCTTGGTCTTTAGGTGATTTTGTCTTATATTAAGTGTGATGAGAGATTTTGACTAGAAATTAGAAAAATATACTTGGCAAGATTTTGAGTTTTTGCAGTGTATGAGAACAAACACAGTGACAGTCGACTTCAGAAAGTTATTTCTCGGGAACGGAATCAATGTCAAAAATCTGTTCAGTCATTTCTGTGTGGCTCGGTTCAAAGATCATCTGAGCCAATTTCCATAGGAATTGGGCAAAATTTGAATGAGTTGTAGCGAAAAAAAAAAAAACAATACTGTACTTTTCAAAATGGCCCCTACTGTAATGAGCAGAGTCTCAATGTAAGATGCTGAATGTGATCAGCATGAAGAGAGGAATCAGGTGTACTAAGTTTAATTTTTCTAGATCAAATGGTTTAAAAGTTATAACCATTAGAAAAGTAATTTTCTAAAAAGTTTCTAAAAGTTTTTTAACTGGTGGTTGCGCTATCAGTAAATTGGTACATTTACTATTCATTACCATCACTACAAGTGTGCCTAATTTCATCATTTTCCTATGTTTCGTTGATAGGGCTGCCATTGACTCCCATTCGGGAAAAATAATAATAAGAAAACTAACAGATACCCTTCGGGGCTTGGCCCCTAATTAAGATATTGTGCTCAACATACTTCATACTGCAAAAATATCTCAAGCAGTGTGGTAGTATGGAATTCTGAATGCACCATTTGTGTTCTACCGTTCTGCATTACCAGTCTAAGAGTGTGTAACAAAAAGCTCTCGGACTGAACTGCAGCCGTTTTATTCTGCGTCCTTTTACTGATTGTATGTTTTTAAATAATATGTGTATAATGAAATATTAATGAGACTCTACATTAAACTTTAACCAGATTCTGAGGCAGATTAAACTAGACTATTAAATTTCTCTGACTGTGAAATAAAAGGGAATCCAATTGCAGTTGTACGCCTTTTTTCCCTTGCGCAGCGCTGTCTGTCAATATCAATGAAGCCCGTGTGAGTCATTTGAGTAGCTCGGAAAAATAAAGCAGGTGAAATTATTGCTGAATATCAACGAAGTTCACAGAGCAAAACCAGATGAAGGTTTTGTACATTTCAAATATGAATCATTAAAATAGAGTGGCACTCTGATTGAATAAACCTGATGTTGTGTTCTGGACAGTGAATGTATTTGGTTTTTCCTTTTGTTTTGCTCTAATTTGTGCTCTTTCATATCTAATTGACTCTGCTTTTCCATGCTGCGGTAGATGGAATAGACAGAGTCGCTGTAATGAGACGTGCCCACTCAAGGCCCTGAGAGACCAACCCAGTTATTGGGGTACAGCTGCTTTACTTGCCTCATTTGTGTATATCTGAAGAGGATAGCAAAGTAAAGTCACAACTGACAGATGCCTCCCCAGCATCCACAATTTCCCTGCCTCGATGTGAGTCAGACAAAACAAGTATCATATTAAAATAATAACCTGCTGTTTTGCATGCAATTGATGTCGTGTTTCCCCCCCTCTTCAAGTAGCCCTCCTACCAGAGCTGTTAGCTTTCATCTCAAAACATTTCAATTCCGACGTCTGGACACCAGAAGCATTACCGTCAGCGTTGAAACCAATCACAATTCCCTGTAGTCCAATTTATTGTTATTCTATGAAGGTATTTGAAGTTCATATGGAGTAGCCAACTTAGTTTGGCCGAGTAAACGTTTTCATTTGAACTTGATGACTGTTGAAGGGGTACGATGGGAATTTGGAAAACTCACTCAGTATGGTCTTTTAACTGTCATTGTACATAACCTCCAAATTGTTCCCTTGTGTGCTCTTTTCAGAGTTTCCCTTCAGACGAAGGCTGGCCATTTGCAAAGTACCTGGGTGCCTGTGGGCGGATGGTGGCAGTGAACTACGTGGGCGAGGAGCTGTGGAGTTTCTTCAATGCTCCCTGGGAAAAGAGGGTAGACCTGGCCAAGCAACTGATGGACATTGCTGAGCAGCTTACCAACAACGACTTCGATTTTGCTCTCTACCTGCTGGACGTCAGCTTTGACAACTTCGCTGTGGGCCCGCGGGACGGGAAGGTCATTGTTGTGGATGCGGAGAATGTTGTGGTGGCCGACAAGAGGTTGATAAAACAGAGTAAGTAAATAGATTGCCCCTTTCCTACATGTCCAGTAAATCTCATTCTCTTCACACAGAGTTTGATTTACCGCAGTTACAACTGCATCCTACACTCTAATTTGCTCCCCCAAAAATGTTGTTGTTCCACACACTCATGTTGTTCCAAACCCTAATTACTTTTTCTTTCACAAAAGGAGACATTTTAGAGAATCCACTGATCATTTTTTTTTCCCCATGCAATTACAATTAATGAGGACTGGAGCTTTCTAGAATTAAAAAGCACCATAGATACACCATAATAGTCAGTACGGTTAGTGTGCTAAATTCCAAGTCTTCTGAAGTCATACGATTGCTTTGTGTGCAGAACAAGCCAACATTTTAAGTGATTCTCTCCATTGAGCTGTTAACTGCTGCCACTAGAACACTAAGTTGATTTTGAGACGAAACAGTCAGTGATTCTGTGTAATGGATTACACTGTTAGTTGAAAACATGAGGCTTGAAATAATAATAATTATTATTTATTTATTTATTTTTTTTGTGAACCAGGCATCAGTATTTTGGTTTGTTCTACTCTCAAAGCTGTAAAATGACTTCAGAAGACTTTAATTTAATGCACAGACTATATTTCAAATTTTCAATGCATACAGACTACTGCTATGATAATTTTGTGGTGTTGTGTATCCTTGTGAATCATTGTACACATGGAATGAGACCTATAAAACGAAAAAAACAACAACAAAAAAAACATTGGCAGACATTTATCAAAATATCATCTTTTGTGTTCATAAAAAAATGCATACATACAAGTTTGAAACAGTGTTACTATTTTTAACTAAAACTTAAACTACTAAAAATTATTACGTAATAATATTATTACTATGGAAATAAAATAAAATGAAGATGGAAAAACAAAGAAAGATATATAAAAAAAAATAAATAAAAAAAAAAAAAAAAAAATATATATATATATATATATATATATATATATATATATATATATATATATATATATATATATATATATATATATATATATATATATATATATATATAAATTTTTTTTTTTTTTTTTTTTTAATGTCTCATTAATTTTTGCATTTAATGATGATTAGGCAGTAACCAGTTGTGCTGAAGTTATACATACAATCATTTACTCAAGGTACATTGTAAACCCTGCTAAACACCTGTAGAACTCAGAATGAAGAAGTGCTGTTATATCAAGTACGTCACCAGCACAGAGAGACATGTGCCTTTGTGCCTTTAGCCCAGGAGATACCCAACATCAGATAGAACACTATTCAGAGAACAAGGTTTGTTCCTGAAAGCCTCAGATAGAATACATGTCTATGTGCGTGTGTGTGTGCGAGAGACTCTCACGTGAGGACAGAATGACGCCAGTTGGTTCTCTCTTAAATGGCGACTTGTCATGGTGCCAAAAGCCTCACAGAAGAAGCTCTGTCATTGAAGTGGGAGCGAGCCCTCGAGGGGAGGGTGTCCCCTTTTACCAGTCAAACAGCTCAGCTAGGATGAATTTAAATTGTTTTAGCTCAGCTTTGAAGAAGTACTAAAGCACTGTTTTTACAAGCTAGCTTAAGGACATTGGGTTTCATTCACAATTAATTACCTTTAAGTTGCGTAATTATGCGAGTAGAAAACATTCTCATGCTAAATGTTCACTGAATTCACAACAGGTGCTATATTGGAAAAACTGGCATTGCGTATATATATATATATACTGAACAAAATTATAACCACAACACTTTTGTTTTTGCCCTCATTTTCATGAGCTGAACTCAAACATCTAAGACTTTTTCTATGTACACCAAAAGTGTCTGGAGTGACCACCATTTGCCTCACACAGTGCAACACATCTCCTTCGCATAGAGTTGATCAAGTTGTTGATTGTGGCCTGTGGAATGTTGGTCCACTCCTCTTTAATGGATGTGCGAAGTTGCTGGATATTGGCAGGACCTGGAACACGCTGTCGTATATGCCGATCCAGAGCATCCCAAACATCCTCTTTGGGTAACATGTCCGGTGAGTATGCTGGCCATGCAAGAACTGGGATGTTTTCAGCTTCCAGGAATGTGTACGGATCCTTGCAACATGGGGACGTGCATTATCATGCTGCAACATGAGGTGATGGTCGTGGATGAATGGCACAACAATGGGCCTCAGGATCTCATCACGGTATCTCTATGCATTCAAAATGCCATCAATAAAATGCACCTGTGTTCGTTGTTCATAACATACACCTGCATACCATAACTCCAACGCCACCATGGGCCACTCAATCCACAATGTTGGCATCAGCAAACCACTCACCCACACAACGCCATACACGCTGTCTGCCTTCTGTCCTGTAGAGCCATCGAATGTGAGCATTTACCCACTCAAGTCGGTTACGACGACGAACTGCAGTCAGGTCGAGACCCCGATGAGGGAGGCGAGAATGCAGATGAGCTTCCCTGAGACGGTTTCTGACAATTTGTGCAGAAATTGTTAGGTTATGCAAACTGAGTGTTGCAGCAGCTGTCCGGGTGGCTGGTCTCAGACGATCTTGGAGGTGAAGATGCTGGATGTGGAGGTCCTGGGCTGGTGTGGTTACACGTGGTCTGCGGTTGTGAGGCAGGTTGGATGTACTGCCAAATTCTCTGAAACGCCTTTGGAGACGGCTTAATATGGTCGAGAAGTGAACATTCAATTCACGGGCAACAGTTCTGGTGGACATTCCTGCAGTCAGCATGCCAATTGCATGCTCCCTCAAAACTTTCGACATCTGTGGCATTGTGCTGTGTGATAAAACTGCACATTTTAGAGTGGCCTTTTATTGTGACCAGCCTAAGGCACACCTGTGCAATAATCATGTTGCATCTTGACATGTCACACCTGTGAGGTGGATGGATTATCTCGGCAAAGGAGAAGTGCTCACTAACACAGATTTAGACAGATTTGTGAACAATAGTTGAGAGAAATAGGCCTTTTGTGTACATAAAAAAAAAAAAAAGTATTAGATCGTTGAGTTCAGCTCATGAAAAATGGGGGCAAAAACAAAAGTGTTGCGTTTATAATTTTGTTGTGTGTATATGTATGTATGTGTATATGCATACATACACACATGCATACAAACACACACACATATTCACCAGATGATTTGAATAGCTCTATTTGGAAAGAGTTAATCATTCTAGAAAGATTTCTAGAAATTTTACAAATTACAAGCATTACATAAATACCATAGAACCAAGATACAACTGAATGAAACAGTGCATTGTTTTTTGTGCCTGTCTAACAGTATTCAGGTACAGAAATTGAATGATCAAATGTAAAATAACTGCATAGCCTTCAGTGTATAAATTAAATATAATTAATCTTTGTTAAAGCTACAAAAGTGATTTTCACTTTGCATTTTGTTGTTTGAATAACATTGACATTTATGATAAGACCTTATATTGAAATGGCTTGGGTGTGTATTATGCTACTATTATAATAATAATTTGTATCAAATTATAGTAACGATTTGTATCATTTTATTGGATCCGTGCATTCAATCTTAAAGTGACAGCAGCCAAGTGTTCCTGCTGCTGTCACTTTAAGATTGAGTGCACAAATCCAATAAAATGATACAAATCCATTTGATTTTGTTTTTATTGTTATAATAGTAGCATAATACACACCCAAGCCATCTCAATATAAGGTCTTATCATGGATGTTAAATTTCTATGAGTAGGTGCTTTTATGAGTGAAAAGATGTCCTTGATGACACAGAGGATTTCATAGAGGAGTAATAGCATGCTGCTGTTCATCCATCTACACAGAAACAGTGAGAAACACTTTAACAGATGAAAGACAAATCCAGTAAATACAAGACAAAGTATGGTTCGTCTATGTTATTTATTCTGTCACAGGTGTTTTTAAATGAATCAAATATATCTGTAAGAAATGCTGGTCAGCATGGTAAAACCCTCTCATCTCTTAATTCATCTTATTTAAAGCAGCACCGCTACAGCCATCAAAACACCATTTGTGTATAAATACACCGCCTAAAACAATAAATGAAGACACTCAGTGTCAGACTTCAAATCTTCTCTTTGATCACCCAGTGAGTCGGAGCGCTGAGATTATTGAAGTGCATCATTCTGCATCCTCTGCACCAGTCTCAATATGAGCTGTTCTTGAGAGGACTTTGATTCTGATAGTGTACAACACATGGTTATAGTCATTGTGCTTGCTTATTTGTTGATTTACCCTGTTGGAGGTCTGGGCTTAGTGTCCATATATCCTTGAAAAATGTGTCTGAATGGGGTTTTGTGGACCTGACGCAGCCTAATTAATTATACAAGGCTCCCTCAACACGGACTAGTCGATTATGATAATTGGTTGTTTTGCACAACCCTAATAGTAAGAAAAAAACACTTAAAACAAGCTAAATTTACCGGAGAAGCAACATTGTCTACATTTTCTTTAAAGGCACAATATGTTAGATTTTTGGATTAAAATTTCCAAAAACCACTAGAACACCGTTATGTTTTGTTGACTTGTGTACTTGCATTATCCCAAATGTTTCCAACAATGTTTAAAAATCAGCCATTTTAACCAGTGTCACGGCCCGTGTCATTGCATCACCTGTCAATGATGTGAAGAAGAAGAAGAAGAAGAAGAAGAAGAAGAAGAAGAAGAAGAAGAAGAAGAAGAAGAAGAAGAAGAAGAAGAAGAAGAAGAAGAAGAAGAAGAAGAAGAAGAAGAAGAAGAAGAAGAAGAAGAAGAAGAAGAAGAAGAAGAAGAAGAAGAAGAAGAAGAAGAAGAAGAAGAAGAAGAAGAAGAAGAAGAAGATCCATTATATTTTTTTAAATTTATCTATCTGCTATATTTATTTTTGTATTTATTACATTTGCTTTTTTTATTTATTGTATGTTTTTTTTTAACAAATCCAGTTCAAATGCCAACTTACTGATGAATCACAATTTTACACATTTAAGTGTGTATGCACAGTTGATTATAAATGCCAGTCATTTTAATCAGACTCAACAGGAAGTTTAGCATTGCAGCAAGAATTTGACGTAGAAACACATTTCGACAGCTGTGCAACTAGATTGCGACTAAAAAGACCCTTTGTTATGAACAATTGATGATACAAAGGCCAGTCAATTAGGCTGCAAGTTCACCAGTGCAGTATTTAAAGAGCACAAAGCAACATTGATCCACAGATCTGTAATGAAATTATCTGCAGTGCTTTGGAGAGAGCCCAGCAGAAGTCTTGGAAACAGAATGTGTGTCTAGACCAGCGATGCAGGGAAAGCCACTGCCTAAAATGAATTTCGATCTGAAGAACGGCTCCGCACCACATCACAATCACATTTGTCTCCTTGGCCTGCTAAAAATGATCAAGTAGCTTCCTTCCAGCCTTGCAATGGGCGGATGTCTTGTCCAGACATAATACAGCACAGATTAAGATGATGTGTTTGTAAAGACAAAGGAGAAGGGAAGAGAGGGAGGGGATTCAGAGGAACAACCTTCAATATTGTTATAGGGAATTGCTCTGAATGCAGATCATTTTCTGTCTATTTTTAATAATGTTCAAGCTTAAATTAAACTGAACGTTTATCATCTTTGGCATGCTGTTGGTCGAATTTGATATAATTTTCTGAAAATCTTTTTTTTTTTTTTTTTTTTTTTTTTTTTTTTAAATTGTCCTAGTTCATTGATCCGTTACACACAATTTCTCGAGCTACTGTTATTTCCAGAATTTCTGTAGTCAATTTTCTTTTTCTGTAAAAATGTCACTGTTCTTTGTACCAATCTAAAGTAAATAGAATATAATAGTTGTTATTAGCATTAATGATTCAATCCTGGTAAATAATGCATTTAAATCCTCATGTAGCTGTCAAATGTTTTTCATTTAAGTAAACATTGATGTAGAAAAAAAATTATTGAATAACTGTTAAAGGTGTCATGACATGAAACAATATCACTGTCCCCTCGCTATTATTTACAGACAAAGCATTATGAAATTGTTTACTTATGGTTTGCGATGTAAAAAGATAAATTGGAAAATGTTTTCTCATGTCATGACCCCTTTAAATATTTATTTATATTACTAATTAATCATTTAAAAATACAGCTTAAAACATTTGATAACACTTTACAATACGGTTTAATTAGGTTTTACTTACTTAGCATTTATTAATCAAAATTAATGTTAATTTCAACATTTACTAATACATTATTAAAATCAACAAACGATCAAAAACATGAACAAACAATGAACAACTCAATTTTTATTAACAAAGATTAATAAATACTGTAACAAATGTTTTGTTCATTGTTAGTTTGTTAGTTAATTCATTGTACTAAGGTTTCATTTGTTTACATTAATGTATTAACTAACAATCTAACAATTAACAAAACATTTGCAACATGAAAAATGGAGGAATCGTTTGGGACAGTTTGTCCTGTTTGCATAAAATGTATCGTCTAGATACATCTCTGACAAAATAAAGACAGGTCAAAGCTTTGCTAATTGAATTGTCAGTGTTATAAAAATCCAGTGCTATAATAATCACCCAAAGCACTGTATTCTCCGCTTCCGCAGGATATATTCTACAATAAATGTAATAATAATGGTCATTTTCTGTTTCCATATTTGCATATAGCATTAATTTGTGGTGCTGCACGCTTTCTTGCTGGGCTTCTAATGTAAGGGTATTAATGGATATGGGGAAAAAGTGAAACAGAAAAACATTTTTCTGAGCTAATTAAAAGCACACAACAGATACTGTACATGGAATTTAATATGTATCTCACTGGGATAATCATTTAAGAGCTTGTTCTTCCGTGGATATTAAACCTATGTGAACTTGCACAAAAACACAGACCCACAATCGCACATTTCTTTCCCCCATATGTCTTTTGATATTATATCAAAGACGTATGTAACAGATTTGTGCATTCAGAGGCAAGAACAGGGTCTGATCACACATCAGTCACACAGACCGACGTCTACCAGAGTAAATGACATCTCTTCACCTTGGCTCTCAGAGTCTGCAGATCTGTGTTGAGCGGTGATTGAGTTTAGGCAATGGTCTGGGGCCTGAGGCAGAGCCTGATGTCGGAAACGTAGATTGAGTCGTTGGAGTGGAGGAAGGAGTGGCAGGAGTGCATTGTTTCTCAAACATGATTAGGGGTTGGCATCTCCTGGGTTGTTTCACTCTAATCAATTTGATCATTAATGCAACTCCAAAGGGTTTCTCATCATAGAGTATGTTATTTATTTGCCCTGGTTGTCAGGGTCTTGAAAAATAAGTGTGGAGATGAAGGTTGTATGTGGTCTGTGTTCAGGGTAGAGAAAACTGCCAATTTGTGTCCCTTTATTAAGGAAGGAACATGCTGTACTTCAGAAATGTCCACCTGATTGCTTCTGTGCTAAGTCACAAATTGCTCTCTTGGTCCACCGACTGATATTTTCATTGTGTTCAAACTGAACGAGTGTGTTCAAATATGATTTATAAAAAAACAAAAAATGTTTTCAATTTTAAAGGCCCACTGAAGTGACTTGAAATGCACAGCATTACTCAATGTGTTGATGTAATTTCCACTGAAACAGAAAGACAGGGCGGGACATATTGAACAGCACCACCCCTTTTTTAAATAGCCTATAGCGTTTAGTTTATATCACAGCTCGGCCAGAACCATTGAATATAATGTTTTTTTTGTTTTTTTTTGTTTTGTTTTTTTTTACATTTATTAGGCTTCAAAAATATAACATCTTTTAATTTAAGTGAACTTAAAACAATCCTCACATAAACCCATAATAAATGTCATATTTACCTGTGTCCTTCCTACCTGTTTAACAGGTAATATGAAATATACAGAAATTGAATAAAGTTATCAAACAGTCTGCACTGTGTACATTTTTTAATTAAATATAGATTAATCCTTATTAAAGAAACAAAATGTCTTTAGTCAAGAGCAGTGAGTCATTTTCTCTGTTACCTTTGTTATTTGATTAATGACAGACAGCATTAGTCTGCTGTCACTTTAAGACCTGCCGCTGCTGCACATGACAGGGATCTCACACGTGTCTCATTTTCTCACAACTCTTTATGTTCATTTAAGACTTTAACTCATTTAAGATTGCTCTTATGAGGATACTTCAGGTCTATTTCAGTTGTTTCTTTGTTCTATTGTTTGTTTTCCTAAATGATTGTAATTAGTTTTTGTTTCTTTATCACCGTTTACTTGACTTCAGTAAGTGTGACAATGGTAAATTTCAATGGTCTCAAAAATGTTGATATCACAACAACCTTATTTGAAGCAAAAAGAACTAGATTGAGATATATATTATTATCATAAAATAAAATTACTCCTATTGTGATATACGATTTTGGTTATCGCCCACCCCTACAATGGCTAATAAAAGTAATTATGTCTTAAAACACTTTTCTCAGCAACAAGAGTTTGCTCAACCCTATTTACTATGTATTACATTTTATTTTATTTATTTCTTCCAGGTAGCACCAATCTGCCTATTTTAACTTGAATATGCTGTATTACTTAAAAAAGATAGAATAAAATTAGTTATTTTTTTATATAGATGTATTACTTTATATAGAAGTAAATGGTGTTTTATTTAGAGGTGAATATTGTTTAATGCCTCCAATTTCCCCCAAATTACAAAATATTTATAGAAAAAAAAAATATTAGACTATAAAAAATAGTACATTCATTTTACATTCATTCAGCCCCCATGACCAAACATATAATCCCATTTTAATTTAAATCAAACAATGATTTTACAAGATATGAGACACTTCCTGTTTCCCTTTTTTGCCTTTCTTTAATCCCTCGCCATGGCAACACCGTTCGAAATATCATATAAACGTTTGCAATTTAGCATTTTCAGTGTCTTTTGTTTCATGTTGACCGAGTTTGGTGACGAACCGCAAATCCGAGGCTCCCCACATAGGACTTGCGGTTTGCAGGGGGGGCCCTTGGATTTGTGCTACACCTCTGTATTTAAGATATCAAAAGTATTTTCACTGGAAAATTATTCTGATGAAGTTTGAAGCAAATTGGGTAAAAATAAGAGAGCGATTGCAAAGAATTGTGAAAATGACAAACTTCCTGCTGCCAGTTGGTGGCACTATGACTTTGACTCACAATAGTCGCATCCATGTGATTGGCCTCCCTCAATGAACATACAGATACAGTTTAATCAAAATCAGTCAATGAATGCAGAAGTTATAACACACTTCCTATTTCCCGTTTTAATTAGAATTAAATAGAATGTAAAGGTTAGGCATAGAGGGGGCTGAGAAAGAGGACGTTCTCTTGGCAGTACGATGCTTGGCCAGGATTATAGAGTGTGACTCTTGGGGTTATGGTTTGGTTTGCTGGTCTGGAGTAAATTCATATTGAAAATTTCGTACTCCTGGGTAGGGATATGGGGAGGTTGGTTATTTTTTGGAGTTTCGAGTTCATAAAGTGAGATCTGGGTAGGATAAAATATGAATATGGTTGGGATTTTAATCATTATATAATACATATTGATAGTATGAGTTTGATTGTAGTAATGAATTGGTTAATTGTAGTAATTCATTTGTAAATATCTAATTATTTAAAGAGATGATGGAACTAAATGAGTTATTCTGTTATAGATTGCAAAAATGGATAGAGATGAGAGATGAGCCTTATATGGCTGATACATATGTATATAAAGATGGTCCATCATCTGAAAAATTTGAGGGAGACCGAAGAAGAACCCGGTCCAAGATCCTTGCAGCAGGTTGCAAGATGGCTGGGAGTGGCAGTGGTTCCTGCAGCCCCAACACCAATGGCAGGGTGGCAACTGTATGGCGGTGTGAGGAGATGGCTGTGCGAGAGCCTGGAGATTTTGAAGAAACAATATCTGACGGTGAAGGGGGAAGTACAAGCACAGCTGTTGAGGATGGATCCAACCGTGGATGAGAGAGTGTTGGAGGTGGCCAGCAGATGGGCCAGACGAAATTTGGGGAATATGCAAGGAGGGACCTTGCGGGTGGCTATGGAAGAGATTAGACAGCTGTGGGTTGGTGAGAGGTCAAGCCAGATGGGAACAGAACAAGAGGAACAAGGGGCAAAATCACAGCAAGAGAACAACATCACACAGGAGGTACAAGAGCAAGAGGGGAAGAACAATCAGAGGAGGCCGAGCAAGAACAAGAGATGCAAGACCAAGTAACCAGGGTACAGGAACAAGGGGAGGAGAGTGAGAGCTCTGGATCATGATGGATGAGGTGGCTGGAATTGACTAAGCACAGATTTACGGCGGTGAACATGAGGAAAAGGAGAAAGAGGAAAAGGTTGGGCGAAGGAAGGAGGACTCTAGAAAAAGAGCAGGTTTGGGAAGAGGCAAGGGGAACAAAGGGAAACTGTTGGACAAAGCCTTTTTGAGAGACAAGAGCACGACTGGGACAAGGAAAACAAATATACTAATCTGAAATGTAGCAAATTAATTTTCAGTTCATTCAGGTACAATTACCAAACATATCCCAAGGTCTTTTTGTCTTTTTATTAATTTAATTAATAAACTAATTATATAAAACTATTGTCAGTGCACTACAAATAAACTGGTTCTATGCCTTTACTTTATTAATAAAACTTATTTAAAAAATACAAGGCTTAAGTAATTTATTTTCCTTTGGTGGTACAGCCTGAGACATGCACAAGCCTTCTGCATTTTTGTTTTGCTTTTCCCTCCATTGTACCGAACTCGTACCGAACCGTGATGTCTGAACCGAGGTATGAACCGAACCGTGACTTCTGTGTACCGTTCCACCCCTAATATTTACCAACTTCTGAAGAACAGGACACCAACAAGTTCAGAGGTAACGAAGGTGCTGCTGTCATTTGGCATTAACAACAGGAAGCACGCTTTCTTTGCTCTGCTAACCTTCCCAAATGATCAAGTCTTCATGCCTATGATCAACTTACACTGGCTATTGCTAGTGAGAGAGAAAATGTTGCTGAGAGAACTGAATGATCACATCAATACCATGGGGAAGGCCATAGAAAATCTCCTGTATGGCCGGTTTCAAATGGAAGCTGACCTAACCCACTTTACCCAGGAGATAGGAGAGGTGATGTGGCCGCACTAGGCAAAGCATTTAAACTGCTAAGGGAGAAGGCACCCTGTTATGGTACAGTGGTGACCCTCTCCAAAACAAGAGTGCTTAATAAAGATGAAATGTCACTGTTGCAACATCTTCTTTGAAGGGGAGGAAGGGGGTAAAGGTGGAGGGGTGAAGCCGCCATTTATAACCAGCTCGGGGGTTGGGAGCCAAGGAAGAGTCAGGTGCCAGAATTGGTGTGGAAGATAGTTGAGGAGAATGAGAGGGTGTTTAAAGGAATGACAGAGGCAGGAGAAGAATGGAATTCGTACAGAGGGGATTGGGAGGCCTTGAAATGGCTGAGGAGGGACAACACAATTGTAATTTAGCCAGTGGATAAGGGTAGTGTGGAAGTAGTGATGGACAGGGAACAGTACATTAGGGAGGCTATGCGGCAGTTGCAGGATGGGGAGTTTTATAGACCGTTGGACAAGCCGATATTCTTGGAATCTGTTGACAATTGAAGAAGAGCTAAAGCAACTGCATCAATAAGGTTATCTGACTGAGAAACAGATGCAGTATGTGAAGGGACCATTAGTTGAGAGATTTCGTTTCCTTGAGAAAATTTGCCATTGAATATACCTAATATACAGTGAGGAAAATAAGTATTTGAACACCCTGCTATTTTGCAAGTTCTCCCACTTAGAAATCATGGAGGGGTCTGAAATTGTCATCGTAGGTGCATGTCCACTGTGAGAGACCATAATCTAAAAAAAAAAATCCAGAAATCACAATGTATGATTTTTTAACTATTTATTTGTATGATACAGCTGCAAATAAGTATTTGAACACCTGAGAAAATCAATGTTAATATTTGGTACAGTAGCCTTTGTTTGCAATTACAGAGGTCAAACGTTTCCTGTAGTTTTTCACCCCACGAGGTGAAATCTTGCATGGAGCCCCAGTCCGAGGGAGATTGACAGTCATGTTTAGCTTCTTCCATTTTCTAATGATTGCTCAAACAGTGGACCTTTTTTCACCAAGCTGCTTGGCAATTTCCCCGTAGCCCTTTCCAGCCTTGTGGAGGTGTACAATTTTGTCTCTAGTGTCTTTGGACAGCTCTTTGGTCTTGGCCATGTTAGTAGTTGGATTCTTACTGATTTTATGGGGTGGACAGGTGTCTTTATGCAGCTAACAACCTCAAACAGGTGCATCTAATTTAGGATAATAAATGGAGTGGAGGTGGACATTTTAAAGGCAGACTAACAGGTCTTTGAGGGTCAGAATTCTAGCTGATAGACAGGTGTTCAAATATTTATTTGCAGCTGTATCATACAAATAAATAGTTAAAAAATCATATATTGTGATTTCTGGATTTTTTTTTTTTTTAGATTATGTCTCTCACAGTGGACATGCACCTACAATGACAATTTCAGACCCCTCCATGATTTCCAAGTGGGAGAACTT